>NC_090438.1:59485151-59785151 GCF_031143425.1 Pleurodeles waltl
CCAGGTTCTGTTACCCAGAATCCTTTGCAAACCTCAAAATGTGGCTAAAAAAGCACGTTTTCCTCAGATTTCAGTGACAGAAAGTTCTGGAATCTGAGAGGAGCCACAAATTTCCTTCCACCCAGCCTTCCCCCAAGTCTCCCGATAAAAATGATACCTCACTTGTGTGGGTAGGCCTAGCGCCCGCAACAGGAAATGCCCCAAAACACAACGTGGACACATCCAATTTTTTTACAGAAAACAGAGGTTTTTTTACAAAGTGCCTACCTGTAGATTTTGGGCTCTAGCTCAGCTGGCACCTAGGGAAACCTACCAAACCTGTGCATTTTTGAAAACTAGAGATCTAGGGGAATCCAAGATGGGGTGACTTGTGGGGCTCTGACCAGGTTCTGTTACCCAGAATCCTTTGCAAACCTCAAAATGTGGCTAAAAAAGCACGTTTTCCTCAGATTTCAGTGACAGAAAGTTCTGGAATCTGAGAGGAGCCACAAATTTCCTTCCACCCAGCCTTCCCCCAAGTCTCCCGATAAAAATGATACCTCACTTGTGTGGGTAGGCCTAGCGCCCGCAACAGGAAATGCCCCAAAACACATCGTGGACACATCCAATTTTTTGACAGAAAACAGAGGTTTTTTTACAAAGTGCCTACCTGTAGATTTTGGCCTCTAGCTCAGCAAGCACCTAGGGAAACCTACCAAACCTGCGCATTTTTGAAAACTAGACACCTAGGGGAATCCAAGATGGGGTGACTTGTGTGGCTCTGACTAGTTTCTGTAACCCAGACTCCTTTGCAAACCTTAAACTTTGGCTAAAAAAACACATTTTCCTCACATTTCGGTGACAGAAAGTTCTGGAATCTGAGAGGAGCCACAAATTTCCTTCCACCCAGCGTTCCCCCAAGTCTCCCGATAAAAATGATACCTCACTTGTGGGGGTAGGCCTAGCGCCCGCGACAGGAAATGCCCCAAAACACAACGTGGACACATCCCATTTTTTGACAGAAAACAGAGGTGTTTTTTGCAAAGTGCCTACCTGTAGATTTTGGCCTCTAGATCAGCCGGCACCTAGGGAAACCTACCAAACCTGTGCATTTTTGAAAACTAGAGACCTAGGGGAATCCATGATGGGGTGACTTGTGGGGCTCTGACCAGGTTCTGTTACCCGGAATCCTTGGCAAACCTCAAAATTTGGCTAAAAAAACACATTTTCCTCACATTTCGGTGACAGAAAGTTCTGGAATCTGAGAGGAGCCACAAATTTCCTTCCACCTAGCGTTCCCCAGAGTCTCCTGATAAAAATGATACCTCACTTGTGTTAGTAGGCCTAGCGCCCACAAAAGGAAATGGCCCAAAACACAACGTGGACACATCACATTTTTTCACAGAAAACAGAGGTGTTTTTTTTACAAAGTGCCTACCTGTGGATTTTGGCCTCTAGCTCAGCCGGCACCTAGGGAAACCTACCAAACCTGTGCATTTTTAAAAACTGGAGACCTAGGGGAATCCATGATGGGGTGACTTGTGGGGCTCTGACCAGGTTCTGTTACCCGGAATCCTTTGCAAACCTCAAAATTTGGCTAAAAAAACTCATTTTCCTCACATTTCGGTGACAGAAAGTTCTGGAATCTGAGAGGAGCCACAAATTTCCTTCCACCTAGCGTTCCCCAGAGTCTCCTGATAAAAATGATACCTCACTTGTGTTAGTAGGCCTAGCGCCCGCAAAAGGAAATGGCCCAAAACACAACGTGGACACATCACATTTTTTCACAGAAAACAGAGGTGTTTTTTTACAAAGTGCCTACCTGTAGATTTTGGGCTCTAGCTCAGTCGGCACCTAGGGAAACCTACCAAACCTGTGCATTTTTTAAAACTAGAGACCTAGGGGAATCCAAGATGGGGTGACTTGTGGGGCTCTGACCAGGTTCTGTTACCCAGAATCCTTTGCAAACCTCAAAATGTGGCTAAAAAAGCACGTTTTCCTCAGATTTCAGTGACAGAAAGTTCTGGAATCTGGGAGGAGCCACAAATTTCCTTCCCCCCAGCCTTCCCCCAAGTCTCCCGATAAAAATGATACCTCACTTGGGTGGGTAGGCCTAGCGCCCGCGACGGGAAGTGCCCCAAAAAGACAACGTGGACACATCCCATTTTATGACAGAAAACAGAGGTGTTTTTTGCAAAGTGCCTACCTGTAGATTTTGGCCTCTAGCTCAGCAAGCACCTCGGGAAACCTACCAAACCTGCGCATTTTTGAAAACTAGACACCTAGGGGAATCCAAGATGGGGTGACTTGTGTGGCTCTGACTAGTTTCTGTAACCCAGACTCCTTTGCAAACCTTAAACTTTGGCTAAAAAAACACGTTTTCCTCACATTTCGGTGACAGAAAGTTCTGGAATCTGAGAGGAGCCACAAATTTCCTTCCACCCAGCGTTCCCCCAAGTCTCCCGATAAAAATGATACCTCACTTGTGGGGGTAGGCCTAGCGCCCGCGACAGGAAATGCCCCAAAACACAACGTGGACACATCCCATTTTTTGACAGAAAACAGAGGTGTTTTTTGCAAAGTGCCTACCTGTAGATTTTGGCCTCTAGATCAGCCGGCACCTAGGGAAACCTACCAAACCTGTGCATTTTTGAAAACTAGAGACCTAGGGGAATCCATGATGGGGTGACTTGTGGGGCTCTGACCAGGTTCTGTTACCCGGAATCCTTGGCAAACCTCAAAATTTGGCTAAAAAAACACATTTTCCTCACATTTCGGTGACAGAAAGTTCTGGAATCTGAGAGGAGCCACAAATTTCCTTCCACCTAGCGTTCCCCAGAGTCTCCTGATAAAAATGATACCTCACTTGTGTTAGTAGGCCTAGCGCCCACAAAAGGAAATGGCCCAAAACACAACGTGGACACATCACATTTTTTCACAGAAAACAGAGGTGTTTTTTTTACAAAGTGCCTACCTGTGGATTTTGGCCTCTAGCTCAGCCGGCACCTAGGGAAACCTACCAAACCTGTGCATTTTTAAAAACTGGAGACCTAGGGGAATCCATGATGGGGTGACTTGTGGGGCTCTGACCAGGTTCTGTTACCCGGAATCCTTTGCAAACCTCAAAATTTGGCTAAAAAAACTCATTTTCCTCACATTTCGGTGACAGAAAGTTCTGGAATCTGAGAGGAGCCACAAATTTCCTTCCACCTAGCGTTCCCCAGAGTCTCCTGATAAAAATGATACCTCACTTGTGTTAGTAGGCCTAGCGCCCGCAAAAGGAAATGGCCCAAAACACAACGTGGACACATCACATTTTTTCACAGAAAACAGAGGTGTTTTTTTACAAAGTGCCTACCTGTAGATTTTGGGCTCTAGCTCAGTCGGCACCTAGGGAAACCTACCAAACCTGTGCATTTTTTAAAACTAGAGACCTAGGGGAATCCAAGATGGGGTGACTTGTGGGGCTCTGACCAGGTTCTGTTACCCAGAATCCTTTGCAAACCTCAAAATGTGGCTAAAAAAGCACGTTTTCCTCAGATTTCAGTGACAGAAAGTTCTGGAATCTGGGAGGAGCCACAAATTTCCTTCCCCCCAGCCTTCCCCCAAGTCTCCCGATAAAAATGATACCTCACTTGGGTGGGTAGGCCTAGCGCCCGCGACGGGAAGTGCCCCAAAAAGACAACGTGGACACATCCCATTTTATGACAGAAAACAGAGGTGTTTTTTGCAAAGTGCCTACCTGTAGATTTTGGCCTCTAGCTCAGCAAGCACCTCGGGAAACCTACCAAAGCTGCGCATTTTTGAAAACTAGACACCTAGGGGAATCCAAGATGGGGTGACTTGTGTGGCTCTGACTAGTTTCTGTAACCCAGACTCCTTTGCAAACCTTAAACTTTGGCTAAAAAAACACGTTTTCCTCACATTTCGGTGACAGAAAGTTCTGGAATCTGAGAGGAGCCACAAATTTCCTTCCACCCAGCGTTCCCCCAAGTCTCCCGATAAAAATGATACCTCACTTGTGGGGGTAGGCCTAGCGCCCGCGACAGGAAATGCCCCAAAACACAACGTGGACACATCCCATTTTTTGACAGAAAACAGAGGTGTTTTTTGCAAAGTGCCTACCTGTAGATTTTGGCCTCTAGATCAGCCGGCACCTAGGGAAACCTACCAAACCTGTGCATTTTTGAAAACTAGAGACCTAGGGGAATCCATGATGGGGTGACTTGTGGGGCTCTGACCAGGTTCTGTTACCCGGAATCCTTGGCAAACCTCAAAATTTGGCTAAAAAAACACATTTTCCTCACATTTCGGTGACAGAAAGTTCTGGAATCTGAGAGGAGCCACAAATTTCCTTCCACCTAGCGTTCCCCAGAGTCTCCTGATAAAAATGATACCTCACTTGTGTTAGTAGGCCTAGCGCCCACAAAAGGAAATGGCCCAAAACACAACGTGGACACATCACATTTTTTCACAGAAAACAGAGGTGTTTTTTTTACAAAGTGCCTACCTGTGGATTTTGGCCTCTAGCTCAGCCGGCACCTAGGGAAACCTACCAAACCTGTGCATTTTTAAAAACTGGAGACCTAGGGGAATCCATGATGGGGTGACTTGTGGGGCTCTGACCAGGTTCTGTTACCCGGAATCCTTTGCAAACCTCAAAATTTGGCTAAAAAAACTCATTTTCCTCACATTTCGGTGACAGAAAGTTCTGGAATCTGAGAGGAGCCACAAATTTCCTTCCACCTAGCGTTCCCCAGAGTCTCCTGATAAAAATGATACCTCACTTGTGTTAGTAGGCCTAGCGCCCGCAAAAGGAAATGGCCCAAAACACAACGTGGACACATCACATTTTTTCACAGAAAACAGAGGTGTTTTTTTACAAAGTGCCTACCTGTAGATTTTGGGCTCTAGCTCAGTCGGCACCTAGGGAAACCTACCAAACCTGTGCATTTTTTAAAACTAGAGACCTAGGGGAATCCAAGATGGGGTGACTTGTGGGGCTCTGACCAGGTTCTGTTACCCAGAATCCTTTGCAAACCTCAAAATGTGGCTAAAAAAGCACGTTTTCCTCAGATTTCAGTGACAGAAAGTTCTGGAATCTGGGAGGAGCCACAAATTTCCTTCCCCCCAGCCTTCCCCCAAGTCTCCCGATAAAAATGATACCTCACTTGGGTGGGTAGGCCTAGCGCCCGCGACGGGAAGTGCCCCAAAAAGACAACGTGGACACATCCCATTTTATGACAGAAAACAGAGGTGTTTTTTGCAAAGTGCCTACCTGTAGATTTTGGCCTCTAGCTCAGCAAGCACCTCGGGAAACCTACCAAAGCTGCGCATTTTTGAAAACTAGACACCTAGGGGAATCCAAGATGGGGTGACTTGTGTGGCTCTGACTAGTTTCTGTAACCCAGACTCCTTTGCAAACCTTAAACTTTGGCTAAAAAAACACGTTTTCCTCACATTTCGGTGACAGAAAGTTCTGGAATCTGAGAGGAGCCACAAATTTCCTTCCACCCAGCGTTCCCCCAAGTCTCCCGATAAAAATGATACCTCACTTGTGGGGGTAGGCCTAGCGCCCGCGACAGGAAATGCCCCAAAACACAACGTGGACACATCCCATTTTTTGACAGAAAACAGAGGTGTTTTTTGCAAAGTGCCTACCTGTAGATTTTGGCCTCTAGATCAGCCGGCACCTAGGGAAACCTACCAAACCTGTGCATTTTTGAAAACTAGAGACCTAGGGGAATCCATGATGGGGTGACTTGTGGGGCTCTGACCAGGTTCTGTTACCCGGAATCCTTGGCAAACCTCAAAATTTGGCTAAAAAAACACATTTTCCTCACATTTCGGTGACAGAAAGTTCTGGAATCTGAGAGGAGCCACAAATTTCCTTCCACCTAGCGTTCCCCAGAGTCTCCTGATAAAAATGATACCTCACTTGTGTTAGTAGGCCTAGCGCCCACAAAAGGAAATGGCCCAAAACACAACGTGGACACATCACATTTTTTCACAGAAAACAGAGGTGTTTTTTTTACAAAGTGCCTACCTGTGGATTTTGGCCTCTAGCTCAGCCGGCACCTAGGGAAACCTACCAAACCTGTGCATTTTTAAAAACTGGAGACCTAGGGGAATCCATGATGGGGTGACTTGTGGGGCTCTGACCAGGTTCTGTTACCCAGAATCCTTTGCAAACCTCAAAATTTGGCTAAAAAAACTCATTTTCCTCACATTTCGGTGACAGAAAGTTCTGGAATCTGAGAGGAGCCACAAATTTCCTTCCACCTAGCGTTCCCCAGAGTCTCCTGATAAAAATGATACCTCACTTGTGTTAGTAGGCCTAGCGCCCGCAAAAGGAAATGGCCCAAAACACAACGTGGACACATCACATTTTTTCACAGAAAACAGAGGTGTTTTTTTACAAAGTGCCTACCTGTAGATTTTGGGCTCTAGCTCAGTCGGCACCTAGGGAAACCTACCAAACCTGTGCATTTTTTAAAACTAGAGACCTAGGGGAATCCAAGATGGGGTGACTTGTGGGGCTCTGACCAGGTTCTGTTACCCAGAATCCTTTGCAAACCTCAAAATGTGGCTAAAAAAGCACGTTTTCCTCAGATTTCAGTGACAGAAAGTTCTGGAATCTGGGAGGAGCCACAAATTTCCTTCCCCCCAGCCTTCCCCCAAGTCTCCCGATAAAAATGATACCTCACTTGGGTGGGTAGGCCTAGCGCCCGCGACGGGAAGTGCCCCAAAAAGACAACGTGGACACATCCCATTTTATGACAGAAAACAGAGGTGTTTTTTGCAAAGTGCCTACCTGTAGATTTTGGCCTCTAGCTCAGCAAGCACCTCGGGAAACCTACCAAACCTGCGCATTTTTGAAAACTAGACACCTAGGGGAATCCAAGATGGGGTGACTTGTGTGGCTCTGACTAGTTTCTGTAACCCAGACTCCTTTGCAAACCTTAAACTTTGGCTAAAAAAACACGTTTTCCTCACATTTCGGTGACAGAAAGTTCTGGAATCTGAGAGGAGCCACAAATTTCCTTCCACCCAGCGTTCCCCCAAGTCTCCCGATAAAAATGATACCTCACTTGTGGGGGTAGGCCTAGCGCCCGCGACAGGAAATGCCCCAAAACACAACGTGGACACATCCCATTTTTTGACAGAAAACAGAGGTGTTTTTTGCAAAGTGCCTACCTGTAGATTTTGGCCTCTAGATCAGCCGGCACCTAGGGAAACCTACCAAACCTGTGCATTTTTGAAAACTAGAGACCTAGGGGAATCCATGATGGGGTGACTTGTGGGGCTCTGACCAGGTTCTGTTACCCGGAATCCTTTGCAAACCTCAACATTTGGCTAAAAAAACAAATTTTCCTCACATTTCGGTGACAGAAAGTTCTGGAATCTGAGAGGAGCCACAAATTTCCTTCCACCTAGCGTTCCCCCAAGTCTCCTGATAAAAATGATACCTCACTTGTGTGGGTAGGCCTAGTGCCCACGAAAGGAAATGGCCCAAAACACAACGTGGACACATCAAGTTTTTTCACAGAAAACAGAGGTGTTTTTTTACAAAGTGCCTACCTGTGGATTTTGGCCTCTAGCTCAGCCGGCCCCGGGGGAGCAGAAATGGCCTAAAATAAATTTGTCGCCCGAACCTCCCCCCCTCCACCCCCCCCCGTGAGCGACCCTTGCCTACGGGGTCGCCCCCTTGCGTGACATTGGCGAAAAAAAAGATCCCCGGTGCCTAGTGGTTTCTGCCCCCTTTAGGGGTAGATTGACCTAAAATCGGCCGATCTGCCCCCAAAGGTGGCAGAAATGGCCTAAATACAATTTGCCCCTCCAGGGGAGCGACCCTTGCCTAAGGGGTCGCTCACCATCTGTATAACAAAAAAAACAAAAATCCCCGGTGCCTAGGGGGCAGATCGGCCTAATTAAAATAGGCTGATCTGCCCCCCAGGGGGGTAGAAATGGACTAAAATAAATTTGCCCCCCCAGGGGAACAACTCTTACCTAAGGGGTTGCTCCCCTTGCGTGAAATTCACAAAGAAAAAAAACCTCCCTGGTGTCTAGTGGTTTCTGTCCCCCTTGGGGGCAGATCGGTCTCATAAAAATAGGCCAATCTAAATGGCCTGAATGTAATTTGCCCCCTAGGGGAGCGACCCTTCCCTAAGGGGTCGCTTCCCACCTCTAAAAAACAAGGTGGGGCAGAAAAGGCCTTAAAAAAAAATTCCCCCTCTGAGAGCGACCCTTGCCCAAGGGGTTGCTCCCTTATGCCAATTTCCCCCAAAAATTAAAATCCCTGGTGTCTAGTGGGCATTTCAAAAGCCGGATTGCTTTACAATCTGGCTTTTGAAACGCTGAGAGAGACTTCAAAGGGAAGGAAATACATTTCCTTCCCTATGAAGCCTCTCCGGGCCTCCTCCACGTGATCTGAAGAGAAATACTTTGCATTTCTCTTCCGAGCGCGCTGGAAGCTGAGCTTCCAGCGCTAAGGAGGAGGCCTCTATGACAATCATCGCGTGATGCCCGCTGACATCACAGGGGGGTGGAGGGGGGTTGGGGGTGGAAGGGGAAGGGATTCCCCTTCCATCCACGACCGGGGTGTGTGGGTGTGGGGGCCATGGGGGGAGCGCTAACGCTCCCCCCGGTTCCCGGGTGCAGGACGAGGTGATCTCATCCAAGACACCCGGGAACCGGTGCCTTGGACGAGATCACCTCATCCAAGGCACCGTAGGGGTTAAAGTACTTTGACTTCACCATACACATCTTGCTCCGTTAGTTGGTGAGTGCTTGTTTACGTCACGTTCACGTCTGGTGCGTCCTTCAGAGCTAACTATTACCTGGAGATTTATGGGATAGTGGTGCAGTGTAGCACAGCACGTCACCTTGATGCGCTGCACTAGTCACTGGGAAAGTACCATATTTAAGGCATACAGCACATTCCTGACTTTTTCCCCTGCACTGGTACCCTCTTGACAGTCTAGCGCCAATGCAGGCACCCTTGCACCATGGTCCAAGGGCCCATGTGATACATTGAGGATTGTTTTTGTGCAGGAAGGGACTCCTTCCAGTACAAAACTAGCAATGAGAGGCATATTCCTCTATGTGTGCTGCAGAATGCAGCGCACATAGAGGAAGTACTAAGGAGAAATAGAGATATTTCTCCTTGTTATGTCTCATGTGGGGAGGCGTAAGTTTTTAGCGTATTCCCTGGTTTACATGTTATTGCAAATCTGGGAACATCCATGCAACACCCATTGAACACCTCCCCAGGGCAGATGGGGTGACTTGTGGGGCTCTGACCAGGTTCTGTTACCCAGAATCCTTTG
Organism: Pleurodeles waltl; assembly: GCF_031143425.1. Lineage (NCBI taxonomy): Eukaryota > Metazoa > Chordata > Amphibia > Caudata > Salamandridae > Pleurodeles > Pleurodeles waltl. The sequence continues at coordinate 59,494,460 of NC_090438.1, forward strand.
CAAACCTCAAAATGTGGCTAAAAAAGCACGTTTTCCTCAGATTTCAGTGACAGAAAGTTCTGGAATCTGGGAGGAGCCACAAATTTCCTTCCCCCCAGCCTTCCCCCAAGTCTCCCGATAAAAATGATACCTCACTTGGGTGGGTAGGCCTAGCGCCCGCGACGGGAAGTGCCCCAAAAAGACAACGTGGACACATCCCATTTTATGACAGAAAACAGAGGTGTTTTTTGCAAAGTGCCTACCTGTAGATTTTGGCCTCTAGCTCAGCAAGCACCTCGGGAAACCTACCAAACCTGCGCATTTTTGAAAACTAGACACCTAGGGGAATCCAAGATGGGGTGACTTGTGTGGCTCTGACTAGTTTCTGTAACCCAGACTCCTTTGCAAACCTTAAACTTTGGCTAAAAAAACACGTTTTCCTCACATTTCGGTGACAGAAAGTTCTGGAATCTGAGAGGAGCCACAAATTTCCTTCCACCCAGCGTTCCCCCAAGTCTCCCGATAAAAATGATACCTCAATTGTGTGGGTAGGCCTAGCGCCCGCGACAGGAAATGCCCCAAAACACAACGTGGACACATCCCATTTTTTGACAGAAAACAGAGGTGTTTTTTGCAAAGTGCCTACCTGTAGATTTTGGCCTCTAGATCAGCCGGCACCTAGGGAAACCTACCAAACCTGTGCATTTTTGAAAATTAGAGACCTAGGGGAATCCATGATGGGGTGACTTGTGGGGCTCTGACCAGGTTCTGTTACCCGGAATCCTTTGCAAACCTCAACATTTGGCTAAAAAAACAAATTTTCCTCACATTTCGGTGACAGAAAGTTCTGGAATCTGAGAGGAGCCACAAATTTCCTTCCACCTAGCGTTCCCCCAAGTCTCCTGATAAAAATGATACCTCACTTGTGTGGGTAGGCCTAGTGCCCACGAAAGGAAATGGCCCAAAACACAACGTGGACACATCAAGTTTTTTCACAGAAAACAGAGGTGTTTTTTTACAAAGTGCCTACCTGTGGATTTTGGCCTCTAGCTCAGCCGGCCCCGGGGGAGCAGAAATGGCCTAAAATAAATTTGTCGCCCGAACCTCCCCCCCTCCACCCCCCCCGTGAGCGACCCTTGCCTACGGGGTCGCCCCCTTGCGTGACATTGGCGAAAAAAAAGATCCCCGGTGCCTAGTGGTTTCTGCCCCCTTTAGGGGTAGATTGACCTAAAATCGGCCGATCTGCCCCCAAAGGTGGCAGAAATGGCCTAAATACAATTTGCCCCTCCAGGGGAGCGACCCTTGCCTAAGGGGTCGCTCACCATCTGTAAAACAAAAAAAACAAAAATCCCCGGTGCCTAGGGGGCAGATCGGCCTAATTAAAATAGGCTGATCTGCCCCCCAGGGGGGTAGAAATGGACTAAAATAAATTTGCCCCCCCAGGGGAACGACTCTTACCTAAGGGGTTGCTCCCCTTGCGTGAAATTCACAAAGAAAAAAAACCTCCCTGGTGTCTAGTGGTTTCTGTCCCCCTTGGGGGCAGATCGGTCTCATAAAAATAGGCCAATCTAAATGGCCTGAATGTAATTTGCCCCCTAGGGGAGCGACCCTTCCCTAAGGGGTCGCTTCCCACCTCTAAAAAACAAGGTGGGGCAGAAAAGGCCTTAAAAAAAAATTCCCCCCCTGAGAGCGACCCTTGCCCAAGGGGTTGCTCCCTTATGCCAATTTCCCCCAAAAATTAAAATCCCTGGTGTCTAGTGGGCATTTCAAAAGCCGGATTGCTTTACAATCTGGCTTTTGAAACGCTGAGAGAGACTTCAAAGGGAAGGAAATACATTTCCTTCCCTATGAAGCCTCTCCGGGCCTCCTCCACGTGATCTGAAGAGAAATACTTTGCATTTCTCTTCCGAGCGCGCTGGAAGCTGAGCTTCCAGCGCTAAGGAGGAGGCCTCTATGACAATCATTGCGTGATGCCCGCTGACATCACAGGGGGGTGGAGGGGGGTTGGGGGTGGAAGGGGAAGGGATTCCCCTTCCATCCACGACCGGGGTGTGTGGGTGGGGGGGCCATGGGGGGAGCGCTAACGCATCCCCCGGTTCCCGGGTGCAGGACGAGGTGATCTCATCCAAGACACCCGGGAACCGGTGCCTTGGACGAGATCACCTCATCCAAGGCACCGTAGGGGTTAAAGTACTTTGACTTCACCATACACATCTTGCTCCGTTAGTTGGTGAGTGCGTGTTTACGTCACGTTCACGTCTGGTGCGTCCTTCAGAGCTAACTATTACCTGGAGATTTATGGGATAGTGGTGCAGTGTAGCACAGCACGTCACCTTGATGCGCTGCACTAGTCACTGGGAAAGTACCATATTTAAGGCATACAGCACATTCCTGACTTTTTCCCCTGCACTGGTACCCTCTTGACAGTCTAGCGCCAATGCAGGCACCCTTGCACCATGGTCCAAGGGCCCATGTGATACATTGAGGATTGTTTTTGTGCAGGAAGGGACTCCTTCCAGTACAAAACTAGCAATGAGAGGCATATTCCTCTATGTGTGCTGCAGAATGCAGCGCACATAGAGGAAGTACTAAGGAGAAATAGAGATATTTCTCCTTGTTATGTCTCATGTGGGGAGGCGTAAGTTTTTAGCGTATTCCCTGGTTTACATGTTATTGCAAATCTGGGAACATCCATGCAACACCCATTGAACACCTCCCCAGGGCAGAGTAAGACATTGCAACGATTTGAGCTGCATTGCTTTACTCCAGATTTTTGGAGCCACTCCTAGCCAAGCAAAGTGGCTTTGCAGGGCTTTAAAAGTCTGACTTAGAGATTTGCTTCTTGCATGTACCATGTTGCATGGTGCAAACATGACACAACCATCTCATGAATATGCCCCGTAATGCATTCTGCCCACCTTCGTCTTGCCCTGTATCATATTTCAGCCTGAAGTATTTGCATTTCTTGCTTCCCTTCCAGTCTCGTTCGACCACAAAGGAGAATCGGCTTTCTTACAAATGCGCATAATTCTCAAATCAATTTATCGATGACGATGGAAGCAGCAAGAGAATATGAAAAATTCTGAATTTATTTTTCTGTGTTCAGCTCTAGTGGAAGGGATGTTCACTAGTGTTGAGATAGGAGCTGGACAGGAACCCAAGAGTAAACTGGAAAAATTACACACCACACTGATTTCACAGTTCTATTAATTTAATTCACAAACATAATGTATAAAAACCCTTGATATTGGGGGTGAGCTAGAAGGCTCTTCTGAAGACCTAGGGCCTCATTATGATTTTGGCGGCCAGACCACCAGACCGCCATGTTGGTGGTCCTAAAAAGATCGTCATGTTGGCAGACTTTCAGACCACCCTATTACGAGTTATACAAGCAGGACTACTGACTGCCAACCAAAAAAGGGAGACAGGCAGAAGCACGGAGGCCTGGAAATAGTCAGTCTGATCTCCAGCCCTGTCAACACCGCTACAACCACTGACTGTATTGCAAGTACACAGTCGCCATGGTGGACCCCCATGGTGGTCAGCCAATGGCATTCCGAACCATGGCCGTCCACACCACCAAAATAATACACAACTGCACATTGGATGAATTTTTTTAAAACAACACAGCTGACACACATTGCCACATTGGACAAACCTGCAAAGGACACTATAAAACACACCCCTTCACACACACAATTCTTTGCATTTACAGTTCAACACACAGTACAGATAGTAGGCACCACTTTTTTTCACCATCCCATACAACACCCTCCACACACTTTGGTCCAGTCACACCCTTTTGCCCTTCCCCTGTTTAGTAAGTCACTGTCACCCATTTTTTTCCAACCATGGCATGTTTAAAAAAATCTCAGTTTTTCAGAAGATCAGTTAAGAGGCACGCTGGATGAAATCGTAAGAGTAGAGCCACAGTTGTTTGGAGCACAAGTCCAGCATACTTCTCTCAGTAGGAAAACTGAAATGTAGGACAGGATTGTCAACAGAGTCATGGCTGTAGGCGCCACCCTGCACACAAGAGAGGACATTAAGAAGAGATTGAACAACCTCAGGGGCAAGCTCAGTTCCCTGATCTCCAGGCACCAGCTATAGACCAAGAAGACTGGTGGTGGCCCTCCCAGTGCCCCATTACATCGCTTTCACTGAGAAGATCTTGGCCATCCTGCATCCTGAGATCTTGACAGAAATACCTGGGGGAGCAGAGTCCGGTAAGTGACAAGACTAAAGATGTCACCACAATGCTATGTCATGCATGCTCACAGCTCACCTTTTGCCACTTTTACTGTCACTCTACTCACCAGCCCTGTGTCCACCATTCCAAAGACCTCTATTTGGCAACCCATATTTGAAGTGTACTCACTTGGGGAGATGACATTTGTATATAGTGTGTAGTACAGCCACAGACATGACTACAACTCATAGCAGGCACTGTTCTATAACTACAAACACCAGACCAGTGGTCACTTCTCCAAATACCCCTGTTTGGTACCTATCAATGTAAGGGTACACATCTGGGGCGATAACATTTGTCAAGTGTGGGTGGTACAGGCACTGACAAGACTACAACTCCCAGCAGGCACTATTCCTATAACTACAACCACTAGCACAGTGGTCATATGCTGCAGTATATGCTAGTGAACTCTCAATTGCAATGTACTCACCTGAGGGGAGATCATTGGTCAAGTGTGTGTATTAGAGTGACCTGACTGCAGGAGGCACTGTTTCAGCAACTCCAAACACCAGAACAGTGTTTACGTGTCTAAGGATCACTGGCTGACAATCCACAATTTCAGTTTACACTGCTGAGAGAATACTATTTGTCATTTGTGGGAAGGAGCAGGAGTGACATGACTAATAAGGATGGGAAGGACCTGTGTCTGTAAAACCAACCACCATCTCAGTGTTCTCTTGTCCAAATACCATTGTTTGGAAACTCTCAATTGATGTGAACTCACCTGGGACGATACCATGTGATTAGTATGTTTACCAGAGAGAGTGACCTGACTGCAACTCCCAGCAGGCCCTGTATCTGTAACTCCAAACACCAGCCCAGTGGTCACTTGCCTAAATATCCCTGTTTGTCAACTCCCAAATGAAGTATGCTCACCCATGGTATGCTCATAGTGTGTATAGTACAGGGAGCAATATGACTACTAAGGCCATTAGGCTCTGTTACTGTACATCAAACAAGCCCAGTGTCCTCTTCTCCAAAGACCCCTGTGTTATAACTCTCAATTGAAGTGTACTCACCTGGGAGGATGATATTTGTACCGTGTGTGTAGTACAGGGAGTCACATGACTGCAAATCCCATGAGGCTCTGTTACTGTCACTCCAAACACCAGTGCAGTGTCCTCTCCTCTGAAGTCTCATGTCTGGTAACTCACACAAGAATTGATTTCACCTCAAGGGGATAATATTTGCGTAGTGTGTGTAGTACAGGGATTGACATGACTCCAGCTCCCAGCAGGTCCTGTTTCTGTAATTCCAAACACCAGCACAGTGGGCACTTGCCCACATACCCGTTTGTCAACTCACAAATGAAGTATACTCATCTGGGGGAGAACACTGGAAAAGTGTGTGAAATAGATGGAATTACCTGACTGCAACTCACAGGAGGCAGTGTTTCAGCAACTCAGAATGTCAGAACAGTGTTCATTCATTTAAAGACCCCTGTTTGGCAACCCACAATGTGTGTTTACTCGACTGGAAGGAGACCATTTGTATAGTGTGTGTAGTAGAAGGACTGATGTGACCGCTAAGCCCAGGAGGGTCCGTCACTGTTACTTCACTCACCAGCCCAGTGTTCTCTCCTCCAAAGCCTCCTGTTTGTTAACTCACAAATGAAGTGTACTCACCTGTGGGGATAACATTTATATAGTGTGGTAGTACAGGGACTGACATGAAAGCTAAGGCCAGGAGGCCCTGTTTCTGTAAGTCCAAACACCAGCCCAGTGTTCTCTTCTCCAAAGACCCCTGTGTCTTAACTCTCAATTAAAGTGTGCTCACTTGTGGGGGATAACATTTGTATGGTTTGTATACTAGAGAGAGTGACGTGATGGCAACTCCCAGCAAACCTTGTTTCTGTAACTCCAAACACCAGCCCAGAGTTCTCTTGTCCAAAGACCCCTGTTTGGCAACTCACTCCCAAATGAAGTTTATTTACCTGGGGGGATAAAATTTGTCAAGTATTTGGGAGTACTGAGAGTGACCTGACTGCAACTCCCAGAAGGCACTGTTTCTCTAACTCCAACCACTAGCACAGTGGTCACATGCCCCAATACAACTGTTGGTGTACTCTCAAATTAAGTTTACTCAGCTGGGGAGAGAACATTTGTCAGGTGTGCGTACCAGAGACAGTGACATGACTGCAACTCCCAGCAGGCACTGTTTCTGTAACTCCAACCACCAGCCCAGTGTTCTCTTGTCCAAAGACCTGTGTGTCTTAACTATCAATTGAAGTGTCCTCACCTGGGAGAATGATATTTGTATAGTGTATAGTACAGAGAGTTACATGACTGCTAATGCTAGGGGGCACTGTTTCAGTAACTCAAAACACCAGTCCAGTGTCCAGTTCTCCAAATAATCTTCTTTAAAAACTCACAAATGAAGTGTATTCACCTGGGGGATGACATATATCAAGTATATGAAGTGGAGGAAGTGAAGGACTGCTAATGGCAGGAGGCTCTGGCTCTCTTACTCAAGCCACAAGCCCAGTGTTCTCATACCCAAATACCCCTGTGTCTTATCTCTCAAATGACGTTTACTCATCTGGGAGGGAGTGACCAGAACGCTAAGCCCAATAGGCCCTGTGTCTCTAACTCCAACCACAAAAACAATGCTCACTTGCCCAAATCTATCTATTTATGAACTCTCAATTGAAGTTTATTTGTCAAGTGTATGTAGTATAGAGAGTGACCTAACTGCAACACCAGACCAGTGGCCACTTGTCCAGATACCCTTCCCTCTTGACTCTCAATTGAAGTTTACCCACCCGGGAGTGGCCAAGATACAGATCATGCTTAACTCTGAGATGTGTCTGGCCACCTAGCTCCATCTTGACCAGCTAACCCAAGATGAAACTATTGAGTACAGGAAGGATACCTTACCCAGTGTGCAAAACAACGATCCCACAGGCCTCAAGATGCATCACCAGAATGGTATTGACAGCAGACACATTCACAATGGCCTGACAACATGCTGACTCCAGTCACATATACAACAAAATCCTGGGTCTGCCTGCATCACATTCAACTAGGCCTCAAGATGGCCAAAGACATGTCTTGCTAAGTAACTGTTTTCCCTGCACTGGTGGCAAGATGGCATTCTCAGGCCATCCTCCCAAGTGCTAATGACTTGACTTAGATCAAATTGCCATGCTTCACAAATGTCAGGTCAATACAGCAATATCAGGGCTACTTTCCACAATCAGATTAACTGCAAGATAACTTTGTACAAAGTCTATACTTAATGTAACACTAAATTGTTGGAGGTAACTATCACAGTGCAACCAGTAACAATGTACCTTTCACATCAGCAGGTCTAGCTGCCACTGGGCACATTAGAGGCCACATAAGAGACTGCCACTACCCCCTGGGATGAAGCCCGCAGCGAAGAAGGCATGCCTGGATGTCTGGCCATGGAGGACGGTTCTGGCCCATCTGGGCAACCTGGTCATACACCAGCAGTGAGTCTCGCTGTAGCCTCCTTAACACCTCCTCCCAGCCCGGTTGCTTCAACATTACAGGCACATGTGCCCCCCAAACCTGTGTCTAGCACAGTGTCTACTAACTCATGCCCCCAGTCTTGGATCCTGAGCTGCAGCACAACACGTTTGACAATGAGGGTCCAGGACCCAGTGGGAAAGGGCACCCTGTGGCAAGGGCACAGACCCGTGGGAGAAGAGTGCATGGTCAGGGGTGCTGTGGGCCAGTGGGGTGAGGCCAATGGAGCTGCTCCTGGCCAGCACACCATCAGCCGTGTCTAGGGGGTCTATCAGGAGTCCCAAGGCATGATGGTCCAGGTCTTGACGGAACTCCCGGAAATTAAGTAGCTACAGAGGGGCTATCCATAGGGATCTGTGTAAACAATGGGAGGCTCACAATACCAACATGGCCTCCCTTACAGGGGTGATGAGGGACATTAACACCATCCTGAACCCGGCTATACAACTCCACTCTACCCCTTCATATAGTGCATCAACACCAGGCTCTTCTTCATCGGTGCCAGCCACTGGAAGGAAAGCCCTGCCAGAGGAACAATCCCCAGACACCCCTGCCTCTGTAGCAGTAGATCCAACCCCACCACGCAAGCAGGGACGTCCAGTGAGAATCAAGGAGGTATAGATTGCAAGAAACCCACCACTGCCAGCAAGTAACCTCATCCTAAAGGAACTCCTTACTGAGTCTCTAGTGTAGAAATTATCTACATACAAATGGTGACCTTTGTTAAACTTTTGTCTACCAAGTTCCCACACAATTTTTTCGCTAACTCCAAAAGTGGCCGGACAACCAGGAGGGTCAATACTAGAATCCCTACCAGTGTAGACCTGGAAATTATACACATATCCTGTACTGCTTTCTGACATCATATACAATTTAATCCCATACGGTGCCCTCTTACTAGGAATGTACTGTTTAAAAACTAAACGCCCCTTGAAAAGGACCAAAGACTCGTCCACACTTATCTCTTTGCCTGGAACATAGACCTCTGAAAACCGATCTACAAAATGATCAAGGACAGGCCTAATCTTAAAAAGACGGTCACAATCAGGGTGATCTCGTGGCAGGGCTAAAGCATTGTCTACAAAATGCAGCATACGAAGAAGAAGCAAATAGCGATTACGTGTCATAGTTGCAGGAAATATTGCTGTTGCCATCAAGGGACTAGTAGACCAATAAGAAGCCAGTGACAGCTTCCTGATCAACCCCATCAAAAAAGTCAAACCTAAAAACTTTTTCATCTCTTCCAGATATGTGGGAACCCACTGAGTAGCTCTAGACTGAGGCCTAAGTCTGGCAGTGTTGTCCCTCAAATTTTGCTCTGCATACAAATTAGTCTGCTCCACAATCTCTTCCAAAAATATATCGTCCATAAACAAGAGAAAGAAATGGACAGGCAAAAAGTTTTCCGTATTGACTCTACACCCTGGGAGACCAGTAAATGCAGGTAACTGTAGCTGCTCCATGTTTGGGGCAATCCAAGTGTCAGGTCTTCTAATGGGAAACCCTTCAGCCCCAGGCTGCTGCACTCTTGGCACATGAATGTTATCCTCTACAACAGGCCCTTAATCTGCACTGAGAGTAGCTTCCTCATCAGAAGAATACTCTCGGACAGAAAACTCACTGCCAGAATCTCTCACTTCCTCCTCTGCCTCAGATGCAGAGTCAGTCTCGTAATCATGGTCTGAAGACGACTCAAAGAGCATTCCAACAACCTGCTGAGCGGTCACTCTGCGGCTAGCCATGATCCTCACTAACAACAAATGGATTTCCAACAACAACTAGCACTAAAATAAGTAATAAACAAAGTGTAGCTTTAATCACAAAGAGTTATGTACTAAAAAACGATACCACTCACTTGCCTGAAAAAGCTTCTTACCATAAACTACTCTGCACAGACACAGCAATTACCAATGATATCCCACTAAAAAGAAAAAAGAAAAATTCAAATTAGGCATATGACAACACAAATATCATTGTGCTCAAATCTAAGGACAATTTCACACACAATACTGCATTTAGTACACCACCTACAAACATGCCATTCATGCATGTTAACAATACTCCTTTGGAGTAAATTGCTTTCACTGACCTAAAACATGCAACTATGCAAACCGCAGGACAACTACTGCCAAAACCGCAAGGATCCACAGCAAAGGAAGCAAAAGCTTTGAACAAGAACAAAAAGAAGAAATAAACTGTTCTAATCACAAATACAAATACTTCGCCAGTTGACAAACACCCCGCCACCAAGAACTTAGAAATTGTCCCTGGTGCCTAAGTGGCTTCTGCCCCACTAGGAGGCAGATGGGCCTAAAAAAAAATAGGCTGATCTGCCCCCAAGTGGGGCAGAAATTGCCAACAGCTCTGTACCCTGTTGGGGGGGGGGGGGAGGCGCTGCCAAAGGGGGCAATTGGGGGTGCCCCCAGCACAAAAATAACAAAGTGAACCAAAAAAAAAAATCTCTGACATCTTGGTGCCTTCGGCCCCCCTTGGGGGCAGATGGGCCTAACAAAAATAGGCTGATCTGCCTCCAAGGTGGGCAGAAATGGCCATCACTAATGTGCCCCCTTTGGGTGGCGACCCTTGCCAAAGGTGCCGCCCCCCTACACAAAACACACACGATCCCTGGTGCCTAAGTGGATTCTGCCCCCCTTGGGGGCAGATGGGCGTAAAAAGAATTGGCCGATCTGCCCCCAAGGGGGGCAGAAATGGGCAACAGCTCTGTGCCCCCTTTAGGGGGGCACCCCTGCACAAAACAAAAAAAGGGGAACAATTTTTTTTTATCCCTGGCGTATTGGTGGTTTCTGCCCTCCTTTGGGGCAGATGGGCCTACAAAAATAGGCCAAAGGGGGGCAGAGATGGCCAATACGAAATTTCCCCACTTTGGGGGGGGTGACCCTTGCCCAAGGGGTGCCCCCAAACACACAAAGCACACACCACACAATCCCTGGCGCCTAGTGGGTTTCAATCCCCCCGGGGGCCAGATCGTCCAAAAACATGGCGATCTGCCCTGGGGGGGGGGGGAAACAGAAAAAAAAAAATGGCCCCCCATAGGAGCGATCCTTGCCCAGGGGTTGCTTCCAAAATACAAATGAAAAAACGAAATCCCTGGTGTCTAGTGGTTTTCGCCCCCGGGGGCCAAAATAGGATAAAAAAAATAGCCCCCCATGGGAGTGACCCTTGCCCAAGGGGTCGCTCCCAAAATGCATATGTAAAACTAAATCCCTGGTGTCTAGTGGTTTCCCCCCCTCCCCCCCGGGGGCAGATCGGCCGAAAAATTGGCCGATCTGCCCCCTGGGGGGGGGGGGGGGGGGGGGCAAAATAGGAGAAAAAAATAGCCCCCCATGGGAGCGACCCTTGCCCAAGGGGTTGCTCCCAAAATATTAGTGAAAAACGAAATCCCTGGTGTCTAGTGGTTTCCGGCGCATCCCAGCAATACTTGATGCGCGCTGACGTCATCAGATTGCCGGGGGGTCATCCATGATCGGGGGTGTGGGTGGGGGGCCCACCGGTTCCCGGGTGCCTTGGACGAGATCACTTCGTCCAAGGCACAGAAGCGGTTAAAATACTTTGGCTTCACCATACAAATCTTGTTCCGTTAGTTGGTGAGTGCGTGCTTACATCGCGTTCACGTCTGGTGCGTCCTTCAGAGATAACTTATTTCCTGGAGATTGCATATGAAGGGGTATATTTATGGGATAGTGGTGCAGTGTAGCACCGCACGTCACCTTGATGAGCTGCACTACGTCACTGGGAAAGAACCGTATTTAAGGCATACAGCACATTCCTGCCTTTTTCCCCTGCACTGGCACCCTATTGACAGTATCGCGCCAATGCAGGCACCCTTGCACCATGGTCCAAGGGCCCCTGTGATGCATTGAGGATTGTTTTTGTGCAGGAAGGGACTCCTTCCAGCACAAAACCAGCAATGAGAGGCATATTCCTCTATCTATGTGTGCTGCAGAATGCAGTGCACATAGAGGAAGTACTAAGGAGAAATAGAGATTTTTCTCCTTGTTATGTCTCATGTGGGGAGGCGTACGTTTTTAGCGCATTCCCGAGTTTACCTGTTATTGCAAATCTGGGAACACCCACGCAACGCCCATGGAACACCTTCCCAGGGCAGAGTAAGGCATTGCAATGATTTGCGCTGCATTGCTTTACTCCAGATTTTTGGAGCCACTCATAGCCAAGCGGCTTTGCATGGCTTTAAAAGTCTGACTTAGAGATTTGCTTCTCGCATGTACCATGTTGCATGGTGCAAACATGACGCAACCATCTCATGAATATGCCCCATAATGCGTTCCGCCCACCTTCGTCTTGCCCTGTATCATATTTCAGACTGAAGTATTGGCATTTCTTGCTTCCCTTCCAGTCTCGTTCGACCACAAAGGAGAATCGGCTTTCTTACAAATGTGCATAATTATCAAATCAATTTATCGATGACGATGGAAGCAGCAAGAGAATATAAAAATACTACATTTATTTTTCTGTGTTCAGCTCTAGTGGAACGGATGTTCACTAGTGTTGAGATAGGAGCTGGGCAGGAACCCAACAGTATATTTGAAAAATTACACACCACACTGATTTCACAGTTCTGTTAATTTAATTCACAAACACCCTCGATTTTGGGGATGAGCTAGAAGGCTCTCCTGAAGACCGAGGGCCTCATTATGACTATGGCGGTCAGACCGCCAGACCGCCAGACCGCCAGGTTGGCGGTCCTAAAAAGACCATCATGTTGGCAGTCTTTCAGACAGCCCTATTACGAGTTATACAGGCAGGACTACTGACCGCCAACCAAAAAAGGGACACCGGCAGAAGCACGGAGGCCTGGAAATAGTCAGTCGGATCTTCAGCCCTGTCAACACCGCAACCAACCACTGACCGTATTGCAAGTACACAGTCGCCATGGTGGACCCCCATGGTGGTCAGCCAATGGCATTCCGAACCACGGCGTTCCGCACCAATCAAAATAATACACAACTGCAAATTGGATGAATTTTTTGAAAACAACACAGCTGGCACACATTGTCACACTGGACAAACCTGCAAAGGACACTATAAAACACACCCCTTCACACACACAATCCTTTGCATTTACAGTTCAAAACACAGAAGCCAGAGCAACTTTTTTCCACACAGTACAGATAATAGGCACCAATTTTTTTCACCATCCAATACAACACCCTGCACACACTTTGGTCCAGTCACACCGTTTTGCCCTTCCTCTGTTTAGTAAGTCACAGTCACCCATTTTTTTCCAACCATGGCATGGTTAAAAAAATCTCAGTTTTTCAGATCAGTTAAGAGGCACGCTGGATGAAATCGTAAGAGTAGAGCCACAGTTGTTTGGAGCACAAGTCTAGCATACTTCTCTCAGTAGGAAAACTGAAATGTGGGACAGGATTGTCAACAGAGTAATGGCTGTAGGCATCACCCTTCACACAAGAGAGGACATTAAGAAGAGGTTGAACAACCTCAGGGGCAAGATCAGTTCCCTGATCTCCAGGCACCAGCTATAGACCAAGAAGACTGGCGGTGGCCCTCCCAGTGCCCCATTACATCTCTTTCACTGAGAAGATCTTGGCCATCCTGCATCCTGAGAGCTTGATAGAAATACCTGGGGAGTGAAGTCTGGCAAATGACAAGACTAAAGATGTCACCACAATGCTATGTCATGCATGCTCACAGCTCACCTTTTGCCACATTTACTGTCACTCTACTCACGAGCCCTGTGTCCACCGTACAAAGACCTCTATTTGGCAACTCATATTTCAAGTGTACTCCCTTGGGGAGATGACATTTGTATAGAGTGTGTAGTACAGGGACAGGCATGATGTCCAAACACCAGTGCAGTGTCCTCTCCTCTGAAGTCTCATGTCTGGTAACTCACACAAGAAGTGTTTTCACCTCAAGGGGATAATATGTGCGTAGTGTGTGTAGTACAGGGATTGACATGACTCCAGCTCCCAGCAGGTCCTGTTTCTGTAACTCCAACCACCAGCACAGTGGGCACTTGCCCACATACCCGTTTGTCAACTCACAAATGAAGTATACTCATCTGGGGGGAGAACACTGGAAAAGTGTGTGAAATAGATGGAATTACCTGACTGCAACTCACAGGAGGCAGTGTTTCAGCAACTCAGAACGTCAGAACAGTGTTCATTCATTTAAAGACCCCTGTTTGGCAACCCACAATGTGTGCTTACTCGACTGGAAGGAGACCATTTGTATAGTGTGTGTAGTAGAAGGACTGATGTGACCGCTAAGCCCAGGAGGGTCCGTCACTGTTACTTCACTCACCAGCCCAGTGTTCTCTCCTCCAAAGCCTCATGTTTGTTAACTCACAAATGAAGTGTACTCACCTGTGGGATAACATTTATATAGTGTGGTAGTACAGGGACTGACATGAAAGCTAAGGCCAGGAGGCCCTGTTTCTGTAAGTCCAAACACCAGCACAGTGTTCTCTTTCCAAAGACCCCTGTGTCTTAACTCTCAATTAAAGTGTACTCACTTGTGGGGGATAATATTTGTATGGTTTGTATACTAGAGAGAGTGACGTGATGGCAACTCCCAGCAAACCTTGTTTCTGTAACTCCAAACACCAGCCCAGAGTTCTCTTGTCCAAAGACCCCTGTTTGGCAACTCACTCCCAAATAAAGTTTATTTACCTGGGGGGATATCATTTGTCAAGTATTTGGGAGTAGTGAGAGTGACCTGACTGCAACTCCCAGAAGGCACTGTTTCTCTAACTCCAACTAGCACAGTGGTCACATGCCCCAATACAACTGTTGGTGTACTCTCAAATTAAGTTTACTCAGCTGGGGAGAGAACATTTGTCAGGTGTGTGTACTAGAGAGAGTGACATGACTGCAACTCCCAGCAGGCACTGTTTCTGTAACTCCAACCACCAGCCCAGTGCTCTCTTGTCCAAAGACCCGTGTGTCTTAACTATCAATTGAAGTGTCCTCACCTGGGAGAATGATATTTGTATAGTGTATAGTACAGAGAGTTACATGACTGCTAATGCTAGGGGGCACTGTTTCAGTAACTCAAAACACCAGTCCAGTGTCCAGTTCTCCAAATAATCTTCTTTAAAAACTCACAAATGAAGTGTATTCACCTGGGGGATGACATATATCAAGTATATGAAGTGGAGGAAGTGAAGGACTGCTAATGGCAGGAGGCTCTGGCTCTCTTACTCAAGCCACAAGCCCAGTGTTCTCATACCCAAATACCCCTGTGTCTTATCTCTCAAATGACGTTTACTCATCTGGGAGGGAGTGACCAGAACGCTAAGCCCAATAGGCCCTGTGTCTCTAACTCCAACCACAAAAACAATGCTCACTTGCCCAAATCTATCTATTTATGAACTCTCAATTGAAGTTTATTTGTCAAGTGTATGTAGTATAGAGAGTGACCTAACTGCAACACCAGACCAGTGGCCACTTGTCAAGATACCCTACCCTCTTGGCTCTCAATTGAAGTTTACCCACCCGGGAGTGGCCAAGATACAGATCATGCTTAACTCTGAGATGTGTCTGGCCACCTAGCTCCATCTTGACCAGCTAACCCAAGATGAAACTATTGAGGACAGGAAGGATACCTCACCCAGTGTGCAAAACAACGATCCCACAGGCCTCAAGATGCATCACCAGAATGGTATTGACAGCAGACACATTCACAATGGCCTGACAACATGCTGACTCCAGTCACATATACAACAAAATCCTGGGTCTGCCTGCATCACATTCAACTAGGCCTCAAGATGGCCAAAGACATGTCTTGCTAAGTAACTGTTTTCCCTGCACTGGTGGCAAGATGGCATTCTCAGGCCATCCTCCCAAGTGCTAATGACTTGACTTAGATCAAATTGCCATGCTTCACAAATGTCAGGTCAATACAGCAATATCAGGGCTACTTGCCACAATCAGATTAACTGCAAGATAACTTTGTACAAAGTCTATACTTAATGTAACACTAAATTGTTGGAGGTAACTATCACAGTGCAACCAGTAACAATGTACCTTTCACATCAGCAGGTCTAGCTGCCACTGGGCACATTAGAGGCCACATAAGAGACTGCCACTACGCCCTGGGATGAAGGCCTCAGCGAAGAAGGCACTCCTGGATGTCTGGCCATGGAGGACGGTTCTGGCCCATTCGGGCAACCTGGCCATACACCAGCAGTGAGTCTCGCTGTAGCCCCCTTAACACCTCCTCCCAGCCCGGTTGCCTCAACATTACAGGCAACCATGTGCCCCCCAAACCTGTGTCCCTAGCACAGTGTCTACTAACTCGTGCCCCCAGTCTTGGATCCTGAGTTGCAGCACAACACGTTTGACAATGAGGGTCCAGGACCCAGTGGGAAAGGGCACCCTGTGGCAAGGGCACAGACCCGTGGGAGTAGAGTGCATGGTCAGGGGTGCTGTGGGCCACTGGGGTGAGGCCACTGGAGCTGCTCCTGGCCAGCACACCATCAGCCGTGTCTAGGGGGTCTATCAGGAGTCCCAAGGCATGATGGTCCAGGTCATGATGAACTCCCGGATATTAAGTAGCTACAGAGGGGCTATCCATAGGGATCTGTGTGAACGGTGGGAGGCTCACAATACCAACATGGCCTCCCTTACAGGGGTGATGAGGGACATTAACACCATTCTGAACCCGGCTATACAACTCCACTCTACCCCTTCATATAGCGCATCAACACCAGGCTCTTCTTCATCGGTGCCAGCCGCTGGAAGGGAGGCCCTGCCAGAGGAACAATCCCCAGACACCCCTGCCTCTGTAGCAGTAGATCCACCCCCACCACGCAAGCAGGGACGTCCAGCGAGAATCAAGGAGGTATGGATGGCAAGAAACCCACCACTGCCAGCAAGTGACCTCATCCTAAAGGAACTACTTACTGAGTCGAAGTACATATTTCAGGCTACAGCCCCCCAGACCACAGAAGGAAGGGAATTGTCAGACATTGTCCTGTAGAATAGGCAAACATTAAAGTGGATGATAGCAGCAGGTTGAGCCTTATCACATACCACACCAAAGTAATGCAACATCACCTAATCCAAGCTACAGCTAGATGACAGTACAACAGTCCCTGATCACATTGCCATCATAATCCAATGACCATGCATCTGGTGGTATGACACAAACATATGTAAGTGTTGTGGCACTGGCACTGTGGCCTGCAATGATGAAACACATCTACAGCTATATACAGGTCATAAAAGCATAGTGTTTAGCCAATGTGAAGGGTGAGTGACTTGTTCGCAATCAATGACTACATAGTTTATGCCCACATGATGATACACATGATGCAATTGGCCCAACACAGCACACAAAACAAGTCTAATGTGCTCGTCTAATCTTCCATCCAAACACTGTGGAAGCTGCCTTTGCACAGGTCTCATACACCCCAAATCTGTGGTCTACTTTACTAGGAACAATCCATGTCAACTTTGTATGCCAAACCAGCATCAGATACCTGCCAATGTCACAACTTTGAAATTCCCACATCAGGATGTCATTGTGAAGGTACCTGTACAAAGACAAAACAAGGAGTATAGGCTTGAAAACATACCTACTGCACAAATCACAAGGCAAGCAACTGGAAATGTAATTACATTGCAATGAAACTGACACAAACAAAGCACCATCATCAAGGTGGGGATATGTCAAAGGGTAACTCTTCAAGCAGGCTTTGGCTGAATATTGCAGAGTATCAGCCCCGTAGTTGTTGCTAAAACACTCATCTCCACACATTCTCACAACTATGATTCATTGTACAGTCACAGTCATTATATCACATGACATATTTACACTTGTGAAAAGTAGCTGTTGATTAGATCTTCCCGCAAGTCAGCTCCTTCCTCTTCACCACTGTCATCCTCACTTGGCATTTCAGAATTCTCACCTGCTGGCACTGCAGGCTCCCCTTCCTCTGGGATGTATGAGATATTTCTCTGCAAGGCAATGTTGTGAAGCATGCAGCATGCTAAGGTGATCTGATACACTTTTCAAGTGAGTAGAGGAGGGCTCCACCAGTACCATCCAAACACCTAAGTCTGGCCTTCAGGAGCCCAAAAACCCACTCAACTACCTGCCGTGTTCTTCCATGGGCCTCACTGAAAGGGACTTCCCCTGGTGTAGTTGGATTCCTTAGTGGCATCAACAAACAAGGACGGTTTAGATATGCGGAGTCCCCTGTTAAGTAATGGGACATATGTGCAACAGTTCTTCACTCACTTCATGATTGTAGCACCAGATATTGCACACACACAAACAGGACAGATGTGACTTACCAACCAGCCAGGCCATGTCTGGGTACAATTGTAACATCAGCTGTGGTATTGTGCTGTTCTGCATTATGAAGGAATCATGGGCTGAACCCAGATAATGGGCACACACATATGTGAAATGTAGTGATCCACCAAACAGACAACTTGCATGTTGATAGAATGGAAGTTCTTTCTGTTGCAATAGACTTATCCATTGACCTGTGGTGGGACCAAGCCAACATGTGTGTTATCAATCGCCCCCACCGCATATGGGATGCGTGGAAAACCATATAAGTAAGCCTCCACATGGGCTAAATCCACACACTGGGAAACAGGATATAGCTGTCGAGGTGTTTCAACATTGCTGAGAGGCATTCCTTCAATACCAGACTGAAGATAGGTTGTGACATACCAGCTGATAGGGCCACTGTATGTTGGGAGGACTCTGTGGCTAGAAAATACTGACATGATTTGTACAATGGGTGGTATGCTGGTTGGATAACTAATAGCTGGCATCAGATCTGGCTCCAACTGACAACACAAGTGCACTTTTTTTACCTATCCAGGCGGCATTATGGGGGTCATTCTGACCCCCGCCGGTGGCAGAAGCCGCCGGCCTGGCGGGAACCGCCAGAAGACCGTACCGCGGTCAAAAGACCGCAGCGGTCATTCTGACTTTCCCGCTGGGCTGGCGGGCGACCGCCAAAAGGCCGCCCGCCCGCTCAGCGGGAAAGCACCAGCAACGAGGATGCCGGCTCCGAATGGAGCCGGCGGAGTTGCTAGTGTGCGACGGGTGCAGTTGCACCCGTCGCGATTTTCAGTGTCTGAAAAGCAGACACTGAAAATCTCAATGGGGCCCTGTTAGGGGGCCCCTGCAGTGCCCATGCCAGTGGCATGGGCACTGCAGGGGCCCCCAGAGGCCCCACGACACCCGTTTCCGCCATCCTGTTTCTGGCGGTGAAAACCGCCAGAAACAGGATGGCGGGAAGGGGGTCGGAATCCCCATGGCGGCGCTGCTTGCATCGCCGCCGTGGAGGATTCCCTGGGGCAGCGGGAAACCGGCGGGAAACCGCTGGTTTCCCTTTTCTGACCGCGGCCTTACCGCCGCGGTCAGAATTGCCCCAGAAGCACCGCCAGCCTGTTGGCGGTGCTTCTGCGGCACTCTGCCCTGGCGGTTTTCAACCGCCAGGGTCAGAATGACCGCCTATGTTTTCATGTGCCTCTGCTCCATGGTCTGAAGGTCTGGCAGTGGCAGTAGACAGGAGGTTGTCACATTCTTTCTCTCCCTGGGTACTTATGTATGACTAGACATGCTTGGTAACATTAGTCAGTGTTTCCACAGCAACATACATGATGCATGCCAATGCTATCGTGTTAAAAGGCATTTCTGAATGGATAGGCATGGCAACCAGTACAAATCATAGCTGCAAACAACATAAGGGTCACATGTGATCCCCATGGTTTTCCACACATGTCCACAACATGTATAGTGACAAAACTCAAAGATGTGCAACACAATTGCCCCTCGAAAAGTGACTGGATATCCTGACTGCCAAATGACCGTCGATGGTGATGGACTGTGCCGCACAGTTAAAAGCCATCTGTGCCCTGCAACATACCACAATGGTATTTGAGTAGTAGGACCTACATGACAAGACAGTATAAGGATATTTGTGGGGTCAAAAATCTTTTTTTGCAGGTGTGATGCAGTTTCTAAAGTGCAATACAGCATTTCAGGCCGCCAAAATGGCGGGTTCCTGACCTACTCTATTAGACATTAGGAACTGCCCACGAGGGCCGGCGCAAGTCGCCAAGGCGGCAGGCAGTTGCAACTGTGCGGGACACATCTATAGGCCAATGTTGTTTCCAGTGGCACTCAGTGGCCAGTGGCTGTGTCCGCCGGTAGTGACAACCGCATATGTGGCAGACGTGAACACCATGTTCTGCAGATTGACTCACTTGACTCCTGGATCTGCTGCCAGCAACACCTCCATGACCTGCGTTGTTGTGTACTGCCTCTGGGAGCGATCATGCCACGTCCAGCAGGTGATAGAGACCCTGCCTTCTCACCAGAGGGGCTGGAGAGGCTGGTGACTGAGGTTCTACCCTTGAATGGACAGCTCACCAGAGGAGCAGGTAAGTACCTCATGTTCACAATTCTCTCTGTACTTCACCATCCTTTCCCTCCTCACAGGCTAGATATTGCCCATGTGTGCCAGTTAGACTACTTGTGTGCCAGTCTATGTGGCATCAATGAGATGGACTATGGCGGTCATTCTGACCCTGGCGGTCAAAGACCGCCAGGGCGGAGGACCGCGGGAGCACCGCCGACAGGCCGGCGGTGCTCCAATGGGGATTCCGACCGCGGCGGTAAAGCCGCGGTCGGACCGGCAACACTGGCGGTCTCCCGCCAGTGTACCGCCGCCCCATTGAATCCTCCAAGGCGGCGCAGCTTGCTGCGCCGCCGAGGGGATTCCGACCCCCCCTACCGCCATCCAGATCCCGGCGGTCCGACCGCCGGGAACCGGATGGCGGTAGGGGGGGTCGCGGGGCCCCTGGGGGCCCCTGCAGTGCCCATGCCACTGGCATGGGCATTGCAGGGGCCCCCGTAAGAGGGCCCCTAAATGTATTTCACTGTCTGCTGCGCAGACAGTGAAATACGCGACGGGTGCAACTGCACCCGTCGCACAGCTTCCACTCCGCCGGCTCGATTCCGAGCCGGCTTCATCGTGGAAGCCTCTTTCCCGCTGGGCTGGCGGGCGGCCTGAAGGCGACCGCCCGCCAGCCCAGCGGGAAAGTCAGAATTACCGCTGCGGTCTTTCGACCGTGGAACGGTAACCTGACGGCGGGACTTTGGCGGGCGGCCTCCGCCGCCCGCCAAGGTCAGAATGAGGGCCTATGTGTAAGTATTGGTGGCAGGGCTGTATGTTAAGCTCAGTCACAGTGTTTTGTGTGAGGTTTTTGAGGTCCTAGATCCTCCTTGTGTTGGATGCACATAACTAGGTAAGGAGACATTACTGCCATCCACTGACATACTTTTCCTCATGATTGTTGGAAATGCCAGACAACACATATGTGCATGACAGCATGAGCTGTGATTGCATGTTGTATGAGTCAGTTGAGAGACATGTGAGCAATGTGTATAGGGCCACAGATCTTTCAAACCACATTTGCCCTTGCTAAACTGTTGTTTGCAGGGCATATCATGAGTCACTCTGCCGTTCAGGTTGCCACAGACACCACATGACAAATTGCTGTTGGCTACATGATGTACTGCGATGCATGGAAGTGATGGGAATGGAGTGTCATGTAAGTTCTGTCAGCTCAGCCTGCAGAGACCAGGGCCTGTCAAATGGATCTTCCAGTATGGAACCTAGTCTAGGCTGTAGTAGAGTCACTGTGGCTATGCAGCTGTGACACTGTGCCCACTCCCTGTACACCAGCAAATCCTATCTTGTGGCCAATATGAGGCTCTGGTGGCAAAACCTGTCCTGAATGCCTCACTCCTTTGACTTGATTAGGAATGGGTTTAGAGGTAAATCATTAATCTAGTCCATATGTGCATTTAGCATCATTGTCATTGTAAGTCTTAAACTCCAGAAACGTCCCTTACTTCCACAGCTCTGTTATCACCTTCACACAGGTCATATTTGTCTTGTACAGGGGGATTGCATAAATGACAGTCCCACAGTGCTAACAGTATGTTGGTTCCTGGGAGGACATGATATGTGACTCAGTAGCTTGGTCACATAGCTGAAACTGTACAATGCATACCTTTGTTTTTTGGATGCCATCTCTATAGGATATACACATGTGTCCAAAGGAGTGTTCAGTGGTAAAGGTACATAACACAGAAACCTACCCCCTGAAGTGTCATGAGTCTGCATTTGGTAGGCCACATGTTCACACATGCACAAGGAATACACTTTCTGTAACCACCATTCCAGCCCGTTGATTGTTACTCATGTGTAATGCTGAAGTTTGTACTCTCACAGTTGCCTGTAGGGACTTATGCAGTGAGTCATTCTCAGAAAGTGTGAATGTGTTGGTCCACTCATGCCTAAAGATTTTACCCTTCAGAAGCCACATAGTTGTGTAGGGTCTCATAGTGGCTTACAGCACAGTACAGGTCGCTAGTGCATGGGCTACCTGATGTCAGTAAGCGTGCTTAGTCATTGTGGATCCCTGTCCTCAGCCATGTGTGTGGATAAGTGAGTATATAGGAATCTGCCACCCAGAGGCTACTTGTCTTCAGCGTTTTATGGATGCTGGTGTCTCACTACTGTCTGCAATGTGAAGGTGGCCATCATACATGTGACAGAGCATACATTGTACTTTGGGTGCAGTTATCGATCAATACGTTCCCTTGGTAATTGGGGAATGTCCATTGACATGATTTATGTGCTATCACTGTTGCCAACATTCCTTGTGCCTACGTCAGCATGTGTCCCTTTCACTTTAGCAAAAAAATTGTAAACTGCTGTTTCATGCATGGTCTACTGGTGTTGATAGGATGATGTCTGTATTCCCTCGCATATATGTGCGTGGCAACCTGTGTGTAGAATAAGACATTTACAATGGGGGTGCATTTCATTTTGTGCCACATACAGGAGTGTCCCATTGTTTATTGGCTGACACATCCTTATGCGTCATAGCATGTCATTTGGCATGTACAAGTGCAATAGCAATGGGGGACATGACAGGTAGGCCTAGAGTTTTGAGCCACATTGTGCATTTCTATGACATTGATGTGTCATCATGTAGCAAAGTGCAGTGCACATGTGAAATGGATAAGGTTTGTAACCTGACTGTTGGCATGCATCATGGAGTGATTTGCAGTTATGTTGAATTCACATGTGTTTGGGTACAACCATTCATCCACA
Source organism: Pleurodeles waltl (assembly GCF_031143425.1). NCBI lineage: Eukaryota > Metazoa > Chordata > Amphibia > Caudata > Salamandridae > Pleurodeles > Pleurodeles waltl. The sequence continues at coordinate 59,517,342 of NC_090438.1, forward strand.
GACATATGGGTCTGCATGGCTATAATGGAGACAATGAAGTAGCTTCCAATTGGATAACGTGTTGAGGGCCTTTAACAAGTACTTTCAAATATCTGGGTCTCTCCAAAACCAAGGGACTAATGGCATTTACTGATGCACTTAGAGAATGCAATTGTAAGGGGTGCCAGATATTAGTGGTGATTTGTCTGGGGCTTGCTGATTCATTGTGTTGTGGATGTTAGAGACATCTCTCCTTGACATATTGTACATGATGTCTACAGTGTCCGGTTCCATGCCAAATGTGTGTGAACAACATTGGTACTACCTCTATGACCCCACTGGGACGAATATCATTTGGTGAACTGTGCCTTGTGGAATTGCTACCAGTGTGACATGAGTCTTTCCATGTCACCTTCTCCAGGCTATTGTACTTTTGTCAGCAACATGGCAGGATTTTGGAGCATTATTTCCTATTGTTGGGTCATTATGTATGTGACAAATAGATGTCTGCATGACCTTGTGTGGAATCTGTGGGAATGAACCTGACATTCGCCTACTATTGTATGACAACAGGTAACTGAGGTCTGTTCCATGGGGCAAAGCTTTGAGGGTGATGAGGTCTCCTATTGGTTAGTGTGATTGCACAACTTCAGTCATGCAATTGTAGTTTTCTGAGATCCTGGTTTTCCTGTGGGCAACTGTTGACAGTTCAGATGGCATGCAAGCATGCATATGGTATGGCATATGTATGGGCCACTTAGGTGGAGTGTGTTGCTTGGGCCTACTTGACATCATGGTAATGTTTGCTAATCTGAGCTGTTGTTCAAGTGTAATCAAGGATTTGTGATGACCCTATTTCTCTTTGTATTTGCAGCAACAGCCCACAGAAGAGAAGCAGACAGGGCACAGCTGAGTGGGAACGCAATTGGCCACTGGACCTCAGGTCAAGACACCACAGACACAGAGGGACCCAGTGGCTTGGAGGATGATGAGAGTGCCATGGAGGAGACCAAACATTTTCATCATTGGAAGCTTCCTCCAGTGGACACTCCCTAGTGGTGGCTGACCCATCTGGGCATACCTGTTTACCATATTTGTCCACCACCCCCCTTCTATCACTATCCTCCATGTTGCTCCCCATCCAGTTGGCCGTGTCCACTCACCCAAGAGGGTGGGCATCTCCTTTGTCCCAGCACTTGTTACCCATGCTGCCCTCAAGAAAAAGACTATTGACCTCCTGAGAAATATTTCTGTGGGTCAGACAGCCATTGTGAATGCCATCTAGGGATTAGCAACCCAATTGCAGCAGACAAATGCATTCCTGGAAGATATTCATGGAGCAATGTTTGGTCTAGATAGATATTTTCAGGCTCTGACCTCCACACACTGATGACAGTCAGTCACCCGCCAACTTCTGTCCCCCCTCCACCTCCATCTTCCCAATTCAAATCCCTCATTCCCCTACCCACCCCAAGCACACAGACCGATTCACAAGCACCTACCTCAACACACAAGAGCAGCACACACAGACACAAGCACCACAAAACACACCGGCATGCAGACAAACAACAGACACCTACACACACATCAATCACCACTCCCACAGACAAACATGTCCACTGGCCCACACACAACATCAAGCATACCTACAGGCACCACCACAACAGCCAGCGACATACACACCACACCCAGCATACCACAGACTCCACCCCTACAGACACACACACATCCACCACAACCACCATACTTGCAGACACCACCCAAAAATACACAGACATCCACCACATCCAGCATACCCACAGACAACACCCCAACAGACACACTCATCCGCCACTACATCCCCTAGCACTTCCACCTCCCAGCCCCCCAAGACACACAAACGCCCACGCTCACCCATGCAACAGACACCACCCAAACACAAGCATACCTCCCACATGCCCCCATCCACAACATCCACACTGTCACAGCAGACAACTACTCCCTTGAACTCCAAATTCTCCCTTCTGCAAACCATCCCTGTGTTCCTAAGACATTTTTTTGTTTGACCTTGACCTTTCTCCTGTTCCCTTCACCCCGGGTCCCAAACACAAGAGGCCCTGACCCACCTCCCAACCCATCCCTTCCACCTCCAAGTTGCCCCTGTCACACCTGCCCCACAACAAGCACCCATACCCCTTTCCCCCAGAAAAAGCCCACCCCTCCTAAGAAGCAGTCCACCCCTCCAAAATCCTACCCCCCAAAGATAATCCCTAAGGTGCCTGCCTGTCTACTTGATGTCCTTTCCTGTGGAGTTCCCTGTGCATAACAGATTGGACTGGCCATTGGCCTTGGACTGCTCAAGTTTAAATTCAATAAACCCAAACAGTTGATTTCTCTTGGGTATACATTTGTCCTGCAATTCCTTTTCTACCTTCATTTTGTTCCTGAGTGACTTGTGTTGTCTGCCTTCAGTTCTGTGCATTTCAGCTTCCTGGCGGAGCCATTTGCTGTTGTTTGCAGTATATGACTTTATGGGCAGTGCTGGTGTCCCCCAAGACAAGGGTATATATTGACTGTATGGATATGTGGGTGTAAATGCAATGGTGGTGTTGTGGCATTGTGTACTGTTTAGTACGGTAAGTATATCATCTTGTGTTGTCCTATGTGAGCATGTATGGTGTTAGACTTGTCCCCCTGATATGGATTATGGATTAATCTGTGGCAGCTTGGGTTTTATTTGTGCATTTGACTGTGCATGTGTCCATTTAGCTGTGTGTACCTTGTAGCTACTTCATGTAGACATATGTTCCATGCAGTTGGAGTGGTATGTGCTTTGTTGACTTGCGCTTCTACATTGTGCAGATAGGCATGTCGTTTAGCTCTAGTATTCTTTATTTCTGACATACACGTAGGGCCAGTTCCTGTGCAAATGTTGTTTGAGGGGCATGTGCAAAGTGATATGTGTCCCAGGGTAGCCTCCTTCGCAGAGTGCTCCTGATGGCTCCATCCCTATTGTGCAGGTATTGTTTGCATAGTGATCTATGTAAATTTGTCTCTGTCTATTGTGCATCCCATTGTCTTACCATTGTGTTGCAATGTGGGTGATGTGTGTGTCCAATCCAGGGATATTTCCAGGGAGTGGTGTTTGTGTTCCATGCCACATCCATACATCTGTGTGTTGAATGTGATGTCAGTCCATGGCATGTGAGGAATGTGAGTGTGTGAGCTATATTTGTAGATGTGATGCTGGTGTGTTGTTGTGTACACTTCACTGTCCCAGTGTCTGAGATGAGCAGACATGTGTATTTGTGTGGTGTTGCAGTGCAGTGTGAGTGAGTGACCTTCCCAATGGGGGCATTTTGCGACTCTGAATGTGTCCTTATTTGTGTCTGATTCTGATGCGGGACACAATGACAAGTGTACTTGGTTCCCGTAGCGTGACCTCCATATAAAGGAAATGATCTGTTGTTGAGCGTAATGACCTAGGTAGCTGTGTGTACTTACGCTCCGTTGTGCCCAGGGCGGCATGGATTTTATGCTTCACTGATGATCATCAGCAGTGGCAGGACGTGTGTGATGGGCTCCATGGCGGCACTGGACATGTGAGGCTGCCTGCAGGTGAATGTCTCCTTTAATACTCCCCGTTTCCACCTGCTGAAACGTGCTGGTTGGACTGCCACAATCACATTGGCTGTGTTCAACCTCATAATATCTCCGGCGGCAACACTGGCTCCGCCAGCCTGTTTGTGCTGCCCTGTGACTGCGGTGGTCTGTGCTGCCTGGTGGTGCCAGAGGGACTGCAGTGATCTTTGCTCCATAGGCCTGCATGACTCGTAATATGGCGGTCCGACAGTCAAACTCCTAATGAGGTCCTTGGATATGGCTAGGCATGCTGCCGTTTCTCTTCTGATTTTGCTGGCAACTTTGGACTTCGACTAATTTTCTGATTTTGCATTTCTCTGTATTGCCCCAATTACTAATAGCCTTCATGGCAATGAACCTGTATCGCCTTACCTTTAATTTGATAATAAATCCATTTAACTATCCCGCTGATCTACAACTCAGTTATTGAGTGGGCCCTTTATTTCATGGAATGTATTTTCAGATTTGTGGTGTGTTGGGAAGTGCCTTACCTCAGGTACACTTTGCCTCATGAAATTGAGGTTAACACAGTCTCCAATTCATCGAATTTTGGGCATTCTGGTTGAGGTAAACTTTGGGGGATCATTTTTACATGTTTCACAATAACTGTGCAAAGGTTTAATCTCATTAGCGCCACCATGACAGTCAGATACAGATTTAGCACTAGAAAGGTGACCGGTCAGCCTTTGTGAAGGCCTTTCCACTGTCAGGCAACCCTTGTGGCGTTTTTAATAAGTTTTGAGCTAGAAACATTTTTTTTTTCTTTAAAACCTGCAGATTGTGTAGAGGATGAGGGATTATGTGGAAAATGCGGCATGTCCATAACTATGCAGAAAAATCCATGGCTGCAAAATTGCACAATTCTAGCGGCCCTGCTAGTGAGTAATTAATTTTCAAGTAAAGGTATGTTCTAGCACATGGTTGCAATTACAGTGTCACCCCCCAGGACTACTTAAAAGAATCAGTAGGTCATTCGTGGACAACATGAGGAAGCAGATACCCAAACGTGCACAACACAACAGCAAAGAGTGTACTATCAGGGAACATGGAGAACCTGACACACATAAAACAAGTTGTACAACCCAAGTACATCAGCAATAGCACTCTAAGGGGCATATTTATACTTGTTTTGTGCTGAATTTGCATCATTGTTTTTATGCAAATTCGGTGCAAAACTAACTCCATATTTATACTTTGGCACTAGACCCGTCTAGCGCCAAAGTTATGGAGTTAAAGTAATTTTTGGGACTTGGAAACCTACCTTGCGTCAATGAGATGCAAGGCAGGCGTTCCCGTGCAAAAAATGACTCTATGGCCTTAGCGCCATATGTATCCCCCATAAAATCATGCAAAGCTTGCTTTGCACCATTATTTAACACCTGGGTCAGGGCAGGTGTTAGGGGACCTGTGGGCCTATTTCCATGGTGGAACACCATGGAATAAGGCCACAGGTGCCCTCCCCAGGCCCCAGGGACACCTCCACCCACACCGAGGGACAGCGGAGGATCGGGGGCCCCATCCCAGGTAAGTATAGGTAAGTACATGTAAGTATTTTTTTTTTATTCATGTGCCATTGGGGGCCTTGAAATGGGCCCACCTACATGGCGCTGGGTGCAACAGCCATGCCACAGGACCCTAGTACCCTGTGCAGGCCATTGGGGTGGGGGGCATGACTCCTGTCTTTTCTAAGACAGGAGTCATGTGGTATGGATGGTTTTGCGTCAGAAAAATGACGCTAGGCTGGTTAGTGTCAGTTTTTTTACTCTAACCTGCCTAACCTCATTTTGGGTGCAAAATCCCCTTCTCCCACACCGCCACCCCTACCGGGCTAACGTAATTTATTTACGCTAGCCTACCCTTTGCACCGGCTTGCACAATCCCATAAATATGGTGCCCGGCTGGCGCTCACAAATGGTGCAAGCTGGTGCAAAACTTTTTGATACAAAACTGCTTGCGTGCAGGTTTGCACCAAAAAGTATAAATATGCCCCTAAGCTTCAAGCACTGTTTAGAATAGCACAAGCCTCCATAGAAGTCTGCCCTCTGCCTGCTATGGTGACCTCTCTGGTGATCATCCACAACCAGAAGTTAGGGGGAGAGATCGCATAGTGAGTGAGAAGCAGGACCAGGGAAGGGTAAGTCAGTCAAGTAATAGCTCTTATAGCACTTTCTTTGGTGCTGGCATATTTCACAAGAATCCAAGGGCATCCAAAAATATATGGAAAGCTATTACAGGAAATTGCATCAGATGGTCATTGAAACGCCAAACCCACTTACCCCCCAATGGCATCACATGAAGTGCATCGCAAAAAATTGACACTGATGAAATCAATTGAACTGGATAAGAAATCCTCCACCACCTGTGTAAGCAATGGAGTCTTTGGTTGGCAGTCAGGTTACCGCCTGTCCAAGCACGATCCCTCACTCTAGTCAGGGCAAAGGAGAAACACACCCGGTTAACCCCTGCTCACCTCCTTAGTAGCTTGGCACGAGCAGAAAGGCTTAACCCAGAGACAATGTGTAAAGCATTTCAACCCACACACACAGTAATTTAGTGGAAACACTACAAAATGACTCAACACCAGTTTAGAAGAATTGCCAATATCTACCTGAGCAAAACAAGACCAAAACGACAAAAATCCAACTTACACAAGCAAAGTTATGATTTTTTAAAAGATTAAACTTCAATATAGTGCTTAGAAACACAAATGCTGTGAATTGGTGATATCACGGCGTTGTGACAAAGTCGTTCCCAACAATACGACACTAATGGCGCCGGTCACGGAGTCACATAGACCCCCAGATAGAGCATGAGTCAGGGATCACGGCATCGTTGGATCCAGTGTGGCGTCAGTTCCGGGGCTGCGGAGAGAAGGAATCACAAAGAGGCGTTAGGTCCTTGCTGCGGAGCAGTGGAGGTATGGCGCCGTGAGTGTGAAGTGTTGGATCCGTGCACTTCCGGCAGAGTGGACATCCGGCGGTCATGGCGTGGTGTGGCGAAGTCGGGTGTCACAAATGTCGGTGACACAGCACTTCAGGACTGACAGAGCCACGGACTTTGGCGAGGCTGCTGCGGTGTCGGGCCTCCGGGGTCATCGCACTCCAGCGCGGACCACGGCTTCAGTTGCAGGCGGCGGCGCAGAATCTGGCAGCGGCATCAGTCCAGGGTCATCTGAAGTCAATACACTTGGGGGGCATATTTATGAAATAGTGTGGCTGTGGCTGTGCCATTACAACACCCATTGCATATAGTCAAAGCCCCTGTACCAACACAACATAGACATCAGGGACTAGGACGGAAGTCAATACCACGCCAGGGGTGGTGTATCAGGCCAAAATGCTTCCCTACCTCAATGTTGCATTGCCTTTACTCATGTGAGCTGCATCTTGCAGCACACATTGAAATGGCATCTCTGCAAAAATTGCTTGTACATGTGCAGGAAGTGACACCTCCCTGCACATGAACAAATCATCACTTCAAGGCAACCACCTCGTCATCATACTGTAACAATTCCTGCGTTGGCGCAGGGAGCACTCATCTGTGCAGGCGCATTGGGAATTGCAGGGCTGTACTGTATACAGGTAAATATGGCACATCCCTGCGTATCGAAACTGCTGCAGTGTACTGCAACATATCTTTCAGCTGCCCTGAACCATGCCAAATGAGAAAAAATCTGCCCTAAATCTTGCAACCTGTGGAACACAACCCATACAGGCTGAACCCACAACAACTCACATTCAACCATCTGCGTCATATGGGAATGGACACAAAATAAAATGCATACAACACATTGTGCATGTATCTGAACATCATGTGTGCAGGTGAACAAGTGGCTGCAATCTCACCATTTGGCAAGTTAGAGGGCTAGATCAAACAAAAAATGATGGTGTGCGCTGCTGTGCAAAATTAGGCAGCATCACACACTGTCATTTTTAAAAAGGAGGGATACACCTAATACACCGCTACCCTGTATACCTCCCTGCGCAAGTGGTAATCAGATGTTGTGCACCAGTGCAGCCACCCTTGCACCATAGTGTAAGGATGGCTGCATTGAGGGGAGAATGTTTATGTGCAGGAATGAACACCGTTCTGCACAACAGCAACCTGAAAGTGTGATTTGCTCTTATTCTGTGTGCGACACAATGCAGCACACAGAGTAAAAGCAAGAAATGCAGTACAAATGTAAGCATTACTCCTAGATTTTGCCATGCTAAACCCACCCCTGGGCTGGTGTCAGATATTGGCCCAGTGTCCGGAATACAAATTGTCAAAAATATGAGGCAGTGTCAAAACATAATGGGTGTTGCCATGGTACGCCCACTGCAACACCCACTGCACACAGCTTCCACGCAAAGTGTTGGGTGTGAAGGAGCCATATAAACAAGGTGGCATCAAGGCAAATAAAGTATCTTCATGCCACCTGGTACATATGTGGCAGGGCATTGGGCCACCTGAGCCTCACCAAAAGTTACATTCAGGTGGCATTTAGGGCACCTACATATGGCCAAAAATACCTAGGGACATATTCATGAGCCCTAAGCGCCACCAGAGCATCACTTTTTGCGATGCTCCAAGCGGTGCAGTGCCCTGTGCTGTATTTACAAGGTGGTGTTAGGCCACTTTTTGTGCATTAATTGCCACCCGTTAAATAAGGCCCCTTCACGCCCATCACTTTGTGTGGAAGGGGCGTGCAATGGGTGTTGCTGTGGGCGTGCCACAGCAACACCCATTGCATTTAGATTTACGAGTATCAGTGAACCTGAGGCCGCACAGAAATCTAAGGTCATCCCAGAGGTGGTGTCAGCAAGGCTCAATGAGGAGGTATACATGTATTCCCCCTTGTTTTTTTGTTTCTATGTGTGCTACATTCTGCAGCACACACAGAGAAGCCAAATCATCATGAGTGATTGTGTATGAGCAGGAAGGGACACCTTCCCACACATAAACAATCAAACCTTTCAATGCAGACATCCTTGCATGATCGTGCAAGGATGCCTGTATTGGCGCTAGGCAGCTCTATGTAGGGCCAGAGCAGGGGACAATACAGGGGTGCGCCATATGCAAATGAATATGGCTCATCTCTGCGTTGTGCAATTGACGCAGCGGGGCGCTGCCACTCTTAGCGCAGCATTGCACTACGTCATAATCCATTACTAGTGAGCTTGACCCATGTGGGATGCACAATGCTATATATAAGTACAAACACAACCTTCGGTCAGTGACATGTCAGTGAGCCTCCAGCGGCAAATACTTGATATCCCATGTCAACAGCCTAATGCAACCCAATATTGATTTTACACTATCTCAATGCAGAGGATGATGGCTTACCTCCTGCCGACCTGCCTGTCCTGGATTTTCTGGATGACATGGATGTCAAGCTGCCAACCCTTAATGAACAGACCCTCCAGGATGCCCTAGAAGCACTCCATACACTACCTCCAGTTGGGGGAGGACACACAGCATTGAGGGGTCTCCACATGAATCACCCAGCCACCAACACATGCCACCAGCCAGTACTCACATAGCCCTTGACTTCGGGGACCCGGAGATCAGCTTTCAGAGGACAGTGGTAGGAGTCCAGCGGGAGCAGGCATAGCAGGTTCGGGTGGGGACGGAGACCATGGCAGGCGGCCTAGAGGGACTGCAGACATGCCTCAGTCCAAATAAGGACAACTCAGCTGCAATCAGAGGCACCCACTCCCCACTACGTGACTCCAGAAGTCTCTGGCATGCATAGCCGCTGTCATGAAGGAGAGGCTACAACAAATGCCCTCCCAAAATGCCAGCAGCATGCAGAATACCCTGGAGTCCATAAAGCAGGAAGTGGCCTCCCTCAGGGAAAACTTGGCTGCCTACCACGTGATGTTGTTGCGGTCTTGAAGAATCAGCAGTTCCTCCTTGCAGCAGTGATGCCTTATGTGTTGCCACAAATGGCAGCTGCTGGGTCCTTTGACTCCACATCTCTATCCCCTGAAGTGTGTTTTGCCCCCCTCTACCTCTACAAAAGCATTGGATATGGCACAGGAGGCACCACACACATCAGAGGATGAATATGTGGAAGGAATAACATTTACAAGGAAAAGCACCTGCTAGCTCCAGTCTGTGCCACATGGACAACTTCTCCTTAGTTCTGGGCTTAAGATCATGCCAGTGTTGTGACAGTATGAATGTGCCCTCTTCACCTAACCACTGGTGAAATGTCTCCTATGTGCAGTCATTGTCTCTACCATACCAATTGCCAATGTTATGCACTCCTCACTAATGCACACTACTCCTAACCATGTCTCATGACATGTCCCTCAACCCTAGACTCCGATTGTGCTACATATGGCAAACATTCACTCATGGAATCTGTGAAATGGATATAATACGAATCACAATAACACTTGCACCTGTAAATAAAGCACCTTTTACACATTTAGCATTTCTATGTTTACTGTGATCAATCTACTCAGCTTAAAGTTAGCATTGTGTCAATCCATGTCAATGTGTACAGAATATCAGTACATGAGTGCATGACTGTCAGACACTTAGCCAAACACTAGGATCCAAACAAGCGAAAGCTGAATGATGGTGTTGTGGGCTACAACCAACTAACTGTGTACACTAAATGCTTTGGAACCCATATCCTTTGAAGTAGACATACAGCATGTACCAGTACAACTTATTTGTGTGGAACAGGATAAGCTAACTTTATCAGCGATGGCCACCTGTCAGTGTTGCAGAACACAGTTCCAAAGTTGGGAGTTGTCAGATGTACCACACTTGTCAACAATGAATTAGCAGGACTCCACTAATGACAGGTAAAGTACCATAATCACCTGTCCAAGATAAAGATTACATACACATTGTGAATGGGTGGAACACAGGATGGCAAATGTATGCACTAGTGGACAGACCGCAGCAGCCATTCTGACAGCTCCTGTGCTTGGTCCTTGGTCCTTGTGCTTGGTCCTGGGGAGTGCAAAGCCACAGTCTCTCAAGTGGGTAACTTGCCTATTGGTTCTGGAGAGGGAATCGTGCCCTGTGCTCTTCATCCTGGGGAGGATGGGGTGAGTGGGTGTCATACCCACTGGTTCTGGAGGGGGCATTGTGCCCTGTGCTCTTCATCCTGGGGAAGATGGGGTGAGTGGGTGTCATACCCACTGGTTCTGGAGGGGGCATCATGCCCTGTGCTTCAGATCTACCCACTGGTTCTGGAGGGGGCATTGTGCCCTGTGCTTCAGATCCTGGGGAGAGCAAGCTGGGTGTCATTCCCACAGGATTTGCAGGGGGCAGTCCGCACAGCAGCCCATGGAGGCAGGACAACAGACCATCCACCAGCGGTGACGGCTGCTCAGTGGTGGTGCTGCTGATGCTGCTGGTGGTGGGAAGCCCCAGCCCATCCCCTGCAGCCTCGGACGGCTGCGTGCTGCTCGTGGTGGTGGTGGTGCTGCAGCTGCGGGTGGTGGGGGAGGATCCAGTCCATCCCCTGCAGCCTCAGACGGCTGCCCACTGCTGGTGGTGGTGGTGGTGGTGGGGGGAAGCTCCAGCCCATCCCCTGAAGCCTCGGATGGCTGCACAACCATAGTTGGTGGTGGGGGCTACGACTGAGTCCCTGCACCAGGCCCCTTGTCCTTCCTGCCTGCTGGTGCAGGCCCCTTGCCCTTCCTGGCAGCAGCTGGGGATGGCTTCTTGGTCTTCTTTGAGGCACTTGGGGCAGGCTCCTTGCCCTTCCGGGCAGCAGCTGGGGATGGCTCCTTGGTCTTCTTGGCAGCAGCTGGGGATAGCTCCTTGGTCTTCTTGGCAGCAGCTGGGGATGGCTCCTTGCCCTTCCGGGCAGCACTTGGGGCAGGCACCCTTTCCTTGAGGCTGCCTGGTGCCCTGGATCCTTTCCCACCACGAGTGGGTGTGGAGACTACTTGGCCCGTGGACTGTGTGGCTGAGGTGCTTGCCAGGGTTTTTGCGACCCTGGCCAGACGTGAAGGTCGGGGGGGAGGGGTAGGGAAGAGGTGAATAGTGGAGAGGAAAAGCTGTTTAGGGATGTTGGGGCAGGAAGAGGGAGAAGGTTTGGGAGTGGAGGAAGAGGGAGTAGTTGTGGGAGGTGTCTGTCTGCTGTGTTTGGGTGCAGGTGTATGGGCAGGATGCTGTTGTGAGGTGGATGGCTGTTGGGTGTCACAGTGCTTGCGTTTGTGTACCTTGGGGGGAGGGCAGACACAGTGGGAGAGAACACAGGGGACGTATGCATGGCTGTTGTGGTGGTGTCTGCCAGGGAGGCGTGTGTTCTGCTAGGTGTGCTGGTGATGCTGGTAGTGGATGATGGTGTAGTGCATGCAGGTGTGAGTGTAGACACAACTGGGAGGCAAGTGGAGGACGAGGGGGGGACGTTGGAAATTGTGAATGTTGGTATGTCTGGATCTGGATGGTGTTTGTGTAAGTGCCTGTGGGATGATGTGTGGTGCTTGTGTTTGCCTGTGCCACTCTTGTGTGTTGTCCTGTGTGCATGCTCATCTGCCTGTGTGCTTGGAATAGGCTGGGGTTGAGGGGAATGGGATTGAGAAGAGGAATTTGGAGGCGGAAGGTGGGCACATGGACAATGGCTGCCATCAGAGAGGAGGCCAGAGCCTGGATTGATCTATGTTGGGCTGCCAAGCCAGTGTGAATGCCCTCGAGGAATGCATTTGTCTGTTGCATTTGGTCTGCCAGCCCTTGGATGGCATTCACAATGGTTAACTGCCCTACAGAGATTAATCGTAGGAGGTCAATAGCCTCCTCGCTCAGGGCAGGAGGGTTCACTGCGCAGGGTCTGAGGTGCCTGGGGCGAAGGAGATGCCCACCCTCCTGGGTGGGTGGGCACAGGCAACTCGATTAGGGACTGCTGGGAGGGCGGTGCTGGTACGGGGGTGGCAGTTGTACCTGTAGCTGGGGTGGACACAGAAGTGTCCGCCACCATCAGGGAGCTTCCATCGGAGGAGCTATCTGTGTCACAACTGTCCCTTCCAGTCCCCGCCATGGTGCTCCCCTCGCCCTCCGTACCACTGGTGCCCTCAGCATCGGTGACCTCTGCTTCCTGGGTGATGTGGGATGCAGCTCCCTCCGTCGCCAGGGCCTCTGCTCCTCCGCCAGATGATGCTAATGCACATAAGGACAGGGGGTAGAGACAAAGGATACACTAGGTCAATGGCTGCACCAACACCACCGTTGGCTACACACCACCATCACACACAGGGAAGAGGCCTAAGCACTATGCAATGCACTACCAGTAATGATGCTAGCCACCAGGGAATGGGGAGGGGCACATACCGCCAACTGCAGCACACCTGGGACCCACACAGCCCTGACCAGTAGTGGATGCCTACCAGCTAGGTAGCAGGAATATCACTTCAGAACCTTGTCCAACATAGGACCTACTCTGAAATGTCAGGCCTGGGCTAGGGGCACCCACTAACACACATCCCACACCCAGGTACCCCCCTACTATGCGTAGGTTGTAATGATGGGCACTGTACTCACCCCCCTGTGGCTGCTGTGATTCCCTCAAGCGTCCATCCAGCTCCGGGTAGGCCACCACCAGTAAGTGGTCCATCAGGGGGTCAGGGTTTGACGGGCACCTCTTCCTTGTTGGGAGGCAATCCCGAGCTGGGCCTCCGCCATCTTCCGTGCCCAGCATCTCAGGTCCTCCCACCATTTCCGACTGAGGGTGCTCCACCTGCTGTAGACCCCCAGGGTCTGCACGTCCTTGGCGATGGCACGCCATATACGCTTCTTTTGATGGGCGCTGACCTGCAGAGGAATACACACAGGAAAAGGTATTAGTCAGACCGTCCTGCCTGTTACACTAATGGTCCACCATACTCCTTCACAGTGCCATTTGCACACACAGGGCCCAGCACACAAGCTGTCCGCCGCCCAGGGGCCATCCACCAACTCCTCCCGCAACGGCGCACAACATCAGCGGAATTACCTCACTTCCACCTGTCCTTCCACACAGGACAGGCGGATGCCATTTCAGGGGGGGAGCAGGCCCTGGATTATAAATGCGTCACAGTTCACAATCGGACATACAGAACAAATGCCACTTATACATTATAAATTTACATCATGCATTGTAGTGTAGTGGCTACGATGTACAGTTTGTGACCGGTTCCTCACTCTTTTGCCCCATAGATCGCTACCACTGCGGATGAATAGGAGATGGAGACACACCCCTGTGTACAGACCTCTGGTGGACTTGGCAACAATGGAGGACAGGCACATTATCCTCACCTATAGACTTGACAGGGCCACAATCACGGAGCTGTGTGCCCAATTGGAGCCTGATCTTATACCTGCTATCCGTCACCCCACTGGTATCCCCCCTCTTGTGCAAGTCCTATCTGTGCTACATTTCTTGGCAACTGGTTCTTTCCAATTGACAGCAGACTTGGCAGCAGGAATGTCACAGCCAATGTTCTAAATAGTGATGACCAGAGTGTTGTCTGGCCTGATTAAACACATGTGCAGCTACATTGTTTTCCCCCAGGTGGAGGATTTAGCCACAGTGAAGGCTGACTTCTATGCAATGGGACATATCCCCAACATAACTGGGGCAATTGATGGAACACATGTTGTATTTGTCCCCCCCCGGCAAAATGAACAGTTGTTCAGAAATCGAAAGAGTTTTCACTCCATGAATGTGCAGATGGTGTGCTTGGCAGACCACTACATCTCCCATGTCAATGCTAAGTATCCTGGGTCAGTGCATGATGCCTTTATCCTGAGAAATAGCAGCATCCCAAATGTTATGGCCCAACTACAGAAGCACAGGGTGTGGTTAATAGGTGAGCCCTGGTTCCCACCCAGTGGATGTTGGTGTATGGATATGGTGTGGGCCACATGGGATAGTGTGTGGCTAAATGGCCCTCAATATTTGCAGGTGACTCTGGTTACCCATCATGGCTACTGACCCCTGTAAAGAATCCCAGGATAACGTTACAATGAGGCTCATGTGCGAACAAGAAGGATTATCGAACATACCTTTGGCCTCCTGAAGGCCAGGTTTTGGTGCCTCCATCTAACAGGTGGATCCCTGTGCTACTCACCCAAGAAGGTCTGCCAGATAATCATGGCATGCTGCATGTTGCACAATCTTGCCTTGAGACGCCATGTGCCTTTTCTGCAGGAGGAGGAGGCTAGAAATGGCCATGTGGCAGCAGTGGACCCTATGGAAAGTGAGGATGAGGAGGCAGAGGATGAGGATAAGGACAACAGAACTGCAGTGATTCGACAATACTTCCAATGACACACAGGTAAGACAGTGTTACTTCATATTTCATTGTCATTTTTTGGTTTATCTTTGTCACTGGCATGCTGTTATTTCCCACTTCTATGCCCACTCACTGTACCCTTTAGCAACTCATTTTGCAGATGTTGGTGCCCCACTATCGCTCCTGGTGTGATCACTGCAGCCAACTACAGGTCTTTCTTATGTGGACATTACTGTACATTTGAATTGCAAAGTTTGAACATGGCTAAACAAATACATACTTAAATCATTTGACATACTCCATACTTGTATTTATTCAAAGGGTATTTATTGAAGTGCTGAGGAGGAGTGAGGCAAGTGCACTGGGATGGGGTGATGATGGAGGAAAATCCAGGGTATAGTTCCAGTCTATTTGTAGCACAGATGCATTGTCCATGTGCCTCGGTTACCAACTGTCCGGAGGTCCCTGATGGGCCAGGTTGGTCATCCAGATCCAGGCGAGCAGAGCTGCTGTCATCACTGTGGGCCTCTTCTGGTAGGGGACTGTATAGTGCTGGCACATCTTCGCCGCTGACATTGGCTGGGGTACCTGTGGGGATGTAAATTCAGTGTTATTGTTTCTGTGTGTGACATATTGTGCATCAGTGGGTTGCCCTCTTTGGTTGTATTTGCCCTGACAGCCTTGACTTGTGTGAGTTGGTATGTGGTTGGCTAGCTGATTCTCTCAAGTGTGCATGCTTTGGTGATAGTGTCCATGCAGGTCTGTGAGTGGTATCCATGCATTGGTGGTGCATGCAGGGCTTGGCATCGGGATGGGTGACACGTGATGGTGGGGTGTGCAGGAGGTGGTGGAGAGATGGGAGTGAGGCTGAGGGTGGGGGTATTTGAAGGCATAGAGAGTTGAATTACCAGTGTCCAGTCCTCTTGCTACTCCGGCCAGGCCCTCAGGATGCATGATTGCCAAGACTTGCTCCCACCACACAATACCCATGTCCCCACAAAGGCACCCCTGTTTCACTGAGGAGGAGTTAAGGGTCATGGTGGAGGAAATTGTCAGGGTAGAGCCACACCTGTTTGGAGAACAGGTACAGAAGATATCCATTGCAAGGAAGATGGAGCTAAGGCGGAGAATCGTGGACTGGGTGAACGCCGTGGGACAGCACCCAAGTACAAGGGATGACATCAGGAAGAGGTGGAATGACCTATGGGGGAAGGTATGTTCCATTGCAGCAAGGCACCAGCTCGCCATACAGGGGACTTGAGGTGGACCTCCACCTCCTCCCTCACAGCTCACAGCATGGGAGATGCAAGTCTTGGCAATACTGCATCCTGAGGGACTCGCTGGAGTAGCCAGAGGACTGGACACTGGTAAGTCCATATTTACTACCTATCACCCCCCATACCTGCATGCCATCACACCCCCTCACCCTCACTCCCATCAATCCACTACATCCCACACACTGCACCTACACATATGACTAACCTGGAACGTACCATGGCCCATGTGACCGGGGAAAGGGCCCCTGCCTTCACTTCGGAGGAGTTGGAGTGACTGGTGGAGGGGGTCCTACCCCAGTACGAACTGTTCTATGGGCCTCCAGACCAACAGGTGAGTACACATTGGGCATAATGCATGTGGGAAGGATGCATGGAGATGTGTGTACAAGCATCGTGTCATCGGGGGGAGGGCGGGGAAATGTCTTGTGGTGGTGTACATGGTGTGCGCCGGGCGATGTGTGTGCCAATGGTGATGGATACGGGATTGGTGGGCCATATGTGGGACAGGCTGGATTGTTTGGTTAATGGAGTTCTCCTGTCTGTATTTCCTCTGCAGGTCAGCGCCCATCAAAAGAAAGGATTATGGCGTGCTATCGCAAAGGACATGCGGGCCCTGAGGGGGGGTCTATGGCAGGCGGAGCACCCACTGTCAGAAACGGTGGGAGGACCTGAAATGCTGGGCACGGAAGACCATGGAGGCCCAGCTGGGAATGGCCTCCCAACGAGGAAAGGGTGCCCGTCAGAACCGTATCCCCCTGATGGCCCGTGTACTGCCGGTGGCCTACCCAGAGCTGGATGGGCGATTGAGGGAATCACAGCAGCCACAAAGGGGTGAGTACAGTGGGCATTATTCAAAAAGTTGGCAGATGGGGTGGGATCAGTGTGGTGGACGTGAGTTAGTTGGTGCCCCTAAGGCCAGGCCAGACATTGCAGCGTGAGTAAACTCTAGGGTAATGGGTGTATGGCAAATGCAGGTAACCTAGCTAGTTGGCATTCCATTTCAGTCAGGGGTTTGTGGGTACCAGGAGGGGTGCAGTTGGCGGTGTGAGCCTGATCCCTGTATGTGACGGCGTTGTGTATGCCAAATGTGGTGTTGGTGCAATAATTGACCCAGTGTTTCCTTTTTCTCTCTCCCCCCCTTTTTCTTCTGTCATCCTGTCCATATGTGCATTAGCATAATCTGGCGGAGGAGCTGGGGCACCGACCACAGAAGGAGCTGCATCCCACAGTACCCTGGAGGCAGAGTCCACAGACGCCGAGGGAACCAGTGGGACGGAGGGCGAGGGGAGCACCACGGCAGAGACAGGAGGTGAAAACACAGACTCAGAAATCTCCTCCAATAGAAGCTCCTGGTGGTGGCGGACACCTGTGTGAACCACCCCAGCTGCAGGAACTGCCCCCACCCCGTACCAGCACCGCCCTCCCAGTAGCCCCTCAGCGAGTTGCCCTTGCCTGCTCACCCAGGAGGGTGGGCATCTCCTTAGCCCCAGGCACCTCAGGCCCTGTCCCAGTGAGCCCTGCTGCCCTGAGTGAGGAGGCTATTGACCTCCTGAGATCCATCTCTGCAGGACAGTCAACTATTGCGAATGCAATCCATGGGCTGGCATCCCAGATGCAGCAATGCAATGCATTCCTGGAGGGCATCCACGGAGGATTGGCGGCCCAACAGAGATCGATACAGGCTCTGGCCTCCTCTCTGATGGCAGCCATTGTCCCTGTCCCTACTGTCCCCCCTCCAACTACCACTTCCCAGTCCCAGTCTCCTCAACCCCAACCCATCCCATGCACACATACAGACGAGTATGCACACAAGACAACACCTAAGAGTGGCACAGGTACCACACTTCATCTTACAAGCACTAACGCAAGCACCAGACAGTTTCAGACACAACCACATCAATTGACTCCACTGCCTCCCCCTCCTCCTCCAACTCCCTCCCAGTCACGTCCACACTCACACCTGCATGCACTGCATCAACATCCACCACCAGCATCACCACACCAAGCAGCACACACACCTCACTAGCAGACACCTCCACAACATCCATGCATATTTCCCCTGTGTCCTCTCCCACCCTGTCTGTCCCCCCCAGAGGACACAAGCGCAAGCACTCACACACCCAAAAACCATGCACCTCACATCAGCATACTGCCCATGCACATGCACCCAAATCCAGCGGACATACACCTCCTACAACCACTACCCTAATCTCCACTCCCATCCCTCCTCCCACCCAATTGTCCCTAAAAAATGTTTCCTTGCCCAACTTGACCTCTCCCCCCCCTTTCCTGCCTGTAAGAGCAGAGTCCCAATGACCCAGCCCGGCACCTCAGCCAAACAGTCCACGCGGACAGTGGTGGCACCACCTAGTCATGGTGGTAAGTCAGTGAATGGTCCCACTCCACCAGCTAAGAAGGGGAAGGATCCCACACCTCCTGCCATGAAGGGGCAGGAGCCTGCACCTCCTTCTTTGAAGGGGAAGAAGCCCTCGACTCCTGCCCGGAAGGCTAAGGAACACGGACAACCTGCCATGAAGGGGAAGAAGCCCTCAACCCCTGCAAGGAAGGGTAAGGATTCCACACCTCAAGCCATGAAGGGGAAGAAGCCCTCGACTCCAGCGGAGGCTGTCAGGGTGACACCTCCACTGCCACTAGTGCTGCTGTACGAGGGCCACCCCCCCAGAACCAGTGGGCAAGTCACCCACTCCAGAGACTGTGGCCTTGCACTCCCCAGGACAGAGAAATGGGCATGGAGCCCCCTCCCGAACCAGTGGGAAAGCCACCCACTAGAGAGACTGTGGCCTTTCACTCCCCAGGACAGAGAAATGGGCATGGAGCCCCCTCCAGAACCAGTGGGAAAGTCACCCACTCGAGAGACTGTAGCCTGGCACTCCCTAGCAGAGAGCAATGGGCATGGAACCCCCTCCAGAACCAGTGGGAAAGTCACCCACCTGAGAGACTGTAGCCTTGCATTCCCCAGCAGAGAGAAATGGGCATAGAGCCCCCTCCAGAACCAGTGGGAAAGTCACCCACTAGAGAGACTGTAGCCTTGCACTCCCCAGGACAGAGAAACGGGCACGGAGCCCCCTCCAGAACCAGTGGGCATGTCACCCACTCCAGAGACTGTGGCCTTGCACTCCCCAGGACAGAGAAATGGGCATAGAGCCCCCTCCAGAACCAGTGGGAAAGTCACCCACTAGAGAGACTGTGGCCCTCATTACGACCCTGGCGGTTTGTAACCGCCAGGGCCGCTGGACGGGGAGGCACCGCCGACAGGCCGGCGGTGCCCCACGGGGCATTCTGACCGCGGCGGCTTAGCCGCGGTCAGAGAAGGGAAACCGGCGGTCTCCCGCCGGTTTCCCGCTGCCCCCAAGGAATCCTCCAAGCCGGCGCAGCTTGCTGCGCCGGCTTGGGGATTCCGACTCCCCCTCCCGCCATCCAGTTCCTGGCGGTTCTCCCGCCGGGAACCGGATGGCGGGAGGGGGAGTCGCGGGGCCCCTGGGCCCCTGGGGGCCCCTGCAGTGCCCATGCCAACGGCATGGGCACTGCAGGGGCCCCCGTAAGAGGGCCCCAAAATGTATTTCACTGTCTGCCTTGCAGACAGTGAAATACGCGACGGGTGCAACAGCACCCGTCGCACCTTCCCACTCCGCCGGCTCGATTACGAGCCGGCATCCTCGTGGGAAGGGAGTTTTTCCCTGGGCTGGCGGGCGGTCTTTTGGAGACCGCCCGCCAGCCCAGGGAAAAACTCATAATACCCTCCGCGGTCTTTTGACCGCGGAGCGGTATTATGGAGGGCTGAATTCTGGCGGGCGGCCTCCGCCGCCCGCCAGAATCAGAATGAGGGCCTGTGTGTAGTATTGTAGTGTTGTTGTTTCCTTTCATTTATTTTCATATTCTTTGGGTTTTCTATACCTTTATGTGTATCCTTATGTTTAGTATTACTTGGTATGTTCCATTACTCCCCCCAGCTTGCTGACTGTTCTTCTGGCTGGAATTTGGTGAACATTCTATGCTGGACAATTGGAGAGCAGCAGCCTGGGGCTTAGGAGGAGTTGGAGTTCTTTGTACCAGTGGATGTACTTTTGCCTTGGAAAGTCTTCTCTTCTACTAGGTGTCTACCTTACTTCAGATGGCGACGAGTGGCTTCCTACCCATGTTGTGTACTCAGGAAGAACTCCTCTTCTCCTCATCAGTGAATTTTTCTTCTATTTTTTAAATGGTACGTGTGGCAAACTTTCTCTTCATTTACTTTTTCTAGATGATAAATAAAAGCGTTGCTGTTTCATTTTTTTTTCTGCTCAGCGATCGCGCTACTTTGTTGCTTAGGAACTTTAGGAAAAAGTAATGTGCAACTTAGGGCCATATTTATACTTTTCGACGCACAACTGCGCCAACGCAGTTGTGCGTCAAAAAATCTAACGCCGGCTAACGCCATTCTGAAGCGCCATGCGGGTGCCGTATTTATTCAATGACGTTAGCCGGCGTTAGCCGGCGGAGCTGCCTGGTGTGCGTAAAAAAAAATGACGTACACCAGGCAGCGCCGGCGTAGGGGAATATGGAGCTTGGGTGCCAAAAAATGGGGCAAGTCAGGCTGAGGCAAAATTTTCGCCTCAACCCGATTTGCGCCATTTTTTTTGATTCCCAACCCCCATTAAAATGACTCCTGTCTTAGCAAAGACAGGAGTCATGCCCCCTTGCCCAATGGCCATGCCCAGGGGACTTCTGTCCCCTGGGCATGGTCATTGAGCATAGTGGCATGTAGGGGGGCACAAATCAGGCCCCCCTATGCCACAAAAAAAAAAAAAAATTACTTACCTGAACTTACCTTATGTTCCCTGGGATGGGTCCCTCCATCCTTAGGCGTCCTCCTGGGGTGGGCAAGGGTGACAGGGGGGTCCCTGGGGGCATGGGAGGGCACCTCTGTGCTCCTTCCGAGCCCACAGGTCCCTTAACGCCTGCCCTGACCAGGAGCTAAGAAACTACGCAAAAGCGGCTGGATGTCATTTTTTTTGACACGCCCACTCCCGGGCGTCATTTTTGCCCGGGAGTGTAAATACGGCGCACATGCCTCGGAGTCACTTTTTTAGACGGGAACGCCTACCTTGCATATCATTAACGCAAAGTAGGTGTCCACGCTAAAAAGTGACGCAAACTCCATGGACTTTGGCGCTAGACGCGTCTAACGCCAGAGTATAAATATGGAGTTAGTTTTGCGTCGAATTTGCGTTAAAAAAAACGACGCAAATCCGGCGCAAACGGAGTATAAATATGGCCCTTAATGAGGTGGTTTGTGATAATGATTACCAAGATTTTATTTTACAGGTAGTCAATGATGTTAACTGTGCATCTGCTATTCATTGTGACTATCCAACCGATTTAGTTGAAGTTAATGGAACTTCAATTTCTATGATGATGAACTCTGGTGCAAAATTACCTCTGGTGTCAGAAGGCGATTATAAAAAATATTTTGATGGAAATGTTTCACTCCGAAATCCTGATGTTACGCCATATTCTTGTAGGGGTAGGCCCATTGATTTGAAAGGCTACTTCAATGCGTATATTCAATTTAGAGGACACAAGATTTTTGGGAAAATTTATGTTCCGGTTGTAGGAGACACCATTTTGAGTTGGCCTCACCAGAAAGAGTTGGGAATTATTTTGAATCCCAATGCTATACCTCAAGTGCAAGTGCAGAAAATATCAGATCTGCTAAATGACTTATTGGTTGAATTTCCGGATGTTTTCAGTTCTAGTGATTAGTGCATTAAAGGGTATAAGCATCGCATTGTGTTAAGGAATGATGCTCAACCGGTAGCTGGCAAATTAAGAAATGTTCCTATTACTTTACGAGACAAAGTTAAGATGGAACTTCAGAGACTCAAAGACGATGGTATAATCGAGGAAGTGGAGGCAGCTCAATAGATTGCTCCCATTGTGGTGGCAACCAAGCGTTCTGATGATGTTAGACTTTGTGTTGATCTTCGCAACCTTAACAAGGAAGTTGTTGAGGATAAATTTCCGTTACCAAGTATTACAGAAATGATTAGTTCTTTAGGTAACGCGAAGTTCTTTTCTACTCTTGACTTGACTTCCGCGAACCATCAAGTACAATTGACTGAGGATTTGAAATTACTCACATCTTTCATCACACCTTTTGGTGTGTATAAGTTCAACCGGATGCCATTTGGTCTTTGTTCAGCAGCTGCCGTTTTTCAGAGGTTAATGAATTAAATTTTGGGGGGAATGGATGGAGTTTGTTTCTTTCAGGATGATATCCTTATTTTCACAGATACACAAGAACAGCATAAAAAAAATAAGAGATGTACTTAACATATTTAGATCTAAAGGTATAACTTTGAAGAAAGAAAAGTGCAAGTTTTTACAGTCAGAAATTGCATACTTAGGTCATGTTATCACAAGTTGTGGTGTTAAACCAAAAGATGATTTGGTGCATTCTATTGTAAACTTAGCGACACCAGAGAAGAAAAGTGATATTTAAGTGTTCTTAGGAGTGGCCGAATTTTATGCAAGGTATATTCCTAATTTTTCCAAAAGATCTTGTTCTATAAGGAACTTACTTAAGAAGGATTCAGAATTTCTATGGACAGAAGAGTGTGAGAAGGAATTTTTAGATTTATAGAATGCATTGTCATCTGCCCAATCCCTTAGCAGTTTTAAACTGGGTTTGCCTTGTTGTCTTACTACAGATGCCTCTGATAAGGGATTGGGTTGTGTTTTGAAACAAGTAAAGGATGGTCAGAATGATACCATTGCTTTTGCCTCACGCACATTGTGTGGCGCGGAATTCAGATATTCCACTATAGAGAAAGAAGCACTAGCTATATATTGGGCCATTAGAAAGTTCAGACAATTTCTTTGGGGTGTGCGTTTCGAGGTACACTCAGATCATAAACCTTTGAGGGAATTTTTTGAGAAAAAGGGTCTTGATAATGTCTCTTCTCGTATTTGTAAATGGGTGGTAGCCCTGCAGGATTTTCAGTTTATGGTTAAATATGTACCAGGGTGTGACAACAAAACTGCTGATTGTTTGTCTAGGTTGAGTTCTGGGAGTGTAACGGATGACAATGATGGTGGATCATGGTGGCAAGATGACGAAGTGAAGGTTTGTGTGGTGGCTGATGGTTGTATATCGGAAAAGGAGTGGTTAGAAGAGATGAATAAGGATGAGGAATTGTTGAAAATCGTTAATTTACTCATGTCTGGAGAGTTGGAACGTAGCAGCGATAGTGCAGTGGTACCTTTTAAAAACAATTGTGAGGAACTTTCAGTACACAATGGTTTGTTGCTAAGAGGATGCAAGTTAGTACCTCCGTCTAGTCTACGTGGTCGTCTTCTTAACCTTTCTCATGCAGGTCATCAAGGGATTAGCAAAACCAAAGAAAGAATGAAAACTACATATTGGTGGCCTGGTATGGATTTGGCATTGGAAAGAAAAGTTAGGGAATGTGTTGAATGTAGACTGGCTGATAAAACTATGAAAATTAGAACACAATCCCTAGTGCTTAAAGACGTTCCTAAAGAAGTTTGGGAAAAAGTTTCCATCGATATAATGGTGCCTATTTCATGTGGGTCTAGTTCTAAGCATGTGATTGTGCTTATGGATGTGTTATCTTGTTGGCCTGAGATTTTGATCACATCGGAGGTGACTTCTAAATCTGTTGTGACTTTCCTTTCTAAGGTCTTCAGCAGGGAAGGCAATCCCAAGGTCATTCTAACAGATAATGGAGTACAATTTACTTCTAAACTTATGTCTGAGTTTCTTTTTTCAAGAGGAATAAATCACAAGAAAGTGCATTGTACCACCCCGAGACGAATGATATGATAGAACGCTTTTACAGAACTTTAAAGGAGACTATTCAGTTGGCCACATTGACTGGAGTTAGATGGGAAGATTTGCTGAATCTAAGGTTGAGCACTACCGTTTTACTCCACATTCTAGTACAGGTCAGTCTCCCTTTGTTTTCTTCAGAAAACGTGTTGCCCATACCAAAATAAAACCTCCATGGATAGGGAAATATCTTGCTCTTAATTTAGATAGTGAAATTATCAAGAGGGAGGCTATTAAGAAGAACGAGTATCTTCAGAGCAAGAGGAAGGAAGCTTATGATTTTCGCAAATCTGTGAAGGAAAATAAAATACAAGTAGGTGATTTGGTTTGAGTCAAATTACCTGAAAGAATAAAATCTGGTGTTTCACATTTTAGCCGAGTTGTACCGAGTTGTGAAAGGGTTCAAGGGGTCAGTTAAACTTGATGATGGACGCATTTGGAATCTCAATAGAATTGTTATTTTATAGCTTGTGTTTTAGGGGGGGAAGTGTAGTATTGTAGTGTTGTTGTTCCCTTTAATTTATTTTCATATTCGTTGGGTTTTCTGTACCTTTATGTGTATCCTTATGTTTTAGTATTACTTGGTATGTTCCATCACTCCCCCCAGCTTGCTGACTGTTCTTCTGGCTGGAATTTGGTGGACATTTTATCCTGGACAGTTGGAGAGCAGCAGCCTGGGGCTTAGGAGGAGTTGGAGTTATTTGTACCTGTGGATGTACTTTTCAGGATTAAACCTCTAAGAAAACATTTCGCCTTCGAAAGTCTTCTCTTCTCCTAGGTGTCTACCTGACTTCACTGTGGCCTTGCACTCCCCAGGACAGAGAAATGGGCATTGAGCCCCCTCCAGAACCAGTGGACTTTTCCCCATATTCATCTTAGGTGCCCCCCACTTCCCATCCCCCTGAGGTGCTTGCTTACTTGCAAACTGATGCCCCTGCAGAGTTCTATATTCGAGTTGGGCCTTGGGCTGTGCCCTGTGGCCGTGTGGGCCCATAATACATTGGACTGGGCAGTGGCCCTTTGTGTACCTTTGTACATATCTGTTTCATGTACAATTGGA
The DNA here is from genome assembly GCF_031143425.1 of Pleurodeles waltl. Lineage (NCBI taxonomy): Eukaryota > Metazoa > Chordata > Amphibia > Caudata > Salamandridae > Pleurodeles > Pleurodeles waltl. The sequence goes on from NC_090438.1 coordinate 59,542,356, forward strand.
TGATTTATTAGCTGTTGATATCAATACATTCACCTTAGTGCATTCTTCTTGTCCTTGCATTGCTCTGCTGTGTATCGTGTGCCATTGTTTTTTGTGTGCAGCTGGTTGTGTGTATGGAGTGTGTGTGTCGGGTGTGTTTTGTGCATGTGTGTATCACTCTTGTTTTCCTTCCTCCCTCCATTGTGTGCTAGGCAACTGTATTCACCGTTGTCGTCTTCGTCAGCGTTGGTGTTCCAGGTGGAGCATAACGTAGAAGAGCATTGGGAAGACTTGCAGCTTGGGTTCCATGGCTGCGTTGTTCTTCCCTCTGTCTCTGATGGTGAGTCCGTTCTCTTCAGTGATGCCTTTCCGCCAGGCTTTTGATGGCGTTGATACCGCCCCAGAAAATGTGGCGGATTGATGTGCCTTAAAATGGTGGGCGGTACTTTGTCTTCCGCCTGGCTGTTGACAGCTACCACCGTGGTGAGTGTCGTTTCCACCCTGGCGGTTGGTGTGATACATTGGCTGTCTATGGGAGTTATCACCACCATGGTCATAATTTGGCAGCAATTACCGCCAGCCTGTTGGCGGTATTACCACCACCTTATCACTCACCGCCAGGGTCATAATGAGGGCCAAAGTCTCAGATAATGTAGACCCACACACCTAAAAACCGTCACTGTCCCTGACACTCCTGTGGTGCTTCTCACTGCACCATTAATACATGGCATTGTCATGCAGGTCTCTGTTAGCTCTACACCTCCATGACCATATGGGACTGCTTGACACTCTCTATTGCATCTGAGGGGCATGCAGTGGTTGTTGCTGTGGCTGTTCTATTGTGACACCCATAGAATTTAAGCCTGCCTCAGATGTTGTAGACATCTACCTCATTGTCACAGCAGAATGACAAACCATTGCTTAGGGGTTGTGTGGGTATTCTAAGGTGTTGAGGAATGGTGTGATATATCCTTCAGTGAAGTAAGTAATGTGTGTGTGCCCTCACAAGGCACACACATGAGCAATAATGCTATGGGAGTACACTCATGTGAAGGTAGTTGTACCTACCTGCACATTGACTGATTGAAATCATGGATGTATTGCCAATGGTGTGTGGCCAGGCATTGTTGCCATGGTATACCATTATTTGTCCAGGAAGGAATTAGAACATGGTCATAGAAAACGCCTTCACACAGAAACACCTGCTCTGTGGTACAAGGATGCATTTGTTGGTGCATGTTACTGAGTGATGTGCCAGTGAAGGAGCAGATGCAGGGCAGCCCCATACTGTCAGTGAGAAGTGGCAGGCCTGTGGAACTGACTCTACACATGTGAGTGGTAATAGGCATAGTATAGGGTATGTGTGATACACAAGGAACTGGAACGGGGGAGTGCTAGTAGTCTGCACCCAATGCATGGTCAAGCTCACTTCATGGCCTTGGCCAATGACACAAAGGAACCAACAGAACAACAGGGGTGCTTCACCAATTGCATCAATACAGTCCTTGTGGCCCTCAGTGCACCTCTTACCCCTGCCATGTGTGCGCCTAATGAGAATTAAGGCACATCATGATGCAGATAGGGTCCAAATGCATCCATGTATGTGTAAGTAAATGATGTACTCAGCAGGAGTTGCACCAGATCCTCACAACGTCTGCTGAGTACATTGAGGGCCTATCTCTTACATTTTTATGCCCCCATATCACACCTTCTCTCAGCAGTCATTCAGAGTGCTGGTATAATTGAAGTAAGGGATTTATCATCCTACTCAGTGGCTTATACATATGCCACCCACACAGGTTTTCGGGCCCTCTTCCCTACATGATGCATGGCAAAGGCCTCATTTGGTGCTATTCATTACCCTTGTTGTCCTATGCATGCATCAATACACTTTGTAATGGTTGTGCAGGGAAAATGGTACATCTGCCCAGCATCGGCTTCATTATTGTACATCTGACTTACAGGCTTACAGTGGAGCTGGGACTCATCATACAGGTAGCATATGACATGTCCACATCCACAAACATTACATGCAGGTCTCAACTGTATCTGCAACTGTCATGCACATGCAAAAGTAAAGACTTTGTATGGAAATGTGAGACTTACCAACTGCTCCACCAATCTCGATACCCAGATGATCCATCAGATCCTGCTCACTTGTAACCAGATCTGCCCATCGATGTTTAAGTTGGTGGTCGTAAACACTACAAACATTCCAAAAACACCAATCCACCTACAAAACCAGCTCCACACACCCTCACACAGTCACAGACAATAAGACTGTGAAGTGAAAGTAAACTCACTGTACCATGTTTGCAGGCAGGATAACCTGTTTCATCATTTCCTGGCAGTGTGCCTCACGTTTCCAGTCACGCATCGGTTTTTTGACGCATTACTGTCATGCATCATTTTTCTCACCTTTAGCATGAAAAGGCCTGTGGACGTGCCGCAGACACTCAGGGGCTAGGTGTCTTTTAGCTTAGGGGTATTGTATGGTATATACGTATGCATGAAAACTTTTGCCACATGACGGTCATGCGTGGATTATACACCATGGTGCATTCAGAGGTGTGTGTACGTGTAATTGCCGCTCAGGGCCCAGACATTGTATTGTATTGTATTGTAATAGTATTTATATAGCGCTTACTACCCCTGACGAGGCGTTGAAGCGCTTTTCGGCGAGTAGCACGCTACTCCGGCACCCAACAAGAATTAGTGATGATTAGTATCTGGAAATATGAGTACAGTTTTAGTATTATGAGTTAATTTGAGCAGCTGATATAAGAGTTTGTTAGTTAGATTGACTGGAGTAATGGAGGGGTGGAGGAGGAAAGAAATCCAGAAGTTATAATTGGGAGTATATCCCTCATTTAATCATCCCAAAGGTTTGGGATGAGTAAAGGGGGGTGGAGGAAGGAAGAGTCTGTGGAAGGGTTAGGGAGATCATAGTAGCAGGGTGAGATAAATGAGGGTGAATTTAGTAGGGTTGTTTGGGAAGTCATGGTAGTAGAGTGATATTTGGTGAGTTAGATGTGGAAGTGGAGGGAAGAGCTTAGGCAGAGTTATTTAGGAGATGAAAGTAGTAGAAAGGATTTGGGATGAGTCAGAGTGCGAATGGAGGATAGATTGATAGAGACATGACATATGATGATGGGTAGATAAGTGTGATAAGATGAGAGCGGGGATTCATAGATATCTAGTATAACAACCCACCCAGGAGCCATGTAATGACCCACAAACATGCCAAGCACAGAACATACACACATACATACATACATACATATATATATATATATATATATATATATACACACACACACGAATACACACACATATGTACATACAATACATAATTAGAACCATGGGTAAATATACTTAAACAGGTTTAAAGAGTGTGTGTATTTTATTGTTATGACATAGTAGCGATACATATTTTCTAAAGAACTATACATAACTAGAAATATGCACATAATCAGAAAAAAATATTTATCAACATAGCCATTTGCAGTCCATAGTTGTTTGAATATGGTGGTTATGAAGGAAAGGGCCAACTCTTGAGTAGTTTTCTGAAGACACAAAAGTTATCTGTGGCTCTTATAGTTGGGGTGTAATGAATTCCATAGTTTGGCTGCTTGAACAGAGAAGGATGTACCACATATATAGGGTGGAAATAAAATTAACCCATGCACCTTCTTGGACAGCATATTCCAGAGTCAGAAGTGATTTTGCTTTGCCTATTAACTAACAGAAGTGTCTAGAGTTAACCCAATTAAGCATCTCAGACAAATTTGTCTGCTAGTAATTATGTTTTTAAGTACCTACAGGGGCTCAGTACCTGCTTATGGGCTTTTATAAACGACTGAGGTTCCAAACAGATCTAACATTTGACAGGTGGTTCTAAAAAGCAACTGTCACATTCTAAATGTGGACTGGGCATGTAGTGACACTCCAGCATATGCTTTATCCACTTGGGTCATGCACGGGCTGTGGCAAAAAGAGTTCCTGCATTTTCTTAATAAATTTCAAGATAGATCACAAAACAAACAATGCAAAATTTAGATTTTTCCAACAATTTGCTTACCACAAAGCCAAAGCCGTTTTTAAGATTAATCTCTCTGATGCGGCCATATCCCTTGAAGAATTTCTCCACATCCCGCTCCCGGGCATGAGGACTCAGACGCCCAACAAAAACACGACAACCACTCATTTTGTCCTAGAAGAAACTTTCCACTACACCAGTTGTTCTTAGCCAGGGGCACCACCACGCCTATTCACGGGTCAAATGGTGGTATCTCATCATTTTACTAACGTTGTAAGCTGCAGTTGATGTGTTTGCGTCATTTTTTTTTTACACATGACAGAATTGCTGGATTTTTGCATTGTAGGACTTCAGTACACCGTGATTAACATGACATGTCACATGGGCTGCACAATAATGTTGTATATGTGGTATGGCAACACATGCGTGACTGTCCAGTAATGTCATTACGGTGACCATGGTATGTTGAAACTATAGGTTTGTTTATGAGTCTGCTACATGGAATTACTCATACCTTGTTCATATGTGCATGTGTAGCAACACTGTGTCCACATACATATTGGCACATGTGTGCTGTGTGTGTACATATCTGTATGTATACTAATTTGTGGGGACTACATTGTTATGTCTGAGATACAAATGTACACATACCTACAACACAATATATGTGGTGGCCTATGTCCAACACATGGTAAAGCATGTGACAACCATGGAAATTTCTACTCACAGTATTCAGTGGACTTGGACTGCACTGACATCACGTAAACCCTGGCAATTTGCATGTGTTGTTTGATTTTAATTCATGTTGCTCTGCTACACGTGTGCCATTTGGTCCCCCATGCATCTTAGTTGCAGGAAATGTTATGTACACGTGTTGGTGAAGGTTGGTATATGCCGTGTGTGTGTATAGACATGTGTTTTGTAATTTTTGTAACATATGATGACAGTGGTGTGTTGTTGGGATGTGAAACCTCAAATTACTATCTTCCTGCATGGACACCTGTTGGCATTTGACAAATGCATGTGTTGTCACATCACTGCCACATACGATTCCGTATGTCAGAACACATTTGAAGGTCATTTCTTACAGTCACTGATCTTTTGATACCTATGCCCTTACTTTTGTGCTAGGTTGCCTTTTATTCAGAATCCATACACATTATTATGCCCAAGCCATTACAGAGGTACATGTGTGCTGAGATATGTGGCATATGTGTGCATGCCACCAACTAGGCAGTCACATTTGTCCACATCATGTTTGTTATGACTGTCACAAACAATGGCATACCACTGTGTAACAGTGTTGCAGTCTGGCATATATGGCAGCCTACTCATCATCACACCTGTGTGAGTTTGAATGGCAACACAAACCCATGGTTGCATGTGAAGGGGCAAGTTGATGGAGCTCCAGTTTACTCAGCCCCCTGTGCACATGCATCAGGCCCCTGACAATGTCATACGTTAATGTAGCGAAAGCAGTGGTGTGTGGGTTTATTGAGAAGGGACCTAGCCTCTTCCTGATTGCTACTCAGCAGAACTATGCACACTCCCCAGCAGACAGACACATGCACAATTGTAGTCATACAGACCTGGATATCACATTTTCCTCCGCGGTACTTGATGTCAGCTTTCCACTGTCATGTATAGAGCTCGGGTGCTTGCACACGTGGGGCATTTGATGTCCTTAGTTGTTTCCTTGGGTAGCTTGGGTAGCTTGTTAGGCTTGTATATCTGTTGTGACTTCAATATTGGAAACGTGCCAGGGTACAGATGGTGTTGTCTGTCACAGCCTCCTGTCATGGTGGCATGTGATGGGCAGATACCATAGTATGCTAGTGACCAACACGACTGGGTTATGTACCGGCCTGGCCACCCTCTCTGTACATATGTTAAATGTTGTCATGTAGACATTGATGTTTTGTACAGTCAGTGTGGGTCTATGTGTGTCCCTTCTCCATATATTCCTGCACTACTGGTAAGGCATGTATTGTCACCTACATTGCTCCCATTCTTTAGGCTGCTTGCACTTTGCACACATCTTCTACAGCAACATTGTCTGGTCATACATGGACATGATGCAACCTGTGACTTGTGTAATTGGAAGATGCACACATCTCCTTCAACTGGCTACTTGATGGTTACGGTTTCACTGACGGTATTCGTGAGATGTAATGAGTTCCACATTACTCCTGCCACAGCACTTGTGTTGTCTCCATTTCACGTCCTGTGTTGTATTTGCAAGTATCTGTGGGTGTCTTGAAGCTGTTCATCCACAACTTCCATTGAACATGGGTATGCATTTCTTCCAGCATGCCATAACCTAGGTAACTCTTACCATGACTGAATGATATTGAGGTGTGAAATCATCTCAACGCTGTATTGTTCATTTGCCAATTGCAACATATATGGCTAGGTCTACTCCCACTCAGTCTGGTGTTGTGTCAGACATTTTTCAACAATGCTGAACATAGTAGAAGATTCCACACCTGATTGTGATGTTGGAGGCCACAAAATGTATGGGACAATTTGTAACTGTTGCTATCATGCACTTGTTCTGTCGTGTGAGTGACAATGAGTGGTGTGTATTGCTTTGTACTGTGTGATGTAGTTATACACAGCATACTAGGTATACATGTTGACATGTCAAGAATTGTTGATACTGGCAAACCTGTTGCTACCTAGGACACACATCTGTACACCAGTCTTCACATATTTGCCTCGATTTGCTCTAGGCATATGCCAAGACAGCAAATTTGTGTGACAAGTGTGCACCTCATGTACATAGTATTAGACACTCTGCCTACATTCAACCCAGATAAGAATTTGGTGGTACATTGTCCCAATAAATCCATGGATCGTGACTATGGGTCATGTGTTTGGATAGTGGTTCTGCACCCATAACTGATTATTTAGTTTGGCAACCCATTGCGCACTCCACAGCCAATGTGTGTGCCATACATGAGGCACAATCCACCATGTGCCAGGGTTGTGCCCAATGGCAGTGCGAGGACACAACCTCATGGATACACTGTGCAGGTTCAGCATCGGACATTGGTTACAATTCCTGGACATTTACTGAGAGATCACAGTTATCAATGATGTTCCACCCTTGTCACACATGTACCATGCAGGCAAAGCTACTCTCACCATGAGTTGTGACAGTGTTTTGTTCCTACATAACTTGACATTCATTTATTGACAGCCCCTACCTTATGTGTGTCCCCTTTCATACATCCTGTTAGGCCTGGTTTTGTGGTGAACCGGCTAGGTATTAGCACCTTGCCCTCTTAACGGAACAATATATGTAGTGGTGCATGAGTCTAGACCTTCAGGAGTCACATGCCCGCAAATTGAGTGTCACTGATATGTGGGATGGTGGCAGCGGACAGTCTTACGTCACAAACGATGTTGCTACCATACTTTTGTGTTACCTACCTGCTCACTGAGGTTTGAGTTACATCTCCAATGGTGTATGTAGTGGAGAATGAGTAAACCAAGGAGAATCATGTGCAAAGTAATTTATTTGTGCTATTTGCATGATGTTTATAGTAAAGTGACTATGGCCCTCATTATGACATTGGCGGTAAAGTCCACTTGCCGCCAATATACAGTATCCAGTAACCATATTATGACACACACACACCAATCCGTCACTATTCAGCCACACACACAAATCCGCCAGCCAAAAGGTCAGTGATAAACTGGCGGTACCAAAACCCACACCGTTACGCCAACAGAACAACGCCCATCACATTATGACCCACGAATTAGCACAGCGGACATTCAGTGGCGGTAAACCATTGGTGGTACATACCACTGCGCTCAAAATACACACACACAAACAAAACAACACCACATTGGACAATTCAAACTACACACACCTGACACACATACACACACCACACTCACCCACTTACACCACTATAAAACACACACCCACATCACCCACAACCCTTTACGACTACAAACCATTGCCAGCAGAGAGAGACAGAAAGAGCACCCACACAACCCGAGCCACATACCACCATCACCTATACACAACACATGCACCTTACATCACACACCCCAACACATCACCCTACACACCCTCACCCACACCACTCACACTACACCCATGGCACCACAAAGACACCCCAGATTCTCTGAGGAGGAGCTAGGGGTCATGGTGGAGTAAATCATCCGGGTAGGGTCACAGCTATTTGGAGCACAGGTGCAGCAGATATCCATAGCTAGGAAGATAGAGCTATGGCAGAGGATTGTGGACATGGTCAACGCCGTGGGACAGCACCCAAGAACAAGGGATGACATCAGGAAGAGGTGGAACGACCTATGAGGGAAGGTGCGTTCCGTGGCAGCAGGACACCAACTCGCAGTACAGAGGACTGGCGGTGGACCCCCACCTCCTCCCCCACAACTAACAACATGGGAGGAGCAAGTCTTGGCAATACTGCATCCTGAGGGCCTTGCAGGAGTAGCTGGAGGATTGGGCTCTGAGTCAGCTCTTAACTACTATCACCCCCCTACCTGCATGCCATCACATACCTCCACCCTCACCCTCACTCCCATCAACCTAACACCTCACACACACACCCCACAATCACAACCCACTCATCCCAATGCCAAGACCTGCATGCAACACCAATGAATGGACACTCCACACAGACCTGCATGGACACCTAACACCACAGCATGCACACTGGAGAGAAACACCTAGCCCACCAAATAACAACTCACACAGGTACAAGCTGCCAGGGCAATAACAACCATAGAGGGCAACACACCCATGCACAATATGTCACACACAGAAACAACAACTGCATTTACATCCCCACAGGTACCCCAGCTAATGGCTCCGGAGAAGAGGTGCCAGCAACATCCAGTCCCCCCACAGAAGAGGCCCACAGTGATGACAGCAGCTCTGCTCGCCTGGATCTGGCTGACCAACCTGGCCCATCAGGGACCTCCGGACAGTTGGTAACTGAGGCACAGTTTCACACCACCACAGAGCCTCCCCCCTCAGGAAACACCACCACAGCACCCACCTAGCGGGCCCATACCTCTGTCCCCAGGACACGTCAATCAGCAGTGTGTCCACCTCTACAGGGACCGCAGGGCACACCACAAACACAGGACTATCAGGGACCTGGGGTCAGTGGCAGTGGGCACATGATTCAGGGAACAGAGGCGCAGGACAACAGGGAAGCTGGGAGGACTGCTGTGTGCCAGGGGAAGGACAGGACCAGGGAACCGACTCTCCAGGAGGCACTATCAGAGATCCTGGGACCCTATCAACAGTCCCAGGATATGCTCGGCCAGATCTTGGACAAGATGCAGGAGAACATGTGGCTGCAGGAGGGACAGTACCTGGGGATCAGGGAGGACTTGAAGGCCATTAACACCAGCCTGGTCTCCATTGCAGGGGTGCTGGCAGACATGGCTAACAGTATGAGGGAGGCATTGGCACACCAGCGGGCCCCTGACACTAGCCAGACTACTGAACAGCCATCCACCTCTTCTGCCACCAGTGGACAGGAGGCCCCGCCACAGGACCAACAGGCCACCAGCATCCCTCCCCCTGCAGAAGGAGAACCACCACGCAAACGTTCCCTGCGATCCAGGCAGAAGTCAGAGACTATTGCCAAGACCACCGCCAGGAAATAAGACTCTCCTGAATGTCACCCATGTGTCCCACTCTACCACCCTGTCCACCTTGAACTGTCATTGCTCCCCTCCCTATGCCCCCTTGGACAATGCACCTGTGCTACAAATAGACTGGACTCTAACCTGGACTTTCCTCCATCTTCACCCCTGCCCATTGCACTACCCCCTGTTTTTCAGAGCACTGCAATAAACACACTTTGAAAAAATACAAGTATGGAGTATGTCAATGTTTTCAAAATTTATTCATTTAACAAGGTTCAAACATTGCAATTCAACTGCACTGTAATATTTACATAGGAAAGACCTGTAGTTGGCTGCACTGAACGCACCAGGAGCAATAGTGTGGCACCAACAGCTGCAAAAAGAGATGCCAAAGGGTACAGTGAGTGGGCATAGAAGTAGGAATTCACAGACTGCCAGTGACAATGTCACACATCAAAAAGTCAAGAAATGTGAAATAACACTGTCTTACCTGTGTGTCATTGGAAGTATTGACAAATCACTGCACTTCTGTTGTCCTCATCCTCTGCCTCCTCATCTTCACTGTCCACAGGGTCCACTGCTGCCACACACCAATCCCCAGCCTCCTCCTCCTACAGAAAAGGCACATTGCAACGCAAGGCAAGGTTTTGCAACATACAGATGATCCACCTGTTACATAGAGGCAACGAAACCTGGCCTTCAGGATGCCGAATGTCCTCTCTATTATTCTTCTTGTTCGCCCATGTGCCTCATTGTAACGTTCCTCTGCCCTTGTCCTGGGATTCCTCACAGGGTCAGTAGCCATGAGAGGTTGGGGTAACCAGAGTCACCTGCAAATATCGAGGGACAACTGTTAGCCACACACTATCCCTCATGACCCACACCATACCCATACACCAACATCCACTGGGTGGGAAGCAGGGTTCACCTATTAGCCACACCCTGTCCCTCTGGAGTCGGGACATCACATTAAGGATGCTGCAATTCCTCGGGACAAAAGCATCATGAACCGACCCAGGATACTTAGCATTGACGTGGGAGATGTACTGGTCCGCCAAACACACCATCTGCACATTTATCGAGTGATAACTTTTACGGTTTCTGAAGCCCTGTTCATTTCATCGGGAGGGGGACAAATGCAATATGTGTACCAACAATCGCACCTATGATGTTGGGGACATGTCCCATTGCATAGAAGTCAGCCTTCACAGTGGCCAAATCCTCCACCTGGGGGAAAACGATGTAGCTGCACATATGTTTACTCAGGGCAAACAGCACTCTGGTCAGCACAATTGAAAACACTGGTTGAGACATTCCTGCGCCACTGTCACTTGGGAGGAACCTGTTACCAAGAAAGGGAGCACAGATATGACTTTCACAAGAGGGGGGATCCCAGTAGGCTGACAGATAGCAGATATCAGGTCAGGCTCCAATTGGGCACATAGCTCCGTGATTGTGGCCCTGTCAAGTCTATAAGGGGGTCATTCTGACCTCAGCGGTAAAAGGCTCTTACCGCCGGTCAGAAGTCCGCCATTCTACCGCCGCGGCCGCGGCAAACCGCCACGGTCATTCTGACCCACAACTTCCAAACCGCCAAAAACCCGACATCCACGGAAGGCCGCCTCATCAGCGGTCAGCGATAAACTGGAGATGACCAAACCTCCACCGTCACGCCAACACGAACACGCCCATGCCATTACGACCCACGAATCCACGCGGCGGTCTTTCAACCGCGGTATTCCATTGGCGGTACACACCGCCGCGGTCAAAATACACACACCTTTACAAAACACAGCCACATTGGACAATTCGAAATACACACACCTGATACACATACACACACCACACCCACACATCCAATCAACTATAAAACACACACCCACATCACCCACAAACCCCCACTACTAGAAATTCGGAGAGAAGGCGAGAGAGAGAGAGAGAGAGAGAGAGAGAGAGAGAGAGAGCACAGCTATCGCAAACCCCAACACACAGAGGAACACAACATCATCACCCACACCACATCCACGCACAAAACACCACACACCACCACACACACCACACTCATCACCACAAACACCACCCCACACCACCCCATGGCACCCCAAAGACACCCCAGGTTCTCGGACCAAGAACTCAGTGTAATGGTGGAGGAAATAATCAGGGTAGAGCCCCAGCTATTCGGCACACAGGTGCAGCACACCACAATAGCCAGGAAGGCGGAGCTATGGCAAAGGATCGTCGACAGGGTCAACGCTGTGGGACAGCATCCCAGAAACCGGGAAGACATCCGAAAGCGGTGGAACGACCTACGGGGGAAGGTGCGGTCGATGGTGTCAAGACACAACATCGCTGTGCAGAAGACTGGCGGCGGACCCCCATCCACTCCACCCGAATTCACATCATGGGAGCAAGAGGTCTTGAACATCCTGCATCCTGCGAGCCTCGCTGGAGTAGGCGGAGGAATGGACTCTGGTAAGTCTAATCCCAAATACTTCACCCCCCCCAACCACCAGCATGCCAACCCGCACCCCCACCCTCACCCCCAACCCACCAGCACACTTCCACCCTGCCATTGTCTCACCAGCACAACCCACCCAACACAACACCAATCCCTGAATGCCAACACAAACCATGGACACCCATCACCCAAGCATGACCACTGCACATACCCAACCCCCCCCCAAACCACCCTCACAACTCCTCCCACAAGGGAATGCCAGCACTGGGGGACAAGGGCACCCACAAATCGCACGCCATGGCACACACAGAAGCAATAACCGTACTCTTTTACCCCTGCAGGGCCCGAACGCCAACACACCGGCCAGGAGGGTCCAGATTTGTCCATCCCGCCCCCAGAACAGGCCCCCAGTGATGACAGCAGCTCTGTCGACCTGGAACCTGATGACCAGCCCGGACCATCGGGGACCTCTGGACAGTCGGTTCCCCACACACAGACACAGGCCGCAGCAGACCCAACCCCCGAATACCAGCACAGCTCCCACCCAGCGGGCCCATGCCACTGTCTCCAGGACGCGTCAATCAGCGGTGTGTCCGCCACTACAGGGCACCCAGGCTGACCCACCACCCCAACAACAATAGGGACCTGGGGGCAGTGGTAGTGGGCACACCGTCCAGGGGACAGAGGCCCGGGGAAACAGGGCAACTGGGAGGGCTGCTGTGCCAGAGGGGGTTGACCGGCCCAGGGAACCCACTCTCCAAGAGGCCCTCACCACCATCATGGGAGCATACCACCGCTCCCAGGAGACGATGGCGACGGTACTGGCCAGGTTCCAGGAGATCCAGGCACAGCAGGAGGAACAGTACATGGGGTTCAGAGACGAACTCCGGCACATCGGGACCGCAATGGGGACCATCGTCCTGGCCCTCAACCAGATAGTCACCACATGGCAGGACCATGTGGCACCCCAAAGGGCCCCTGTCACCAGCCCGGACGACGAACAGCCTACCACCTCCGCCGACGCAAGTGGACAGGAGGCCCCCACACCCCGACAGGCCACCAGAACCCCACCTCCTGCTGAAGATCAACCACCCCGCAAGCGGAACCTGAGATCACACAAGAAGACAGAGTAGGATGCCAAGACCCCCGCCAGCCTACGATACCCCCTGATGTCATCCCACTGTCCCACATTGTCACCCTGTCCAACCTTGAACTGCCCCTGCTCCATCCTTCCACAGGCATATGGACATTGCACCTGTGCTACTGAGAACTGGACTCTGCCATGGACATTACTCCACCCCCACCCATCACCGTTTTACTATCACGGACCTATACGCAGCACTTAAAATAAATCACCAATTGCACTTCAAATGTCAGGAGTCTGCTTGTATTCTTTACAAATGTATTACACATAACGGTGCAATAATGTTCATTTACATTGTGATGACAACATACCAGTGTCAATAAGCATTAGTCCATGGGCAAACAAAGCAGAAGTCACGCTGTGGGTCATACAGCTCTGAAAAGGGAAGGGAAAGTCAAAATTCAGTGAAAAGGAACTGGGGGGAAACACAGAAAGTAGAGATGCAGGAGGCCAGAAGTAAATGTAAAATGGCGTGGGTGATTCTTACCTGGGTGCTACTGAAAATACTCTTGTATAACTGTGTCCCTGTTGTCCGTGTCGTCCCCGTCGTCTTCCTCCTCTTCACTCTCCACAGGCTCCACAGCTGCTACAACACCACCATCTGGACCATCCTCCTGCAGGAAAGGCACCTTGCGTCGCAAAGCCAGGTTGTGAAGCATACAGCAGGCCACGATGATATGACACACCTTCTTTGGTGAGTACATGAGGGATCCCCCTGTCATATGCAGGCACCTAGACCTGGCCTTCAGGACCCCGAGGGTCCGTTCTATAATCCTCCTAGTTCGCCCATGGGCCTCATTGTACCGTTCCTCTGCCCTGGTCCGGGGATTCCTCACTGGGGTCAATAGCCAAGGCAGGTTGGGGTAACCAGAGTCACCTATTAGCCACACACGGTGTCTCTGTAGCTGTTCCATCACATAAGGGATGCTGCTATTTCGCATGACATACGCGTCATGCACTGACCCAGGGAACCTGGCATTTAGATGGGAGATGTACTGGTCAGCCAAACAGACCACCTGGACATTCATCGAATGGTAACTTTTTCTATTTCTGTACACCTGCTCATTGTCTTTTGGGGGTACTAAAGCCACATGGGTCCCATCAATGGCACCAATGATGTTGGGGATATGTCCAAGGGCATAGAAATCACCCTTCACAGTGGCCAAATCACCCTCCTCAGGGAAAACAATGTATCTCCGCATGTATTTCATCAGGGCAGACAACACTCTGGACAAAACCTTAGAAAACATAGGCTGAGACATCCCTGATGACATAGCCACTGTTGTCTGAAAAGACCCACTTGCCAAAAAATGGAGTACTGACAGCACCTGCACCAGAGGGGGAATCCCTGTGGGTTGGCGGATGGGGGACATCAGGTCTGGCTCCAGCTGGGCACACAGTTCATGTATAGTGGCTCTGTCAAGTCGGTATCGAAGTATAATATGTCGTTCTTCCATTGTCAACAGGTCCACCAGCGGTCGGTACACGGGAGGATTCATCCTTCTCCTCACAAGTCCCAGCGGACGGTGCCTAGGAAGGACAACATGGAGCACAGAGTCAAGCAACCCTCAGGTTCGTTCCCACAGCTTGCACATTACACGATTCGCTATGCATTGAATGGCTTGTATGAGTGGCAATGCAAGGCCTAGGCCTGTGTGACGCAGTAGAAATCAGGCCATGTGGGCCCTTGAAATGGCGGCTGCCTGACCTGTGAAGTGTGACAGTGGGATGTGATGTCACTGCGCTGGCGTGGCTCACCGTGGCGGTAGGCGGTTGAAGGCCGCGGCGCAAAGCAGCATTGGTTAACATTGAACCCTATGGGTCTCAGGAGCCAATGACAATGTGCGCCGGCGGTCGCGGTACGCACCGCCGCGGTACGCACCGCCGCGGGCGTGACCGCCATTTTCTATCTGCTTAATCACTCGAGATCTGATCATCCACAGCAGAGGACTTATACTGCAAGTGCTGCTGTGACCTCGGTCTGGAAGAGACAATGGCTGCTGCGACTGGGGAAAGGGCCCCTGCCTTCACTTCAGAAGAGTTGGAGAAACTTGTGGATGGGGTCCTACCCCAGTATGCGCTACTCTACGCTCCTCCAGACCAACAGGTAAGTACACTGGGTGCACGTTGAATGGGCTATGCCTGGGTTGTGTATGGTGGATGTAAGATGGTGGGGTGGGGAGCGAATGAGGAGTGCAAGGCACGACAGATGAGAGCATGTGCCACATGGCAGGGTTGGGGAGGGGGGGGCAATCACATCTAACATGCAGAAAAATGTTGAAATTTCCTTTCCCACCCTGTACATGTCAAATAGGTCAGCGCCCATCAGAAAGTCGACATTTGGCGTGCCATCGCCAAGGAAGTCCGGGCCCTGGGGGTCCACACAAGACGGGGCACCCACTGCCGAAAGAGGTGGGAGGACATCCGCTGCGGGACCAGGAAGACCGCCGAGTCACTGCTGGGGATGGCCTCCCAACGTAGGAGGGGTGCCAGTCGTACCTTGACCCCCCTGATGTCCCGGATCCTGGCGGTGGCCTACCCCGAATTGGATGGGCACGTGAGGACATCACAGCAGACACAAGGGGGTGAGTACCAGCACATACTGCTATCTTTACGCGCAGTGGAGGTGCCTGGGTGGGGGAGGAGGGCTGTGGGTGACATTAGGCCAGGGCGCTTTCTGTAGTGTAGTCCCCTCCTTTAGGCATGGCCCTGTGCCCCCGCCCCCCACCTCTGTAGGGTGCCAAGTACAGCAATCCATGGTCCTGCATCACCCATGTGCGCATATGTTGTCCATAGACCTGTTGGCCTAGTCACAAGTACTGAGTAGTGTACCCCGATTGCGCGGCGTAGTGCATGAGGCTCCTGTGTCTGTCCTCTCCGCCAACGGTGTTGACAATGCATGCACTCAACCTGTTTTTATTTCTCCCCCCACCCTTTTTCTTTGTCTTCTTGTGCATGTGTGCATTAGCATCATCAGGCGGAGGAGAATTGGCATCGGAGCACGAGGGAGCTGCAACTCACAAGGCCCCGGTGGGCCATGCTACAGACACCGAGGTCACCAGTGATATGGAGGGCGAGGGGAGCACCACAACGGGGACCCGTGGTGACACCAGCGACACCGACACGTCCTCGGAAGGGAGCTCCCTAGCGGTGGCGGCAACATCCAGGCCCCCCGCCTCTACAGGTACAGCCGCCACCCAGCGCACCAGCTCCGCCCTCCCAGCAGCCCCTCAGCCTTCGCTCCGTGCCCGCTCGCCCAAGAAGGCGGGCATCTCCTTCGCCCCAGGCACCTCAGGCCCTGCCCCCGTTACCCCTGCTGCCCTCAGTGCGGAGGTCATTGACCTCCTACAGACCATCATTGTTGGGCAGTCTACCCTTTTGAATGCCATCCAGGGGGTAGAGAGGGAGGTGCATCGGAGCAATGCATACCTGGAGGGCATTCATTCGGGTCAGGCTGCCCATCAACGATCGTTCAATGCTCTGGCCTCAGCACTGACGGCAGCCATTGTCCCTGTTTCCAGCCTCCCTCTTCTATCTGCCTCCACCCTGTCTCTGTCTCCTGTTCCTCAGCCTATCCCATCCACACCATCAGACCAGCCTGCACACACCTCAACACCCAAGGGCAGCTCATCCAGACATAAGCACCACAGATCACACAAGCATTCACCCAAGCAACACCCAGATGCAGACATGCCAACAGTCACTACCACCCTTGTGTCCCCCACCTCCTCGTCTCCCTCCTCCCTCCCTGTGACGTCTCCACTCACACCTGCATGCACACCACCATCAGCCAGTACTTCCATCACCAGCACACCCTCCAGTACAGTCCGCCCACGTGCAGTCACCACCCCCACTGCCATTTACACGTCCCCTGTGTCCTCTCCCACTGTGTCTGTCACCCCCTCTTCCAAGACACACAAACGCAGGCAGCCACCCACCCAACAGCCAACCACCTCACGACAGCCTACGTCACAAGCACCTGCACCCAAAGACAGCACACCTGACTCTCCTACAACCACATCCTCTTCCTCCACTCCCATACCCACTACACCTACCCTTTACATTGGTCCTAAAAAACTTTACCTCTCCAAACTTAACCTCTTTGCCCCACCTGACCCACCCCCTCCATCTGCTAAGAGTCCCAAGAGCACCTCAGCCACCACCAGCCCTGCTTCAAGTGTCACCATTGTGCAGGGGTTTTGGAGTCCACCCTTTCCCAGCACAGATACATCGGCCAGCAGCAAGGGAACAGCCAGCCCCCCCCCCCTGGGAAGAGGACCCGTAAAATCAGGGACCGCCGCGAGAAGACTGACACGGCTGCCCCCAAGGAGCGAAGTCCTGGGCCCTCACCTGCCACAACATCCAGGGGAGGCAAGGGCCAGAGAGCCTCATCGAAGGAGGGCAAGGGCAGCAGGGCGGAGAAGTCAGCCAGCAGGGGCGCGGACCAGGAGGGCCCCACAAGCCCCATCCCGGGTGTGAGGGAGGACACCCACGGGCCCAGGACTCCGTCACAGAAGGGTCCAGCAACTGCACGGTCGGAGGGCGACTAAGCAGGGAGTCCTGGCCAGGTCTGTCTCCCTTGGATGACTGGACAAGCACCGTTGAAGAGGGCCCCGCCGTGCAGAAAGACACCGCTGAAGAGGGCCCCGCCGTGCAGAAAGACACCGCTGAAGAGGGCCCCGCCATGCAGAGAGGCACCGCTGAAGAGGGCCCCACCGTGCAGAAAGACACCGCTGAAGAGGGCCCCGCCGTGCAGAAAGACACCGCTGAAGAGGGCCCCGCCGTGCAGAAAGACACCGCTGAAGAGGGCCCCGCCGTGCAGAGAGGCACCGCTGAAGAGGGCCCCGCCGTGCAGAGAGGCACCGCTGAAGAGGGCCCCGCCGTGCAGAAAGACACCGCTGAAGAGGGCCCCGCCGTGCAGAAAGACACCGCTGAAGAGGGCCCCGTCGTGCAGAAAGACACCGCTGAAGAGGGCCCCGCCGTGCAGAGAGGCACCGCTGAAGAGGGCCCTGCCGTGCAGAAAGACACCGCTGAAGAGGGCCCCGCCGTGCAAAGAGGCACCACTGAAGAGGGCCCCGCCGTGCAGAGAGGCACCGCTGAAGAGGGCCCCGCCGTGCAGAAAGACACTGCTGAAGAGGGCCCCGCCGTCTCAAGCACCGCTCCGCTGGGCCCCGCCGTCTCAAGCACCGCTCCGCTGGGCCCTTCCTGTCAAGCACCGCTCCGCTGGGCCCTTCCTGTCTAGCACCGCTCCGCTGGGCCCCGCCGTCTCAAGCACCGCTCCGCTGGGCCCTTCCTGTCAAGCACCGCTCCGCTGGGCCCTTCCTGTCAAGCACCGCTCCGCTGGGCCCTTCCTGTCAAGCACCGCTCCGCTGGGCCCAGCCGTCTCAAGCACCGCTCCGCTGGGCCCCGCCGTCTCAAGCACCGCTCCGCTGGGCCCTTCCTGTCAAGCACCGCTCCGCTGGGCCTCGCCGTCTCAAGCACCGCTCCGCTGGGCCCCGCCGTCTCAAGCACCGCTCCACTGGGCCCTTCCTGTCAAGCACCGCTCCGCTGGGCCCCGCCGTCTCAAGCACCACTCCGCTGGGCCCTGCCGTCTCAAGCACCGCTCCGCTGGGCCCTTCCTGTCAAGCACCGCTCCGCTGGGCCCCGCCGTCTCAAGCACCGCTCCGCTGGGCCCTTCCTGTCAAGCACCACTCCGCTGGGCCCTTCCTGTCAAGCACCGCTCCGCTGGGCCCCGCCGTCTCAAGCACCGCTCCGCTGGGCCCCGCCGTCTCAAGCACCGCTCCGCTGGGCCCTTCCTGTCAAGCACCGCTCCGCTGGGCCCTTTCTGTCAAGCACCGCTCCGCTGGGCCCCGCCGTCTCAAGCACCGCTCCGCTGGGCCCTTCCTGTCAAGCACCGCTCCGCTGGGCCCTTCCTGTCAAGCACCGCTTGCCCATTGGCAGTCCCGGTTCTGTGTCGGGCAGGCCTTCACGACGTACTCTGCCCACCATGCCTCCTCCATGACCAGTGGTCTCTGTAATCCACCTGATGGACTGTGGCTTTGCACTCCCCAGGATGTAACAGTGGGCAATCCACCCACTGTAGAGACTTGTGAGACTGTGGCTTTGCACTCCCCAGGATGGCACGGTGGGCAACCCACCCACTGTAGAGACTTGTGAGACTGTGGCTTTGCACTCCCCAGGATGGCACAGTGGGCATGGTGGACCCTTCATGGATCTGGCGTCGTGGACTCATGTGGCTGAGGTGCCCCCCCTTCCCTTCCCCCTGAGGTGCCTGTAGTTTTGTCATCTGATGCCCCAGCAGTGTTCTCTCCAACGGACTCAGGTCTCCTGTGTGGGCTTTGCCCATGTGTTGATCCACTTTGGCCCACGGACAGTGGAAATTTAGGTGACTGTGCAGGACTTATTGCCTATGTTTATCGGTTTCGTTATTTTCTTACTTGTTTTTTTACTATTCATATTGCTATTTTACCATGACTTCAAAGAACCTCTTATATACATAAATGTTGTTTCTCACTTTAATTATGTCTTTGCATTATTCCGGGGGGTTTGGGTGGTGTCACTGTGACTTGGTGCTCTGCATTGGTGTGTAGATAGTTGGGGGGGGGGTCGCATATGTGTGTGCCCGTAAGCTTTCCTCCTCCCCCCTCCCCTGTGTCGTAGGTGCAGTACTCACTGTTGTCGTCTGCGCCGGCGTTCGTACTCGTGGTAGATGAGCAGGTAGACAATAGCCGGTAGGATGTGTAATTCGGGCTCCATGCTGTCCTCCTTCCTCGTGGAGTGTGTATAGGTGAGCGTTTTCCCGTTCGTAGTCTGTTTCCGCCGTGTTTTTATCGGCGGGGCTCCCGCCCCGGAAAAGGTGGCGGATTGGTGAGTTGTGATAGGGTGGGCGGTACATTGTCTGCCGCCTGGCTGTTGGCGGTGACCGCCGAGCTGTTTGTCTGTCCCGCCGTGGCGGGCGGAGTGTTAAAGTGGCGGCCTGTGTTGGCGGTTCCCGCCAGGGTCAGAATACCTTTTTTTTGACTGCCTGCCTGTTGGCGGGTTGGCCGCCGCTTTATCACCGGCCGCCAGGGTCAGAATGACCCCCTAAGTGAGGATAATTTGCCTGTCTTCCATTTTTGCCAAGTCCACCAGGGGTCTGTACACCGGGGGATGTCTCCATCTCTGATTCACGGCGACTATGGGGCATGAGAGTGAGCAGATGGTCATTATATGTACATTGTAACCGCCTATAGTTCAATGCAAATTGTGATTGTCACAATATTTTGGTTGCATATGTCCAGAATGTAGAATTGTGTACTGTGACACAGTTAGGATCCATGGCCTGCCCGCCCCTGAAATGGCGTCTGTCTGTCCATTATGGAGGGACAGGTGGAAATGAGATAATTCCTCTGCCGTAGTGTGCCGTTGCAGGAGGCGGTCGAGAACCGCCATGCAACTCCTCATTGGTTTTCATTTGGCCCTATGGGGTACAGTGGCCAATGGCGATGTATGCCGGGGGTGACGGTACGCACCACCGCGTATGTGACCGTCATTTTCTATCTGTTCACTCACTTACTACCTGACCTTCAACAGGAGAGGACCTACACTGCATGTGCTGCTGTGACCTGTGTCTGGAACCAACCATGACTGGGGAAAGGGCCCCTGCCTTCACCTCGGAGGAGTTGGAATTATTGGTGGATGGGGTCCTACCCCAGTACCAACTGCTGAATGGGCCTCCAGACCAACAGGTGAATGCACTGTGAGTCCGATGCATGGGGCATGAATGCATGGAGTACTGTGTGTGAAGCCCTCGTGTGGGGGGGGGGGTTAGTGGATGGGTCCTGGGCAGCGTGCAGCATGTATACTGGGCCATGACAGGGCTAATGGGAATGAGAAGGGGAATGGTGGGCCATAAGTGTAACAGGCAGAACAGTCGTACTAATACCTTTCCCTGTGTGTATTTCCTCTGCAGGTCAGCGCCCATCAAAAGAAAGGTATATGGTGTGCCATCGCCAAGGAGGTGCGGGCCCTGGGGGTCTACGGCAGGCGGAGCACCCACTGTCGCAAACGGGGGGAGGACCTGAGACGCTGGGCATAGAAGACGGCGGAGGCCCAACGAGGAAGGGGTGCCCGTTAAACCCTGACCACCCTGATGGCCCGCATACTGGCGGTGGCCTATCCAGAGATGGATGGACGCTTTGGGGCATCACAGCAGCAACAAGGGAGTGAGTGCAGTGCCCTTCATTACTACTTACGCCTCGTGGTGTGGTATCTGGGTGGGGGATGTGGGTTCCCACTAGGCCAGGCCTGACATTGCAGAGTAGGTCACATGTTGGGCAGGGTTCTGATGGGAAATTCCTCCAACCTAGCTAGTAGGCATCCACTACTGGGCAGGGCAGTGTGGATCCCAGGTATGCTGTAGTTGGTGGTATCTGTCCCTACCCATGGCCTGGTGACTAACATTGTAACTGGTAGTGCATTGCCTAGTGCGTAGGGCTTTTCCCTGTGTGTGAGTGTTGTGTACTCCAATGGTGGTGTTGTTGCCGCCATTGACCAAGTGTATCCTTGGTCTCTTCCCCCTCTTTCTTGTTTTGTCATCCTGTCCTTATGTGCATTAGCATCATCTGGCGGAGGAGCAGAGGTACCAGCAGCGGAGGGAGCTGCATCCCACAGGAACCAGCAGGAAGAGTCCACCGACGCTGAGGGCACAAGTGGGACGGAGGGTGAGGGGAGCACCACGGCGGAGACAGGAGGGGACAGTTCGGACACGAATACCTCCTCCGATGGAAGCTCCCTGGTGGTGGATGACACCTCTGCGACCACCCCAGCTACAGGTACAGCTACAGGTACAGCTGCCACCCCCGTACCAGCACCGCCCACCCAGCAGCCCCTCAGTGAGTTTCCCATGCCCGCTCACGCAGGAGGGTGGGCATCTCCTTCGCCCCAGGCACCTCAGGCCCTCCCCGAGTTTGCCCTGCTGCCCTGAGTCAGGAGGCTAATGACCTCCTGAGATCCTCTCTGTCGGGCAGTCAACCATTGTGAATGCCATCCAGGGGCTGGCAGCCCAAATGCAACAGTCAAGTGCATTTCTTAAGGGCATTCACACAAGCTTGGCGAACCAACAGAGATCAATCCCTCTGGCCTCCTCTCGGATGGCAGCCATTGTCCCTGTCTCCACCCTCCCCCTTCCAACTTCCTCTTCCCAGTCCCATTCCCCTCAACCCCAATCTATCCCAAGCACAAGAGTGGACATCGCAAACACAAGCACCACACTTCATCCCACAGGCACTCATACAAACACCATCCAGATGCAGACATGCCAACATCCACTGCCTCCGCTGTCTCCCCCTCCTCCTCATCCACCTCCCTCCCAGTTGCGTCTCCACTCACACCTGAATGCACTACATCCTCATCCACTACCACCATCACCAGCACACCTATCAGAAAACACCCATCACTGGCAGTCACCACCCCCACATCCATGCACACGTCCCCTGTGTCCTCTCCCACTGTGTCTGTGCCCCATCCTCCCAAAAAACACAAACGCAAGCACTCAGACACCCAACAACCATCGACCTCACAACAGAATCCAGCCCATGCACCTGCACCCAAACACAGCAGACTGACACCTCCCACACCTTCTCCCTCTTCCTGCCTCAGTGTCCCTAAGAAGCTTTTCCTTTCCACCGTTGACCTCTTCCCTTCCCCTCCCATCCTTCACGTCAGGCCAGGGTGGTCAAAACCCAGGCAAGCATCTCAGCCACCCAGTCCATGGGCACAGTAGTGTCCCCTGCTACTCCAAGTGGGAAAGGATCCCGGACACCAGCCAGCCAGACGGAAAGGGTGTCTGCCCCAAGTGCTTCAAGGAAGGGTAAGGAGCCAGCCCCAGCTGCAGGACGGAAGGGCAAGGAGCCAGGCCTAGATGGAGAGAGGAAGGGCAGGAGCCAGCCCCAGCTGCAGGAAGGAAGGGCAAGGAGCCACCCTCAGCTGCAGGTAGGAAGGGCAAGGAGCCAGCCCCAGCTGCAGGAAGGAAGGGCAAGGAGCCACCCTCAGCTGCTGCCGAAAAGGAGCAAGGAGCCATCCCCAGCTGCTGGCAGGGAGGGCAAGGGGCCTGCACCAGCAGGCTGTAAGGACAAGGGGCCTGGTGCTGGGACTCTGTCGGAGACCACACCACCACCCATGGTGGTGCAGCCATCCGAGGATGCAGGGGATGTGCTGGAGTTTCCTCCCACAACCACCAGCAACACCAGTGGGCAGCTATCCAAGGCTGCAGGGGATGGGCTGGAGCCTCCCCCCACAACCACCACCAGCTCCGCCAGCAGCAACGCCACCATTACCACCACCAGCTCCGCCAGCAGCACCGCCACCACTACCATCACCAGCTCCACCAGCAGCACCAGTGAGCAGCCGTCCGAGGCTGCAGGGGATGGGCTGGAGCCTCCCCCCACCACCACCAGCTCCACCAACAGCACCACCAGCAGCACATGTGGGCAGCCGTCCGAGGCCGCAGGGGATGGGCTGGAGCCTCCCCCCACCACTACTAGCAGAAGCAGCACCACCACTGCCACCACTGCACAGCCGTCACTGCCGGCGAACATTCTGTAGACCTGCCTCCATGGGCGGTTGTGCGGCCTGCCCCTTGTGAATCCTGTGGGTATGACACCCACCTGAGAGACTGTGACCTTGCACTCCCCAAGATCAGCATCACAGGGCACGATGCCCCCTCCAGAACCAGTGGAGAAGCCATCCACTGACCCTATCCTCCCCAGGATGAAGCACACTGGGCACAATGCCCCCTCCAGAACCAGTGATCAAGTCACCCACCTGTGAGACTGTGGCCTTGTACTCCCCAGGACCAAGCACAGAGCATGTTCCCCCCTCCAGGAGCAGTGGTGTTGTACCATCTTCCGGCTGCGGTGCCCCCCTGTTCCACGTCCCCCTGAGGTGCCTGGCTATTTTTGACTTGATGTCCCTGCAGTGTTCTCTCCGTGTTGTTGCAGGAGTGAAGTGGGGCCTTGGACTTTGTAATGTGGCCCTGTGGCCCACGAACATTGAGGTCTGGTCAGAGTCCCCACATTTTTAAATATGTATATACTTTTGGATTTGGATGCACGATTTGCTACTATTGTGTCATATTACACTCTTATTTATTCTATAGTGGTTGTCCTTGCATTATTCCTGAGGGGTACGGGTGTATATGTTATGTTACTGCATCTGCTTGTGTGTATGGTGTTGGGGGTGGGGGTGTTGCGTGTTGCATGTGTGTGTCACTATCTTTTTCCTCCCCCCTCCCCTGTGTGCTAGGCGGCTGTAATCACCGTGGTCATCTTCGCCGTTGTTGGTGTTCGTAGTGGAGCAGCACGTAGAAGAGCATGGGGAAGACATGCAGCTCGGGCTCCATGGCGGCATGGTTGTTCCCAGGGTCTCCACAGGTGAGCCTTTGACTTCTGAGATCTGCTTCCACCAGGCTTTTGCTGTCATTGGTACCCCCACGGAAAAGGTGGCAGTTTCCTGTGTCTTAATACAGTGGGCGGAACATTGTCTTCCGCCTGGTTGTAGGCGGTTACTGCAGTGGTGCTTGCTGATTCCGCCCTGGCGGTCGGTGTATTAAAGTGACTGTCTGTCTGAGCTGTTTCCGCCATGGTCATAATTTGGCAGTAATTACTGCCGGACTGTTGGCGGTATTACCGCCACTTTTTCACCGACTGCCAGGGTTATAATGAGGGCCTATGTGTAGAAGTTCTCAACAATGTGGAGTCTCCTACGAACTCCTGCAGAAGTGTTCTGTTGTTCTCCCTCCACATAATCTGCTCCATCATCAACCTTTTCATCCCAGGGGATATTTGTTCTGACACAGATGTTGTGCAGGATTGCACATGCCAAAATGATCTTGCAAACCAGTGGTGGAGCATACAAGAGGCTTCCTCCTGTCAGGGCCAGGCACCTAAACCGGAATTTCAGGAACCCAAATGTCCTCTCCACCACATTGAGAGTTTTCCTGTGTCCCTCGCTGTAGGCCCGCTCTTCCACCGTTGTGGGATTGGCAAATGGGGTCATCACCCACAGCTGTATGCAGAGCCCTTGATCAGCTGCAAAGGATAGAGAGAAGATGTGTTGGTAAAGCTTGATAGTGGTTTGGAACATACCATGGCAGTGGTGACACAGACTTGCTTGTAGTTTAGCATATGCTTCTGTTCTTATTAAATGGTTTCAATGGACAGTGTTGATGGACATAACAATCTTGGGTAGTGGCTCAAGGGCCTGGGAATTTTTTATGTTGATCCCAAAATAATGATTATGATTTAGGTAAATGTGTTGTGTAGTCCATATTTCAAGCAGTGTACTATTATTAGATGGAACTTACCACCTCCTAGCCCGACAATTGTGTCAGATGTTAAAACACCATAGTTGCCCTACAAAGCCAGACTGTGCCATCCATGTTCCATGTGGCACTACGCATGCAGTGTGACACTTTGTGACCCTTTGTGGCAGATGATGGTTGTGCCCGCCATCAAGTGTACAACAGTGTGTATCACACATTAGTAGGATGATGTAATTTGGAGTAGTATCTCCTAGCTTCCAATACATGACTTCTGACAGACACTTCCTACACATGCACAGTACAGGCTGTGGGAGGGGGCACAGCTATTTTTCACATGGGTCCCTTAGTACGGTGCATGTAAGGTCAGGTATATCCTCTGTACTCCTACGGAGTCCTACTATGACATCCATGATTGTTACAGTTTTTTCACAGTCTCAGCACCATGGTGGAACTTTTCTGGTATTTGCAACAGACATGGTGGTGTTAGGGGGCACTAGGGGTGCATGTGAGGTGGCACTGGAATAGGTGCTGCCCCATTTCTCAAGATTCAGCCCCAGGGTCTTTAATGGCAGATATTTTTGTATAAGTATGTGTGCGACACAATGCAGTAAACAGGTGTATGTGCACACTACAGGTATGTGTAAATGATATGTATTTGGTTATGGCACCACTTGGGTGGCATTTGATTTAGGTTCTGCCAGAGGCTTGCATACCATGGTTTGCATGGGACTGTGCCTATGTGTGACTTCCTCAAAATGACCATGGCCTATGCCATTGACATACCTGTGGGCTTCTTTGTTTGATATAATGTGTGTGTGTGATCTGTATTTAGTTGTCAACCTGTGGACACTTGTAGTGGTTTGTGAGCAGCTTCTGTATGCAAAGGGGACTTGGCTCCACCTGTCCACATGTGGTGTGCCAGTCAGGGTGTGGCTGTGTTATGTACATGTAGGTGTATGTGTTTGTGACATGCAGTGTACGCAGTGTAGTGTGGCATATTGCATATGTGTTGTTGCCTGTACATGTCTGTGGCCCTGCCCATGTGCATTGAGTGTGGGATTTGTCTTGTTTGTCCTAGATGGTTGGTGCGTTGTGTGTTATGATTGGTATGGTGGCTTACATATGAGTAGCCCATTGCCATATAGGCCATCCTGTAATCGCTCGTTGATGGTACAATGGCGAAAGATGTATGCATCATGGATGCTGCCGAGATATTTCGCATGGATGTTGGTGAAGAGCCCACAGTGGTCCACGATGGCCTGCACATTGATAGAATGTGTGCTATTGTGGTTCCTATATAGGTGTTCTGTTGCTACAGGTGGCACCAGTTGCACATGGGTATAGTCCATTGCACCCAGCGCATGCGGAAACACAGCAATTTGATAGAAACCTTGCTTGATCTCCTGCTGGGTGTTAGGGAAGCGGATGTGGTGGGGTGTGAGGCGTAGGATAGCATCCAGGACCTTTGGTAGAAAGACCAAGAAGGATGACTGGGAGATAACAGTCACTTGTGCACCCGTTATCTGAAACGATCCAGATGCCAGCATATAGAGGTCAGCGAGGAGTTTTGTCATGGGTGGAATGTTATTGGGAGTTTGCACCCTTGCCGTGATGTGTGGCGTAATACGATGCAGCAGGCATACAATGGACTCCCGGT
Source organism: Pleurodeles waltl (assembly GCF_031143425.1). Taxonomy (NCBI): domain Eukaryota; kingdom Metazoa; phylum Chordata; class Amphibia; order Caudata; family Salamandridae; genus Pleurodeles; species Pleurodeles waltl. The sequence goes on from NC_090438.1 coordinate 59,569,577, forward strand.
TGAGTCTGAAACATCTGGACCACATCTTGTTCCCTCATTCCAAGGATGGTTGTGCGCTGTCTGAAGATCCTCTCCCTCCTTCTGCGCTACCTTTGTGGCTTCTGTGGTGGTGTTTGGGGTTGCTACGGTGCTGGTGGAGGGATTGGCTGTCTTCGCAGACGTCTGCGGAGTATACCAAGCTGGAGCAGTACCACTTCCATGTTGTCCTGGATGTTTCCAAAGCTCCTGCTGTGTGTTTTCCTTTAGTGGAGGTATGTGAGCCTCGTTTTAACGCCTGGTCTGACCAGGTGTTAAAATTTGACGCTAATTGGACTTAGCGCCATTTTTTGAGTCCGCTTCTTTGGTTAGCATTGTTTTTGTGTCTGGAGGTAAATATGGCACTAGGGGGTGAGCGCCATGTTTAGGACGGGAACGCCTACCTTGCCTCTCATTGACTAAAGGTGGGTGTGAGCATCCTAAACATAGCACTAACTCCAATATTTTGATGTTAGAGGGGTCTAGTGACAAAATATAAATATGGAGTTAGGTTAGCGCCATTTTAGTGCCAAAATAAATGGCACTAAAGCAACACTGACCATCTATAAATTTGGGCCTTGGCTTTTCTTGATTTTCCACCAGCTTCTCCTTTCAAGAGTCCAGGGACACGATGGGGCACCACTTGGCAGGGCAGGAGTCTCAGCAGAGAGTCCAGGTGCTGGCAGAGGAAGTCTTTGATGACCCTGAGACTTCAGAACAGGGGGCAAGCTCAGTCCAAGCCCTTGGACATACCTCTCAAGCAGGAATATACCACAAAGTCCAGGCTTTGTTCACTTTCTCAGGAAGAAACAGCAAGTGCAGGGTAGCCCAACAAAGCACAGTCACAGGCAAGGACAGCACTTCTCCTTCAGCTCTTCTCCTGGCAGAGGTTCCTCTTGAATCCTTGAAGTGATCTGAAAATCTGGGTTTTGGTCCACTACTTATACCCCTTTCTGCCTCTGAAGTAGGCAAACTTCAAAGGAAAGTCTGTTGTTCACAAGATCCTGCCTTGCCCAGGCCTGGCTCCAGCCTCACACCAGGGGGTTGGCGACCTCATGGCGTGAGGACAGGCACAGCCCATTCAGGTGTAAGTGACCACTCCTTTTTCTACTCTAGTCCAGATGGCTCATCAGGATATGCAGGCTACACCCCAGCCCCCTTTGGGTCAATGTCTGGAGGGGATTCACAGCTCAACTGTCAGTGTGACCCAGAAGGGAATACACAAGCAGGCAGCGTCACGGAATGGTGTAATCAAAAAATGCCCACTTTCTAACAGTGGCATTTTCAAACAGACAATTAAAAAACCTTACTAGTAAATCAAATATGCCAATCATGGAAAAGCCAACTACACATACAATTTATACAGGAACACTTGCACTTTAGCACTGGTCAGCATTGGTAACGTGCCCTGAGTAACAAAACTAGCAAAAATAGAGTCCAGCACACAGTAAAAACATAGGAAGCAGAGGCAAAAAAGACAGGGGATACCACGCCAAGGATGCCAGGTCTAACAGCCTGCAAAACTGAAAAATCCCTTTACCATCTTGAAAAGTAGATACAAGTTAGGAAAATGTGTTATGAATGAGAAGGTATAGATGGACCATTCCGTAACGGAGGTGCATAAATAACTTTCTTTAATTTAGAACACATGTGAAAAAAAAGAAACTTTACTGAAGCAGTACATTAATGATGAGCCCAAAATGGAGAAATGTGGAAATGGCACTTTTAAGTGTTAAAAATGAACCCAAAACACATAAAAAATAAGAACATTTAAAATGTATATTTTAAAATGCAACATTAATTAAAAATAGTTAAATGTTGACATTAGGTTTACGGTAAAGGTTATATGGCTATGTTTGGCTATGTTTGGCTACGTACGCGGTTAGCTTTGAAGTTGTGATGAAGCTATGATTAGGGTTTGCAGAAGGATTAGTGTTGGGTTTGTCTTAAAGTTAAGATGAGGGCTATCATTGGGAATAGTTCTAGTTAATACAAAGTATATCGTTAAGTTAATGATCACCCTAGAGTAAGGGTTAGGTTAACATTAGGTTTAAGGTTAGAATTGGGGTAGGATTTTATTTGAGGCTAAGGATTAGGGCCAAATTGGCATTTTGTGCTTGAGTAGAGTTCCAAGTTGAGGCTGGTTTAGCATGAGTCTTAGAGTTACAACACGAGGAAGTGTTTGAGTCAAGGTTGGGGTTTGCAGAGAAGTTAATCAGTATGGGTAAGAGTTAGTCTTCGTGTATACGTAAGGATCATGGACAAAGTTATGGTGAGGGAGGTTGCATGTGTTTCATAACTATGAACTACTATGTTATGTTTAGACTAGTAGTAAATTTAAAACACATCTTATTGATGATTTATTTTTTATTTTTCACTAGGGTATTAATTGTGGTTTTTGTTACATTCCCACACCTACCTATCAACAGAGACTGGGACACAGAAAGCCTGGTCTTCAGTTCCTTACTAGTCCTTGCATTACGAAGGGTACATTATATGGTGGAAAAGTCAGCAAGGGGGAATGGAGTGCGAAGGGTATCTCGGTAAAACGTTTTAGTGTTTTTTCCGTCCAGGGTTGGGCTGACACATCACAAACCAAAGCAATAGATGTTGGGCTGCGATTTAAAGTTTGTTCTTAATTTTAAAAATCTTGGTTGATTGCTCATTTTGCCCACAGGATTGAGGTACCAACGATGAGCAAAAGTTCAAAACTAATTAACAAAGGCATAAATAAGTCAATAGTGCATCATTTCCTTCCTGCTGCCTCCAATAGCGCCTTCAAAGAACAAGCATTTGCAAAGCAATACGTCTCCCATTTGCTTGATTTAGAGCTATTGGCAATGTAAATTCATAACTGGACTTTTCTTGCCACATAATTTGTTCAACCCTGCTTCATAATTGTGTCTTTTCCTGCCATTTAGTTCCAGTGGCACTGCATATAACTAAAGCACTTCCATTTACCTTCTACTTTTGTCTGCAGCAAAAAATGAAAATGTTGCTATTTAGCATTCAAATTTAAATCTGCCATGCTAATTTCAATCGAATGCCACTTTCACCTCCCCAACATCAGAGTTGCTGGCTGGCTAACACAATTCCCCCAAAAGACACAAGACAGCCACAGAGGAGAAATAAACTAGAAGGGTCACCTAAACATATCAAGAGTGTTCAAACAGTCATAGTGTAATAAGGATGTTAAGTTGGTCTGAATCATGGTCATAATTCTAATAAGGAGAGATTATTAAAACATGTACAATTATCATATGAACCTTTATCAGAAATAAACTTTTGGCATTAGACGGTAATGCTCAAACCAAGCCGTAGAGGGCAACATAACAAAAATATCATTTGTAAGAAACATGGTAATGTAACCATATTGTTAGCCCCTAGAGCGCATAACCCTATGAAAAACATCCAGGAGAAAGTAATGCAGTATAACCATATACTTAGCCCCTAGAGGACATTATTAGGGTTAACTGGCCGACTACAATGATATTACATACAAGACCTTTAAAACAAAACTTTTCCTAGCTAAAAAAATAAAAGTTCTATTCATGAAAAAGTTTACAAGACACTGAATGGTGGGAGGGGTTAATATTTTGGGGCCCCCACTAACCTTGCATGGGGACCCAGACATGATGTAGACAGAGTGTTTTGAAGGTGGTCCCATTGTCCTAGGACCACCACAGGCTGCGTTTCGAGCAAAAATGTTTTGTAAAACTAACGCCCTGCAAAGCATTATGGGGTGAGTTTTCATGCCATGAATATTATAGTATGTTGACTGCAATGCTCAGAACAGTCCCTAGAGGACACCACAATAAAAATAGCATGTGGAAGAAATATGGTCATGTAACCATACAGTCAGTCCTTTCAGAATATAACCACATGAAAAAAGAATGGGACAAAGTAATGCAGTATAGTCACACATTTAGCCCCTAGAGAATGTAATCCATTATACATTGTTGTGGCTAACAGGCCTATTACAATGATATTACAAACAAGGCCCATAAAAGATAACTTCTCTCAGCTGTAAAACAAAAGGTCCCACCATGACCAAGTTTAAAAAGGTAAGAAACTGTGGTCGGGGTTATTATTTTGGTGTCCCCACTAACATAGTTTTGAGGGTGGTCCCATTGTCCTAGGAACACCACAGGATGAGTTATGAGAAAAATGTTTTGCAAAAGTAATGTCCTGCAAAGCATTGGGGGGCAAGTTTTCATGCACAAATATTTTAATATGTTGATATGAGTGTAACGCTTAGAACAGCCCCTAGAGGAAACTACAATGAAAATCGCATTTGTAAGAAACATGGTCATGTAACTACATAGTTAGCCCCTAGACAGCACAATCAGACCAAAAAAATAGAAATAGCAATAAATAGTGCAGTGTAACCATATATTTAGTCCCCAAAGGACCTTAAACACAAAAAAAGTCCCAGCAATGAGAGCACTTAAAAAGACACTGAATGGAGGAAGGGGTTATTATTTTGGGGTCCCCACTGACCTAGTGTGGAGACCAAAAGATGACCTACATGTTTTGGTGGTGGTCCCATTGTCGTAGGGCCACCACATGCTGAGTTATGAGCAAAAATGTTTTGTGAAGATAATGTCCTGCAAAGCATTATGGGGTGGGTTTCTGGATTGCAGTGAATATTGTAGTATTGCCCCTCCCACTGTATGGGAGAGCCACTTTCAATTTGAGGATTTCTGTTTTATGTAAAATATTTACCAATTTCAAGTGTTTTAAGGAGGGAGCCACAAGAAATGACTCTGATTATGTCACCGTGAACAATGTCACCAGTGCTTCAATTCCACCGATCAAGTTCACGCTGTTGTGCCTATTCATGCTGTGAGCGCCATGGCTGCCATGCAGCATGAAGGGGAAAGGCAAAAGAAAAATTAGTTTGCACATGCTGAAGTATATCGGCAATCTGCAATAATCCATGTAACAGGGGCAGTCTGCAAGGGGTGCAAAAACAGCCTCAAGGTGGGACAAACGTAAAGCATTTACCAATGACATCAAGTAGTTGTTTAAAGGAAAGCCCAGGAACAAGTGAAAGTGATGAGTGTGACATGGTTGTGGTTAAAAGCCCACAATACCTACAACAGGTGAAAGTGCTTATGCAACCGACCTAAAAAATAGCTCCTGTTGCACTTCTTGCCTGCCTCTGACGCTGCTCAGCCTTGGGTTTCTGAAAGCGGAGACTGAGGCTGCTTGGGTGGGAGTGGAAGTAGGAGGAGAGCAGAGGAACAGAAACACTGAATGTTTGACAAGGGCTTGATTGAAAGTGGCTCAGCTGCATTAATGGGAAATCTATGGTATTTGATCAAATGTCATTTTGCTTGAAAGCGCGCTCTGGGAAAAGCCGGGCTCCCAAGGCTGCTGATATGTGTGACTTCTGTGTTTGAGTGGTATTAAGTGAGAGGTTTCCGAAGCGGGTGTCAAGGGGGAGATGGAAACCATAGAGTGCACTGTAGGGGAGTCTTTTGAAATGAGAAAAATATAGTTCTCGGTATTCGCACAGTACATGACCGTGTCCCTCTGATTGGCAGTAGCTCAAGTGATATATGTGCTCCGGCTGACTGTCATCACTTCATAGCATTCAGGCCTCGGCTTTCAGATGCAGGTGGGATTGTTGTCGGTTTGAGCTGTGAGTGTGTGTGTTTGTGCATGCATGGTGTTAGACCTGCCAGTCCTAGGGTGTTCTTCCCCCAAACTTCGTGCTTATCTCCTCTATTTTTACTGACCTTGTTTTTGTTGGCCTTAGGACTCTGTGCACTTTACCACTACTACTCAGTACTAAAGTGCTTGTGTTCTCTCCTCTAAACATGGTAATATTGGCTTATACCCAATTGGCATATTTAATTTACTTGTAAGTCCCTAGTAAAGTGGCAATACATGCACCCAGGGCCTGTATATTAAATGCTACTAGTGGGTCTGCAGCACTGATTGTGCCATCCACTTAAGTAGCCCTTTAAACGTGTCTCAAGCCTGCCATTTCAGCCTGTGTGTGTGCAGTTTTAAACTGCCATGTCAATCTTGCAAAATAAACCTTATGCAAGGCCCAAATCTTCCTTTTTTTAAACATAAGTCACCCCTAGTGTACACCCTTGAGAACCTGGAGGGCAGGGTGCAATGTTTGTTTTTAAAATATGCCATGTACTTTTAAGTTTTACATGTCCTGGTAGTGACAAACCCTTAAATTTGTTTTTCACTACTGCAAATCCTACCTCTCCCATAGATTAACATTGGAATGATCTTATTACATTTTATAAGTGTAATTTACAAATGGGAACAGGTAACCCCTTCATGTTACGCTTCTCTGGAATCACAATTGAAAATCTTAATTTATGATGAACTCGGATTTTAAACTGTGAAAATTCCACTTTTCGAATGTTGTCTCTTTCTTGCCATAGCCATTTAGGCACTCATATGACATTGGTGGTAAAAAACGAATACCGCCACGCTGCCTGTCGTCAACATACCACCGCGGAGGCGAACATCCATTCACCAGATTATGACACACACACAAAACCGACAGAAAACTGCCACAACCACAAATCCACCAGACCCACTGAACGTGATAAAGTTGGTACTACCACCTATACCGTTACGTCACCAACACAACGCCCTCCAAATAATGACCTACCAATCACCACAGCGGACATTCAACAGCGGTAAACTATTGGTGGTCACATGGCCACTCAAAAACAAAACAAGACAACAGTGGCCAGAACCATAAACCCACACCTGTCACAAATACACCCACTCCACACACCCACCAACAGCACTATAAAACACCCCCCCACATCACCCACAATCCTTTGCAAACACGAGAAGCCCGCTACACTTTGCCTCGGCAATCCCAGGGAGAACTGCACACACATATCACAAATATCCATTCATCGATCACACACCACACACCCCACCACTTCACACGTCAACCTCTGCACAACACACTCCACACAACACCCATGTCCCCACAAAGGCACCCTTGGTTCACTGATGAGGAGTTGCGGGTCATGGTGGAAGAAATAGTCAGGGTAGAGCCACAGCTGTTTGGAGCACAGGTACAGCAGATCTCCATTGCCAGGAAGATGGAGCTATGGCAGAGAATCGTGGACAGGGTGAATGCTGTGGTACAACATCCACGCGCAAGGGATGACATAAGGAAGAGGTGGAACGACCTACAGGGGAAGGTGCGTTCCATTGCAGCAAGGCACCAGCTCGCCATCGGAGGACTGGCTGTGGACCTCATCTCCTCCCCCACAGCTGACAGCATGGGAGGAGCAAGTCTTGGCAATCCTGAGGGACTCACTGGAGTAGCCGAAGGACTGGACACTGGTGAGTCAACATTTACTATTTATCACCCCCCAATGCCTGCATGCCACCACAACCCCTAACCCTGACTCCCAACACCTCACTCCATCCCACACAGTGCACCACCCCAATTACCAAACCTAAATGCCAAGCTCTGAATGCCATACCCACTGCATGCACATCCCTTTCAGCTCTGCATGCACACCCACCACCAATGCATGCACAGCATAGAGAACTAACAATCTCACAATCCATCACCATACACAACCAAAGTTGGGAGGATAACAGCAATAGCATAGGGAAAGCTAGTAATGAGAGATATGTCACTGACATGTACCATAATACATGACTTACATACCCACAGGTGCCCCAGCCAATGTCAGCGGTGAGGAGGTGCCACGGCTACCCAGTCCCCCACCAGAAGATGCCCCCAGTGATGAAAGCAGCTCAAGGGGCCAGGGACACTCAGAGGACAGCTGTGCGCCAGGGGGAGGACAGCTGACCGCCAATGTCATAATGAGGGCCTAAGTGCCTGTAGCCTGTATCTGGGTCAGTTGAGCTTTGAGTATTTTTCTTACATATCCTCACACAATAGGGAGCTGAGATGTGTCTAGATGGGCCATCACAGAAAGGAAGGGACGAGAAGCTGGCACTTCCCCACTTACACTTGAATTGTGTGGAAGCTGTGTCCTTCCTCCACACAAAGTGTTGCATTCCCCCTGTAGTTAGTCTGGAGGCAGGAAAGGGAAGGCAGGATGCCTGGGGACTTCAATGGGAAACCTCTAGAAGCTTCTTCCCCTCTTCAAAGGCACAAATGGGTATAAATTAGGAGTGGGGGATAAATTCTGCTCCGCTGATGGTGGAATTTTGGCCACTCCGCAATACACGTGTAATGCAGAGTTCCAGCAGGATTCCGCCAACCGCCATGTCACAGTTTCTTCTCACATGTGGCTTGCCAATGGTACATTGGCAAGTGTAAAAATTGGCATCCTCTAGTGTGATTTTTAGGCGCTTAGAGGGCACACCGTGTAGTGGGCAGTGCAGGGGCCCCCCTACCCAGAACCCTCAGAATGTGTATTCCGAAGTTGCTGGAATCACACTCAGTGCAACGGCATTGGCCTCGGCTCCAATGAGGAGCCGAGGCCAATGCCGCTGCACGTTTCCACTGGGCTGAACAGCAGAAACCTCAGATTTCTGAGATTTCCGCCAGTCAGTCCAGTGGAATTCTTGTAATAGGGCTGGGGGGAGGGAGACCGCCAGCTCTGTTGCGGTCTACTCTCCACGGGTCTGGTAGTCCGGGTTTCGGACCGCCAGACTCATAATGAGGCCCATAGTCTCCGTTATGCCTTACTACGACGATGCCGTTCACAACCTATGTGAGTGCACTGCTCGTTTATTAGGTTTAATCTAATCCATGAATTTAAAATGCTGATTTTGAAAAAAAACATTATGTTGATAACAAGGTCAGGTATGCAAGCTGAGTGTATTATCCATTGGGATGCATTCCTTTAGGGTTTAATCTCCTGTATAGACAATTATTTGCTGTTCGCATCGTGATTTTTAAAATATACAACTGATTATTCAACGGATCAAATACATTCAGTACATCTGGTATCGGACTATAGGAAACATTCTTTATATTAATTCCATGTAATCAATTGTTGAAGCATTAATATAATGTATATGATGACTCAAGGGTATAAACTATTGTTCAAATGACAGTATGGGATGTAATTTCCTCTATGGATGTTTGTACTATTTTTGCAATCTTCACATTATTAATAAGGAAGGACCTGGCCTGGCAGTTTGGGCTGGGCTGTCCCCATGAGGAGCAAGGTCAAGATTGATTTGCATATGGCTGGTTCCAACTGTGATGGGATGGTGGGCAACAAATGATGGATTTTGATGTAGCCCAAGCAACTGTCAGTGACTGGGATTAAATGGCCAATTTCATCCATCACCTTGTTTTTGCATCTGATAATGTAAGTGCACTGGGTATGCCCAGACGTGGCTCCCAGGCTCATTGTGCCCCTGGAACCTAGCTATACCTGGCTGCAGAGCTCTAACGAGGATGAAACTGGCCTGGATTGCAGGTATATTCTGGTTTAGAGAGGACATGGCCTGTACCGATGAGGAGCAGGGGCAAGAATGATTTGCATATGGCTAAGTCCAAACTGAAGTGGCATGGTGGCCAAAAAATGATGGATTATGATGCGGCTCGAGCGATTGCCAGTGGCTAAGAATAATTTGCGCATTCCATCCATCACCTTGTTTTTGCATTTGACATCCTACAGGCTCAGACCAGATATCACAGGCTGTGCGAGTCCTTTGAACAAGCTCACAGGCATATTGCCACTGCATACATACTCAAACTGCATCTCTGACGCAGTGAGCCATGTTAGGTTGTCACTCTCCCATCCAAAGAAATGAAGATCAGACATATTCGTTTACAGACCTGTCTGTGTACATATGTAGCTTATCTTGTCACTCCTGGTGATCAGTCTGTGCAGGATGACTTCAGGTCTTTGAACAAGGGCAGTCACATGATGACAGCCCAGTTAGTGTTCGTACAGAAAGGGCCTGGTGGTTGTTAAGGTTGAAAAAAAAGTTCATTCACATGGAAATCCAAGACTCAAATTACTACATATAATGCGCTTCAGTTTTTTTCTTGATATAACAGAATTGTTTTATTTTTGTATATGTACGTTAAACATATTTACACATTGTATTGTGGTGATATTATAGTATAGTGTTTTAAACTAGGGGTGGGCATAACTTGCTTGCAAAACCATGCAGAACTATGTAAGAGTTTTATGTCTTAGTCCAAAAATGTCTCCTCACATTCAAAATGGGCATGAGTATGCATTTTGCTCTAAGAAAGAGTGCTCAATGCAAGAGAACATGAATAGCAAGCATGAGCAGCCACCCGCGCTCACTAAGGGCCAGATTTACAAGGAACCTGCGCAGCATGCCTCTGTGACAAAATTGGCAGCACTGAGCTGCATCAGTTCTGAAACGCAGGGATGCAACATATTTACACCAAAGTGCAAGGGTGTCTGCGTTGAAGGGAATGATTGTTTATGTGCAGGAATGGATACCTTCCTGCACATAAACAATCATTCATGGTGTTTTGCTCTTTCTAAATGTGCTGCAGAATGCAGTATAGATGGAAAAACCAAAAACAAGGGGAAATAAAAGTAGTTCTCCTCGTTGCGTCATCCTAACACCACTCCTGGGGTGGCGTTAGTTTTAGGAGCTGTCTCAGATTTACGATTCCTTGTAAATCTGAGGCCGTGTCAAAAGCGGTGGAAAGCCCACAGCAACACCCATTGCGCGCCCCTCTGCTGCAGAAAACTGTGTCGGAGGGGCCCATATTTACAAGGTGGCGTTAAGCAACAAAAAGTGCTCTTGGAGTAGGATTTTCCCCAACTTACTCCCTGCATTTAGCACTATTTCCTTAGCATAAAATGCACTCTTGCATCCAAAATGGATGTGAAGATGCATTTTGCAGTAAAAAATAGTGTTAAATGCAGTAGAACATAGTATCGACATTGAGCAGCTTGCTAAATGCATTCTTTTATTAGGATTTTTTATTTCCCCCAAATTACTCTTAATTACACAAGCAGGAGTAATTGCTGTATTATCAGTAATTCCACATCAATGATTAATTCAGAATTATAGAAATTACTCTGACTACTGCGGCATAATTGAAATTTGGGCCAGACCTAGGCCCATATTTATACTTTTTTGCACCGCATTTTTTCATTTTTTGACGCAAAAGTGGCGCAAACTTAAAAAATACAATTATATTTTGTAAGTTTGCACTAAAGAGATGCTTCTCACCTTTCTGTTTTCCACTCTTGTTTCTCTCCATTTTCTCACCTGGTTTGTCACTCACAGGTAGCAGGGACAAAATGAGTTGAATAGAGGGTCCCATGGGGTGGGTTTAAGAGTAGGTTCCTGCAGTAGTAGGGGTACTTTTTATTTCTTCCTCCTTCCGATCTGTTTAATTCCTGCTGACATGTCCCTGCTGAGCCCTCCCATGGCTCCTGTTTTCCAGTTTTCATTTACACTTCTAAGATTTGTAATCACTTTGACATTTATATTGGATTTTCTATTCACAACTTATGACTTCATCACACTAGCGGGCATATTTACAAGCCAATAGGGCGCAGTGTGACGGTACATATTTACAAGGCCACGCAAAACCATCTTGCTTGGCTTTCCATGGCCCTGTAAATATGGGCCCTTTTCATGCATTACTCTGTGCGAAAGGGGCGTTCCATGGGTGTTGTGTTCCCATGCAACACCCATGGAATCTGACACATTCCCAGATTTACAAGGCTGGGAATGCATCAGATTCCTACAGCATCACAGGGGTGAATATCTCTGTTTTCCTCATTTCTTTTCTCTTTCTATGAGTGCTGCATTCTCCAGCACACATAGGTGGAACATGCCACTGATAGTTTATTTGCAGGAAGGTGTCTCTTCCTGCACATAAACAATCATCCTTGCAATGCAGGCACCCTTGGACCGTGGTGCAAGGGTGCCTGCGTTGGCACTAGGCTGCCAGTTGTGCACCAGCGCTGAGGAAAGTACAGGGATGTGTGGTATTGTTGTAAATATGACACATTCCTGCGCTTTCCTAATGGAGCAGCTCGGTGCTGCAAGATGGCTTGTGGTTGGCTGCATCATTATTTTGTAAATATGCCCCTAAGAATTGTGCAATATTACTTCTTCTTACGTTAGCATAGTTAAACATCATGTGATGTCACCTCCCGTGATGGCATCAAGAGTCAAACAGAATATAAGGCTGCTGCTTTGATGTCCTAAAATTCTGGTAAAATGATGCTACTTAATGTTCTCAACGTTATTCAGGGATAAGGTAGAGAGCTTTGTGTACCCTTCTACCTAAGGAATAGCCACAACAAAATAGGAACCATGAATCGTATTAGGCCCATGCTGTCCGTCTAACCTGGGTCTTTAAAGGATATGTTTATCGAACTCACGCCATGAAAGCCATCTGTTGCATTTGGCAGTAGTCCATGCTTACAAAATAAAAAACCCCTAAAGAGTCTAATCAGTCAGGATAAATTGTACTGCAATTTTGCCTAATGAGGTTCTTTTCCTAGACTAAACATCTCTCTGTCCCCTAGAGCACCATCCGCAACCTGAAGAAGTACTGAGGAAGATCGTGCGACCGACACAGCCGAATCATCAGTCTCAATCCATCCACTAAAATAAGCTTCAATTTTTTAGATGGGCTGCATTGCCCTTTGGGGGTTTTTTGTTTCACTCAATTCTTCCTTTATGTCACCCTGATTGGAAAGGAAGAAGCTGAGCAGAGCTCAATCACCAGCGAGTAGAGATGCAATGGCGGTCTTCTGGGACCCACACACCTCCTGTTGATTTACGGTAGCTGAAGACCAGCTGCCAAATAAGATCATTTACGAAGACTGAATAAATGCTGTGCAGATTCCCCGACATTGAGCGACCGCTGAGCCGCAGTACCATTATCGCCGACTATAACTACGCATCTACTGCACTGAAGCGTTCACCTACTTCTGAAACAACAAAGGTGGATGAGGCCTTTCTAGGATCTCAGCCTTAATCTAAAGGTGGCACAACACTATCTGAGGTGTCCTTGGTTGGAACAAAGTCATAGATTACTATTGCACGCTTTCATTTATCTGTGTTCCGGTTTAATGCAAAATACCCACAAGTTTTTTCAAGACAATGTTTATCAAAAAATAAATTTTTAAGATTTCACTGCATTGGGAGCCATTTTGTGCATGAAACACTAGACTCCACAGTGTTTCTTGCAAATGAAAACTGGTGTACAAACTTCTCAACACTTGTGTGCTTTGAGCATCTGTGAAATGGCATGAAGATGTTGGAAAGATCATTGGTTTGTTACAAGGGGAAGCCTAAGCAATCCTTTGTGGTGTAACCAGGAGAAATAAAGATATTTCGCTTCCTTATACCTCTCTGTGGTAGGCACACCAATGCATTGTAATCTCAGGTTTACTGCCTTTAGTAAATCTGGGACTGCGTCATTTTTCATGGGTGAATGAGTGAGAACGTCCATGCTCCACCCATCGAATACATACCACAATGAAATGTAATGCCACGCAGCACAGGCCACTGTGTTGAATGATATTTCTTTACAAAGTCACGCAAGGCGGTACAAATACCGACTACTGTCCCACAAGGACAATGCGACTCTTTAGTAAATCTGACCTTAGTCTATCAAAGATGCCATCTTTGGACATTGGAAGGCCAAAGAGATAGGAGAGTATTTTCGTATTTTCAGTACTGTGTCCTGGATTTCTTTTTTAAAGCGCACACAAAGGACATAAATAAGCTTATGGGCAGGTGAAGAAAGTTGGTTGATTACCAAACAGGGTATCAGGCACCTGCCAAGCATTCGTGGGACTGATGACCAGAAAGTGAGGCTGGTTGCACTACTGTAAATGATTCTAGCATCCAGTATCCCAGAATAACTCTTGACAGGGTTACAAAACTAAAACGCTTCGTGGTGATTCATCCCATGCGCTGACTTCAGGTATACTCAGCTAGCAGCTATGAACTAAAAAAACAGTTAAATAAACAAAAATTGGGCTACAAACATGTTTGTAATATGCATAAAATAGCTTCCCAGGAGTCTAGCTGGAGTCTCACGAAATTAATGCTTCTTCCGAAGCAAGTGCTGTGAGGCACCCTGAAGCACTTTACAAAACAAAATAGTGGCAATTTAAATGCAGCACATAAAGCAATCAATGAAACAACACAATAGCGCTACACCACTTCGAGACCTTCACAGCAGCCCATGCCGGAACACATGAGCATCCTCTGTTTACTGACGCACAGGGGCGCCCGAGGTGAGGAACAGACTCAAGACCTGCCTCTTCGACTGAACCCTCCTACCTAGTGCCTGGACATCCTCACATGTGATTAGCTGCACTATACAAATCCGGATTGATTGATTAATTGTGATCAGATGCTCTAGAGGTTGGAGATGGTTGTCCACGTCTCATCCTCTAGCCCAGTGGTTCCCAACCTTTTGACTTCTGTGGACCCCCACTTTATCAATACTAGAACCTGGGGACCCCCACTGAACCATTATTGAATTGCGGGGACCACCCCACTGAGTCATTACTCTAAAATGGGGACTTAATCTGTTAAGATTATTACATTTTCTAAGCAGTTGCGGACCCCCTGAGGAGGCTTCGCGGACCCCCAGGGGTCCCCGGACACAGGTTGGGAACCACTGCTCTAGCCAGCTGAGGACGGTTAAGATGCATGCTCGAGTCTCACTCTAAAATCTGGGAGAAGTAGGGTTAGAGCACAAGGACAAAGGATGCCACACCAGCAGATGCCAGTGACTCGTAGGATTTTTGGACCCGTCCCCGTATTCAGACAGTAATTAGTTGGTAGCAACCATGAGCAAGCCTCCAGAAACCTGTCCCTCTGACTGATAGCCCGTAGGAGGCCAGCAGACAGTTTTTCTGAAAGATTCCTGCTTTCCCTTCATGTGTACTGGTTAGTCTATGGCACGGGTCATAGTAACTTGAGCCTGAAACCTCAGCGTTACTTACCACACACTGGGATCAGGTATTCCCTAGCCCAGCTGACTGACAATTCCCAAACAACAACAAAAAAAAAAAACTTGAATATGCCGCCCCCAGCATGTGCTCTAATTGCAAAGATTGATTTTAATATAGGATGTGCCAGGAGAGCAGTTGCGGCTGGCATCCCTTTTCCCATTCATAAAAAAAGGGAAGACATGATGAAGCAAGCCTGATGGGTGCACCTTGATCTGTGACTGCTGTTTATTTAATACAATTTGTGGAGGATGGTATTAGGTTTTATCAGGGAGCTGCAGGCCTGGGATATGCGCACAGCGGTGAAGCTGTGCAGTGTGCATTGGCCAACGCCACAGCGGGTTCGCTCAAATCTATGCGCGCTCTTTGAAACCCGGACTGACTTAATAGGAATGATTTGCACACACCATTACTTGTGTTGTGGCATGAGGAGGTAGGCAAAGGAGTCTTCAAAATCTGCAGAGAACAGGCCATCGCTTTGCTGCATGCTGAGGTGATGCTGGCGGGGAGTCAACAGTCGTTGGCAGGGTACACCAGGATAAGTTGTTGTTGAGCGGTGATAGCCCCATGAAGCTTGGCGTTCTCTGACTTGGACTAGGCAGAGCCTAATGGTGCACATCCCTGTACGGTGTGCCATGTTCCGTTATTTTAGAAAATCCTGCAAATCAGGAAATGCTAGGATTTTCCAATATTTAAAAAACGTTTGAAAACGTGGATGTTTTAACTGATCTAGGGCGGTAGCCGTTTGTTAGTTGCTAGCTCCAAGATGCACCTTCGGGTGCAATTTGTTGCGCTATATCAAAGGCGCATTACATAACATAACATAACATGTAGAACAAATTTAAAGGGCACTGCCCACAAATGATGAGGCTGGCTGTCTTCCCTCACACCAAGCAGCAGGGACACTGGTTTGGAGTTAAATCCTATTTTCACAATGGGGTAATGATGCTCCAGTAAGTGCCTCATTTTTTATTCCATATGCCACGCCTTTGTGATAGGTATATGTGTGTTTGTAACCCCCTCCATTGTGAAGTCTTATAAGATAGCCATGGCGTGCTTCGTGGCCGTCCACGCAGTCTCCATAAAGGACGTGAGGGTCCTTCTGGACCCAGGCAGATGCCAAAGGTAGATGCAGGTACTCTGGTACCTTAGCTCAGGGAAGTTGTGCCCTCTGGTGGCCACATGCAGGTAATTTTGTCTTTGTTGTTATTTCACTCTCGGTGGTCTGAGTTGGTATCTCCCTGCAACAGAGGGGAGCCACGGTCACAAGTCCCATTGGTCTAGGACTTTGACTATCACATATAATTTGTTCTTCACCATCTAGCAGAATTCTGGATCTATTGGTTTCATCATCTGGTTTTCTTAATAAAGACTGGGTTCAATCTTCTCTAGTAGATCTATTCACTCCATCAATAATTTGCATGAACTCACATCAATGATTACACTTAACATCTATTAATTTAATCCACCACAAAGAAAAAGGGGTGAATGCATGGAATTGTATCATTGAGAGCACCAAGACTAATCCCAATATCCATCAATAACCAATAGACAACAATAATCAATAACCAGTGGATTAACCAAAAGCCTTGGGTTCAAGAGTAGCGTGCTACCCACTGTAAAATGCTTTAACTTCTCATCAGGGGCACTAGGAGCTAAATATATACAATAATAATATAACTAAACAAAAATTGTACACACCTGTGTTTAACCTGAAGGCCCAGGCCCCATTACAGCAGTTCTACCAGACCTCTACCTTTGCAAAGTAGACAAAAGGAGAAGTGATGAGCTACATAAAGATAATACCAGTTATGAGTACCTTGAAATGGTTCAGTTTCTGAATAAACATGCTGCATGGCTTTATGTATTAGCATTACTATTAGTTTATTGGAACCCACTTGGTTTGATGCATCCCTGAATGACACATGTACATAGTGTATGCAAACTGAAGGCTAGAAGGAAAGAAAAAAATGACTTTGATAATTCAGTCCAGCCTTACCCTGGCTAAATAGCTGAGGCCAAGGGATCGACCATTTGAGCATCTGACCGCGTCCTTCACCAGGTCTAAGAATCCTATCCAGTATTTGTCACCTTTGGTATGGCCAACCAGATGCAGGGATCAATTTACATCTCAACTAAGGGCCATGGTCACTCTGGTCACGTTGGTGGCCCAGTGCTATGATGCTTCAATCTGTGAGTAGATGATCTGGTCAGCACTGCTTTGACTGATGACCACCTGAGGTCTGTGACATTCACTCACTTCATGCGTGGCCCAATAATTGATTATACACACACAGAGTAAATCCCCTTTCAGCCCACTGAATATCATCTCTTGGAGTACTGAATATTCCATTTTGCTAATGGCAGAATATAAGTTATAGATATTGGGCTCAATTTATAATTGAAGTTGTAAATGTAACCGGAGAAGTTTAATCCTACATTCCTAGCAAATTCTGGACTTTTTAAGACTCCATCATGAAATTTAGAAGCCTACATGGGAAAATGCATTAGGCACAGTTCACTGGGAGTAGTTCTGTTTTTGTTTTTTTAATGTTCAGTTCCTTCTATCCTATATGCATAAATGTAACAGGTGTATATTTACAAATACAGAAATATTTCTCTATCGTGCAATTCGATTTTAAATGCTCAAGGAAATAATTTTCCTTCATGAAGAACCACCTTTCCCTTTCACCCCACAGCTTTTCCTCCTCATTCTCACCCTTCAGATTTCCTGCCCTTGTCAGGAGTAAATCGCTTACTGTATCAAAGGTGGGCATGTGTCTTACAAAGTTTTGCGTACACCCACAAACTTGGAAGCCTATGGATTTTCACCTATTTTTAATAGCGCTCCCACCATGTAAGGTTCGCCGCCACCTGCTACAAGCATACAGGACTGGGGCGTGTGAAACTTGCTAAAACATAATACACACCATAGAAGTAATTTTTAGAAAATTATGTGTATTAAGCAAAGTACATTTTGCCAGTAACTCGAGTAACCTTTGTTCACAATGGTAGAAATTGCAAAGAAATGTCACGCGAGATACCAGCAGGAGACTGGTTTAATAAAAACATTGCCTAATTTGAAAATAAATGTGGCTCGAAAACTTTCTTTTTGAGCTGTCTCCTGCAGGAAAAAAACATGCAATATTTTGCATTATGAAAAAGACAAAAATATTGCACAATTAAGGTAACACGAAAGTCTGAAATTATGCAAATTAAACTGTTACAAAATTTGAGGGAGCACTTTGTGAGTGACATCCAGTGTAAATTGACATTGTGAATGACATTCAGTGCAAACTAACATTTTGTGAATAGGAAATGATGGTTTGAATTAGTAAAAAAAAAAACAAGCCATTAGAGAACAGCACTTAACTTCTTCAGCACTTAACTTCTTTCAGGGCTGGCTGTTTTCCATTCAATATATTTTTAGTGTGTCCTCTATAGCTTGACTCATCACACGGCAAGAGATATAGGTCCCAAATCACGAAGACTTTGCTATGAGTAGGTGACACTTACTCTTTTATTGCTACAGAGTTTTTGGATTAAGAGGAAACTGTTCCCAGCTTACTTATGGCTTAATCCTAGAGTTCAGAAGTGAGCCAGGAGCAATATAAGAGTGTGTCAGAACAAGGTCTCTAAAAATCAGGCCCACAGCTAAATACACCCATGACACACACACCCCAAGGATTCGGGGACATGCTAAAATTCTGGTATTTCTAAAATAAACCTGATATTTTGTCAATCTATCTAAAAGTATTTTTTATGTGAAGTGTAAATCTGTCTCTAAAAAAGCAGCAGACTACTGCAGGTGCAGCCTTCCAAGAATATAAGAATATATATATATATATATATATATATATATTTTTTTTTTTTTAACAACCTTACTAAGAATTTTTGTTATACAGAACTAGACACACTTTACAGCCTCATCAAATATATCATTGGCGGCAAGAAGACAGGCTAGAGGAAGCCGCCCCTAACACCCCCCAAGGATATGTTAGTTTGACATCAAAGGGGAATGCAAGAATGTTCTAAAAGGACCCATCAAGCCCTTCCCTCCCACCAGTTTCCCACAAGAAACATACGTACATCCTTGTAGCAACAACAATCATACCCAACTATAGATGCCACCTCACTCCCAAAACAATGCAACAACACAAAAAGTTGGGCCTACAAACTGGACAAATCAGGGAGAGTCATCTGCGGAGCCTGAGGAAGAGAAGATCCAAATGTCTGAAGCTTTTAACATCTTTGACATAGTAGGATGTACGTCCCCTGCTCTGTTTTGAGGCTCAATATGTGTCACAAAGGAGCACCATATGGCTTCAAACGTACCCATTCTGTCCCTGATAACGGCAGGGAGTCTTTCCATGGCATATAAATTCCATAGTTTCCCCACCATAAATTTAGAGTGGGTGCCGGAGGCTGTTTCCACATTTGTGCAATGCTGAGTCATGCCGCTAAGAGAAGGTGGAACACAAACCGCCCCTTTGGAGTCATTGTGGAGCGAGCCCTATCAGCGCCCAGGTCACCTAAAAGGACCAGCAGTGGATCGTGAGGATTTGTGACATTGGTTATATTGCATATGGTGAGTAGGCCCTCATCCCAAAAAGAGGGTATCTTCAGGCAAGTCCACCATGTGTGAAGAAACGTGCCCGTTCTCTGCATCCCTTCCAGCAAGACCTGACCTTGAACTCCCAAACATTCTGTGTATATGTAAGGAGTTTATAGGAGTTTTCTTTGTGGTGAAGGCAAACAGAGGATTTAGACGTCCATTGCCAAATTGCCCGCATGTATCCCCGGAGATATCTGTTCCCAATTTGCTTTCCCAATGTGCCATGCATGCATGCTTCTTTGGGGGGGGGTGAGTGATGTTGAGTAAGTAGCGGTAAAGCCATGACATGCCTTTGCATCTAACGTTTAAGTGGTACATTGATTCTATGAGCATTTCTTCCCTTTCCATGGCCCGGCGGGCCTTTGGGTGCCCAGCCCAATGTAAAGCTTATCCTATTTGGAACGAAGCATTTTGGGGCAGGGTAAATCTCTCCTTTATTGACTTGGTAGTACATCAGTCCCAGCCAAAGGATTCTGGACGGAACATACCAGGTGGGAAATCATTGGTGCCAGGGGAGTAAGAGGGAAGGGATGGGAGGGGAACAGTCGGCTGGCTCGTACCGCACACCAATAACCTACAAATATGGATGTCAGTGGGAAGAGTGGGAAACCCAGGGGGCCCTCGAAAGAGGAAGCCACAGGAGGCCATCTAGCGGAGTCAGGGAAAAAGCCTGTTCTATCTGCACCCATGGTTTGTTGTCAGGATTATAATTCCAGTCTAGGGAGGGATGGAGTTGTGCCGCTAGGATATAGGTGGATAAATCAGGAAACTCAAAGCCTCCCTCTGTCAGGGCGCGATATTGAGTCACCATGGCCACTTGTGGAGATTTAACCTCCTCAGACAAAACTAAGCATTTTTGTGCGCATATGTGTCTGCATCAGTTTAGGTATCGACAAGAGGAGAGTCTGATGGACGTAGAGCAGGAGTGGCATGAAGTTCATCTTGAGGCAAGTAAGCCAGCCCAGCCAGAAGATTTCTAGCCTGCCCCAGCGGCTATTCAAAGGTCTTTGAATAGGGTTGTGAGCCGTGGGGGAATGCTGTTATAAGTCCTGGGTGCATGACGTGAGGTGAACACCCAGATAGGCGATTACTGAGTTGGTCCATTGGAACCCAGTCCTCCGAATTGGTGCCTCAAGGCTTCCTTGCAGGTCAGCCACCCCCATGCTGCCTGATTTAGTAAAGTTCACTTTAAAGCCAGAAGCTCTGCAAAACAAGTCCAAGAATTTAGAGACACGAGGAGGTCATATCTGAGGAGGATAAGAGAATGAAGGGATGGGATAAACATGCAATACCTAGAAGAGACCCATACATGACAAGTCCTCCACTCCATACCAGGAGAGTTACACTTTCCAGACACACATAATGTATGAGGCAAAAAGAGCCCAGGCCCAGTGACAGAAGTTGGAAGGGAGATACAGGCCTGGTAGGAAGAGGAGCGGAAGATGTAGAAAGAATGGCCGTGCAAGACTTGTACGAAGACCTCTGAAGAGAAGTTTTCATGACTGAAAGGCACATTATTGCCCCTTTAGAAAGATTTACTGATTTATAAAGAGTAACCAAACAGTCTGAATTGGAGCCCATGAGCACAAGCATCAATGTTCTAGTCATAGCATCAACAGTGATGAAGAAGTTTGGTTTGAAAAAACCTAGGTCCAAATAGGTTTTAGAGAATCTCATAGTTGGAAATGGTGTTAACAACTGGCTAGCGTCCAGCTGTGTCGTGATCCTTGAAGACCAATGGCACTGTTCTCAGGAGCACGTAGAAAGGGAGTTGAACCAATTTTATTTAGAGCAACATAAATTAAGATATTTTTGTTAAAATGGAATGTAATAAAACCTTTTCGCCCAAGAATGATTAAAAACAAAATCAAAAATGGGAAACATGAATATATTCTGGATTGAAAAAATTAAGCAAATGATTAAAAAGGAATACGACTGGCTCATACGACTCGTTGTATACTCTTAATGCAAATATGTATATAAAAAGCAGTGCTTAAGTTAGGTTTTTGGAAAGAAAGTCCAAAAAATCATGTGGCTTAAATTTTGTAATTCATTTCACTGTTCCATGCATAAACTGTAGAAGTAAATGAAGTTGACAACAAAAAATAAATACATTTTTAGATAAGGAATCCCTCTGATGTAAATGGCAGCACAAATCAAACAGAATTCTATTATTGACAGAGGAAGTTGAAGGTGGAACTCATGGACATATTGGAGAGCAAAAACTAGAAGTCTGCCAGCTTACAAATATTTTGAGAATTTAATTCTGGAAATTAACCAATCAATCAGATCTGTTTTCATTTTAAAACAAATGCACCATAAAAGACAGCAAAAAGAGGATGCCATCAATAAATTGCAGTTAAAAATAATACCAGGGAGGTTATCATAATACAATTAAATTGTACAGTGTTGCAGCTAAACACAACATAAAAGGCACAGACAGCCATTAGAACCAATAAGCCAATCTAAAATCACAGAGTTCCTCATTTTAAGTGCACAGTTTAAAAACCAAGCAACAAGGCGACAAGTTCAGATACCAGTTAGCATCTGTGAATGCACCGAGACAGGCCTAGCTAGTTTGAAGTTACGCTCTGTCAAAACTGGTTTTAAAAGAATGTTTGCACATAAACAGATAAAAAGGACAAATAAGGATAAAGTGCATAGGGGCATATTTACTATAAAGTGGTGCAGTGTGGCGCTGCACCAAAATTAGCAGCGCTGTGCCACTTCGAAAATCCAGGGATGTGCTGTGTTTACTAGAATACGGCACAACTGTGTTTCCCCTTGCACCGGTGCTACATTTGCTGCCGAGCACCAACGCAGTCACTCTTGCGGCATGGTGCAAGGATGGCTGCATGGAAGATTGTTTTGTGCAGGAAGGTACACCTTCCTGCACAGAAACAGTCTTCAATGACGATTTGCTCTTTCTAGGTGTACTGCAGAACGCAGCACACATAGTGCAAAAAACGAGGAGAAATGAAAGTATTTCTCCTTGTTGCGCCCTGTTAACAACAGCCCTGGGTGGCGTTAGATTTTGGCGCTACCTTAAGTTTACAAAATCTCGTAAATCTGGGGCAGTGTCAAAATGCAATGGGTGTTGCTGTGGCACGCCCACAGCAACATACATTGCATGCTCCTTCCACACAAAGTGCTGCGTGTGCTGGGGCTGTATTTTGAAGGTGGCATTAAGCCACAAAATTTGCTTAACGCCGCCTTGTAAATAGGGTGCAGGCACAGCGCCACAAAAAGTGATGATCTGGTGGTGCTGGCGGCTTGTAAATGTGCCCCCTAGTGTCTTGTACTGATCAACCATCACATTGATAGGGAATATCTAATTCATCCTTCGCCCAGCACTTTGGGACACATAGCAGGTAGTGTATTAGATTGAACCTGAAGCGAGTTAACAAAAAACATTGATAATTTGACAGCCTGTGAGTTTAACAGGGTTCCAGTGGGCATGTGGATTGAACCAAGACATGGGATCCATCCCGAAAACAAAGCCAGGGCTCTAGATTCTCTTGCTGAAGATTTTAAAATCATGAATGAGTTCCTGGCCCACTTAATATCCAAGTACGTTATAGATTTTATATGTCTATAAAAATAGGCCAATTGACACCAGATAAACATGGATTGGAAAGTCCCTGCAGCGGGCGACCTGCAGTATTAGGGTTTACAAAGTTCACAACAATGCAGTCCCCATCCAAAGTCTTAAGTAGCTTCCCTAGCCAATGGACTCTACAAGCCATAATAACAGTCAAGCAAATTCAAGTTTTTTTTCTCATCCGTCCCTGTAGTCAATGAACTATTTTGGTTTTAAGCTGTGGGAAATGTTAACCCATTGCCAGGTTTGAGGGGGGCACATTGGTGAGAACAATTACAAAGGGAGTAGCGGCAGGTGGTAAATGATGAAACTGGTGTATGGGATTAGAATCGCCGCTGCGAGCGCAACCTCGTCTCTGACTACTAGTTTGGAAGATCCCTCACCAAAAGTACAAACATCCCCCCTCCAGTCAGACCAGATGCAGCAACAGATATGAAGCTTCTTTGCGTATAGCGTTTGCTTGATGCGAAACATCAGATTGGCCCAGCAGGGCAAGCCGGTCGCCTACAGCCAGTGGCTCACGATCCCGTAAGCATATTGAAGAGGGGTATTAACCAACAAATCCCCCGAAGTGGATAACTGAGTCAATTTTCATATGCCTCCTGCTTTTGGAATGAAGCCAGCCTATCGTTGTGCACTGTAAGAGGCATTGTGATCAAGTTTTCTAATTTACTAAAATAACTAGAAAATAAATCACCCACACGTTCAAGAGGTGTCCCAGCAATGGCCGATGGGGCAGAGAAGGTGATGTTGTAGCAGGACCATTAGCTGAAGGCTGATGGATAATGGCTTCAACTAGATGAAGGTTGCCTGTAGAGGGTGGGCCGGAGACCCCATCTGGTTTGAGAACATCCCCAGCCTGAGGTGTCCTACCATCTCAAGCACTAATAGATTGAGTATCCAACTCCTCTTCCACAGTGTAGATTTTGATAGTTCTCACCCCAGCTGCAGATGTCAAATAACTTAATATGCTAGACCCGTTGTGGAGATATTTTCTAACAAAAGGCACAGGAGACATTTCACATTTGCCCAGGATTCACAGTTGAATGAAGGCCCAAAGAAAAATAGAATAAAAGTAAATAACAACTAATAGCTTTGTCATGTTTTGACCAGGGGTAATCAATAAATAGACACAAATGGCTAGAGAGGAGTCAATGGTGATAGCGGTCTTAAGGAGAAAAGCTGTACAAGGAGCCCCTGATTCCACATCATATGCATGCTGCAAAAGATCTTCCAATGGTTGCCTCAGAACACCAGACGCACTGCCATGCAAACACTCATCAACAGCAGAGTGTGCTACGTCAACACTACCTATGATGCAATCTCCAAACAACTCCTACAGAGGTCCAGACCATCCAAAAAGTAGCCGCAAGACTCATACACGACCTCCCACTTGGCACCCACATCACACCCCACCTCAAGAAGCTTCACTGGCTCACCATTCACAAGCGCAGCCAATTCAAACTTCTCATGCACACATACAAAGCCCTACACAACACAGGACCAGAACACCTGAACAGCCACATACACTTTCAGCAACCCACCAGACATGGGCTCTCTGCCTCACTCTTACTCTCACTCTCACACACTCCCTGCATCCGCAAAAGCAAAACTGGAGGTCGCTCATTCTTCTACATCACACCCAGGACACAGAACGACCTCCCTCAACACATCACAAACTCCTCCTCACTTCTTGAGTTCCGCAAGAAACTGAAGACCTGACTCTTCATATAAGGACCTTAGGATCACACACCTGCACACCTTGCCCAACCGCCTGGATACCCTCTTGGGTGATTAGTGCGCTACACAAATCAATGCAGAATAACATAGAAGAAAAGAATGCGTTGCCAGTGGCTCTTCAACTCCCACTCCGATATGTTTGGTGTGAAGAGTAACTGATCCCTTGGACTCTGTTTTCAGTTCTGTGGCCCCCTGTAGCACATAGCAACACAGCATAAAATGGATTGAGCCACATGTTTTTTTTAACAATCAGCATGAAGCATGTTGGACCCTAATTGCCTACGTCATCTGCCCCTCAAGTTATCAAATGCAGGTGCATCCATTCACGACAACATATCTTTGGACACTCCTTTGGTTCACTTGGGATAAGTGAACGACCTTGCTTATCCAGAACCCCTCAAAACACATTAGACACCGATTATGTGGCGTGGAAAAATACAACTGATTTCCAAGGCCCTGACCACAAGTCCCACACAAACAAGAGGACCTGATGGGAGTGGCTATCAGGTTGCATTCTTCCACCCTCAATGACATCATCTGGAAGAATTAGAGCTAGAAGACTAACTCGCCACCAGACGCCATCAGTATGTGTCCTCGCGCCCTCGCGCGCGCCACCAGCGGCCAGCTGGTATGGCGGCTCCTCTGAGCTAACCCGGTGCGGTGCAGCACAAAGGACGGGGCGACCGGCGCTGGAGCGGTGTCGGGGCCTGGCAGCCAATTAGCTGCTATTTGGAAGAGCTGTTAATCTCCATTAG
The DNA here is from genome assembly GCF_031143425.1 of Pleurodeles waltl. Lineage (NCBI taxonomy): Eukaryota > Metazoa > Chordata > Amphibia > Caudata > Salamandridae > Pleurodeles > Pleurodeles waltl. Next base: position 59,595,224 of record NC_090438.1, read on the forward strand.
GCTCTGTTACTAACGCAACTTCCTTGAAGAGAGAAATCCCCAGGCCCATTAAGGCAATATGGCTTTCTTTTATATATTTCGCCGAGTGGTCCTAAAAATGAAATATGCTGCAGGTTTTATTTCTGCGGCATCACTTGACGGACAGAATGGTTTTTAATTAAAACCATCGTAACGGTTTGAGCTAAATCTCTCGGAGACGAGGCCCAGACCTGCCAAAAATGTTTTCTCCTCTTTCTTAACATTGCACAATTACGAGCATTCCGCTTTATTTGGCAAACCCCGCTGGCTGAAAATCATGCTTTTTTCCCTCTAAGCTGACAAATGCAGTTTTTTTGTTGCTTCTGGGAGCTTTGGCCAGCCATCTAGGAAGGCCCGGCTTGCTCTGTCCCTGCGTACCGATGTCTAGCAGCATACATTTCTTTTTGTAACGAGAATTTAGTGCTGCTGAAAGGACTTGGCAGCAGTTCTTAATTTGTAAATAAAAACGTGCCGGTGCCCAAAACTCTCCCCAGAAATACGCAGCAGCTGCATTTAAAAGTGTGACCACCGAATACTGAGGCAGCTAATCCTAAAGCCATCTCGGGCCCCTTTAATCCATTTAAAGCCACCCCCTGCCCCTTCAGCTCACTCTTGCAGCTTTCTGCTTTCTCCCTTTGTGAAGCTTTTTAGTTTTTCTCTTCCTTCCTTTTTCCCATTAGTATCTTTTGCTCACAGTAATTTCCGGATGTAGAAAACTTAGTGCCCTATGTACCAACTAATTTTCCCATAGACACAGAATGGGTAAAACCCTTTGATACAACTGGCCCTTAGTGCCGACCCTCAGAAATAAGTGCGGCTCCCTGCACTGGAATCCACCGGCACATATTAAGCACTGCTTGATAGCCAGGGAGAATCTACTTTTTTAGACTCAGGGTGCGTTGTGATGCTTAAAAAAAGAGGGCTGGAGAAAGACTGTGTGAGTTTTAACCTCATTTCGTGGATAGCACGTCCTGTCACGTGACTCAGGCACCTCAGAACAGACCAATAAAGTACTGATCAGCCCATAACTGAAGTGTGAATCTGTTTGAGGTTCACACAACATCATTCCTCTGTCAATCATTATCATTAATATGCATGAGGCAAGCGGTGGGCAGGGTGAACCAGGACTCCCTGCTGGATAGGCCTATTCAAGCCATAAGGCCTATGTCAGACGGCAGACAAGGACTTCCATTGAATCTTCTTCCTTTTAAATGCGAAGCCAAATGATGGAGAAGACCCTTGGTTCATCGCTAGCCAATGTCAGTGCCCCCATGTCCCCTGGTCATTGTTGAAGCATCATTTCTCAACAGGCTGGAAAATTTGCTATGATATTACTCACCAGACATATCAAAGTGTAGAAAATGACATTAGTTGTGGACTGGCCACCAACTGGTCCTCTTTCTTACCTACTCTTGACGTACAAGCCCTACATGTTCTTTGATCTTACTCCTGCAATGAGCCGTCACTTACCGGTAATCTTCATTACCCCGATTAAGGCCCTCATCAACCCAGTCATTACAGTATGAGGTAGTCCTGCCTCCTGACAGGCACCTTAACACAGCAGTGTTTTTTTAATATCATTTAAATAAAGGCCCCTCCCACCCATCTCCATGGCTGCTAGTAACAAGACCAGACACCACAACAGAGGGGGAGGGGAACATGACTGGGACAAGGAGGATCTTAATCGGGGTAATGAAGATTACCAGTAAGTAATGTCTTATTCCCCCCTCATAGGACCTCAACGTCCCGGACTTCACAAGCCCAAATACAAGAAAGAAGCGTGAGACGGAGACAGTGTGGAAACCCAACTTTTATAAATCAAGGTTATGACACTGCTGCCTTCACAACACCAACAGCAAAATTGTTCATTGACGCATGTAACACATCCAGACAATAGTGCTTAATAAAAATCTGATGTGACTGCCAGGGGGCAGCCCTACGGATTTCCTGTAGAGAAACCCCTGCATCCTCAGCCCATTGAGCAGAAACAGATTTGGTACAACACCCTTGAACCTGAGCAGGAGGATCCAGGCCCAGGGATTTAGAGGATTGACAAACCGCCTGCCTCACCAATCTACTGAGTGTAAAGGTAGCAACTTTTTTTCCTCTAGTAACCCCTCCAAAAGAGATAAACAGAGCAGGAGAAAAGCGAAAATACCTAGTGCGTTGCAAATAGATCTGAAGAGCCCTTCGAACATCCAAACAGGAGGAACCCGATCATCAACTTTACCAGGAAATTCAGAAAGAATAACCTCTTGCAAATAGAACCGTGAAGAAACCTTAGGAACAAAGGCCAGATCCATCCTCAGAATCACTCTATCAGTCAGTATTTGTAGAAAGGGATGGGGCATCGGAAAAGCCCTCACCTTCCTCCAATTCTGAGTCAAAGTAATGGCAGGAAGAAAAGCCATTTTGGCGGACAGCCGCATCAAATCAGCCTCAAGCAAAGGTTCGAAAGAGAAGAGTTGGAGACCCTGAAGAACAGTAGCTAAGTCCCAGGTAGGAACAAGCAACGGGGACACTGGGTGCCAAAGCTGAAAACTCCAAAACAAACACACCACTAAAGGAGCAATGCCATCCAGAGCAGAGCCGGACCCATGACACGCTCTAATAGCAGCCCACTGAGCAGCCAAAGTAGAGGAGGACAAATTCTTCAAAACATTATCCCTCAGAAACTCAAGAATCTGCATCTGATCCCCTGATCTGCATATGATCCTCTGAAACCGGATCCACTCTATGAGCCACATACCACTTCAGAAAGCAGCCCCAGTTTTTATTATAAAACTTGAGAGTAGAATCCTTACTGGACTGCTGAATATCCTCTGCCAACAGGAAACCTTACCCCATCTTCGCCAAGGCTAAGCGTTCAGAAGCCAAAACCGTCAATTTCAGTTGGCAGAGACGGGGCAATGACAGAACTGGAAACTGAAGAGGGGATGGGAACACTGGCAACCTGAGAAAGGGGCCTCTGGACAACTTAAGCAACAGAGGAAACCAAAGGCGATATGGCCTAAATAGGGCAATCAAGTTCAACTACACCTTCTCTTCATGAATCGTCTGCAGCACCCTCAGGAGGAGGGTAATTGGAGGGAACGCATACAGAATATGAGAGGACCAAGGAATCAAAAGAGCATCCACTGTCGAAACCTGAGGGCAAAGCACCTTTGAGCAAACTCTCGGAGGAGGGCATTGTAGGGAGAGGCAAAGCGGTTGATCCACGGATCCTGGAACAAGAGACAAATGTCCCTGAAGAGGGGCCTGGAGAGAGCGAAAACGGCAGAGGAAGGAAGTTTGCAGCTCAAACTACCGGCATGGTAATTGAGCTGACCCTGGATGTAAAAGGCCCTCATTGCTATGAGATTATTCCCTCCCCAGGAACAAATCTGGAAGGCTATATGACTCAGAGGAGCGTTCTGAGTACCTCCCTGGCAATTCAAGTAGCAACAAGCCACCTTATTGTTGGTACGGGTCAGGAGATCTGCCACCAGCAAGTGGGTTGAAATACCTGAACTGTCTCCAAAAGTGCTGCCAATTATCGCCATTTGGAGGAACGAACACGATAATCGCGGGACCACTGACCCTTGGTTTCCAAAGTCCACAGAGTAGTTCTTTCCTCCTCACAGACTGGCATCCGTTGTCATTAAAAAGGAGGAGGGAGCTGAAAACTGACAAAATTCTTCAAGTTATGAGTGTGCAGCCACCATCTCAAGTCCTGAACTGGAGCAGGAGAAAGGGGAACCAGGAAGTCGTAATCAGCCAGAGAGGAATCCCAGTGGAACAACAGATGACTGATGAGAGATTTCAGGTGTAGATGAGCCCAAGGAGCAACTGATGTGATGAACGCCAGCAATTCCTGGACCCACAGCCAACACCTGGCAGGAGCAGACTGCTGGGACAAGAGAACTGTCAGGAGTCTTTGCAGAGTCTCTCTCCTAGTGCAGGCAGAAAAACCACCCCCTTCTGAGTGTCGACTGTCACTCCGATAAACTGCAACAGTTGAACAGGGGTCAGTTGTGATTTTGCAAAGTTCAGTCTGAATCCCAACTGCTGAAAAGGAGCAATCGTTGCTTTCACCACCGTCAGCACAGTAGGAAGAGATGGAGCACAGATTAAACAATCGTCAAGGTATGTAAAAATTGAGAACTCCCGGAAGCTGCAAAACACCAACAGCCAGAGCTGATACCATAGTGACGGTTCGAGGAGCAGTTGACAGAATGAATGGCAACACTTGGAACTGTAAATGAACATTGTTTACCACAACTCTCAGAAACCTCTGGCAGTCTGTGGATGGTGTTGTGAAAATAGATGTGCTTTTAATCCAAGGTTGCCAACAAATCGCCCTGGGATGAGAGGAATGATGGACTGCAAAGTGTTCATCTGAAGAGGCTCAACTATCACCAATTTGTTGAAAACATTTAAATCCAAAATTGCCCAGAAGGATCCACCTGGCTAACTGACTAAGAAAAGAATGGAGTAGAACCCTAGTCCTTCCTCAGGCAGGTGGCACCTTATGATGGCATTTTTGGTGAGCAGTTGCTTCAGCCCGACAACATAGCATCTCTTTTTTTGAAAATGGGGAGCCTGAAACTGGCCCATTGGGGGAAAACCAACAAAGGGAATTCAATAACCTTGGTTGATGATGGATAAAACCCACTGATCCGAAATCAACTGGAGCCACTGGTCCTGGAAAAAAAATTCTGACCCGACTCCTGAATAGTCCCTTCTGACTTACCCCCCGGGGACTTTTGATTCTGGTGTCGGAATTTCTTTCTAGAATGCAGCTGCCCAGCCATGAGCCTGGCCTTGAAAGGGATGTGGAAAGGACAATAACACCAGAAAATGCCGTTTGTGAAAGAAAGACTTCTTTTTTGGACTGATTGAAAAGGCATTAAAATCTTATTTTCTTCAGCCAATTGCTGCACCATAGCATTCAAACCATCCCAAACAACTTAGGATCCTCAAATGGCAACTTATGGATCAACAACTTCTGAGCCACCTCCAGGAGCCATGGTTTAGTCCACAGGGACCTGCGTCCTGCCACAGCAGCTGCTGAAGAAGAGGAAAAAACCCACAAGGTATCAGAAGTGGCATCAGAAAGGAACTGAGCCGATACTTCCAGTAGAGCCAGTACAAATGAAGGATCCTCTTGTACCTGAAGGCAACAACTCAAAGTGTTTAAAGAGAACCTGCGATGCATATGCTGAATAGGCCCATATACAACAATTAGAGCCTGTATAAGCCCTCTTTAGGGAGGCTTCCACCTTCTTCTCAACTGGATCCAAAAGGGGCGCTTCCTCAGAGGACAGAGAGGAGGAAGATGCCATGGAAGACAAAATGAAGTCGACTATTGGCATTTGTGGGAACTGCTACTGAAACTGAGCCAAGAGATACCGCTTGCTCCAAAAACGGGGGAATGCCTTGCTTATCAATATATTTCCATTCCTTGGCAAGGATACCTTTCATAATGTCATGCTTAGGCAAATCGTCCACCACAGAAGAACTGTATTGTGAATAAAACCCATCGTCCACCAGGGCTTTTGGTTCAAACTCAAGCAACACATGAACATGTGCCAACATATCTCAGAACATCTTTCCCTGCACATATCTGCCCTTAGGGGAGCAGTCCATATCCCCATCTGCTTTTTGGCCTTTGGGTCATTTAAAGCCATCTGGACTGCATTATTAATAAGGTCCTGTAAATCAGACTTGGAAATCTGCAACAAATCCTCCTCTTCCAACTCCTGCACATGCTTCCTCTGAGAAGCAATTTTACCAGGCACAATGGCAGAGTCATCAATAGACATGATTTGTCAACAAACCAAGCAGGAAGTCAGTCATGATAAAAGCACCACATCCCATTTATACTAAGCAACCAAGTCTCATACAATGTCACTTGGAATGCTAACAAATGGACTGCCTCCTTCCCCATAGCCGTGCACTAATCAGACACAGCCGTGGAACCCAGAACCCTCAATACTCAGATGGCCCACCCGCTGACCACCGAAAACGCATGTACAGTGAGCACGGACACAGGCAGTGCAAAAAGAACAGTGCAACCTGCCACAGGCTTCACAGCATTGAACCTCAAAAAAATTTGACAGAACTGTAGCAGTAAGTAAAATAAATACCAAATGCAAGCATATACAAGAAACAAGGAATTTAAACTGCCAAAACTCGCCTTATACTAGCATGCTCTCGTACCTGTCTTCGGCCAGGAAAACAAGCGGGAATGGTGGTGGGTGGGAGGGGCCTTTATTCAATTGAAATAAAAAAGTACTAGTGTGTACTGCTTCATACTGTAATGACTGGGACGAGGAGGTACTATGAGGTGGTGATATCAGTTTTCTTACTCCTCCAAATGTATCCAATGGCTTTTTTGTTCAGTTAGCTCTTTCTATCTGCCATATGTCTGCACAATTCCAAATAAGAACAGCTTAAAAAATTAAGAACAATATTCATCAAACGTAAGAATAAAACATACTCTGGTACGCTCACCGGTCACTTCAGCTATAAACAGTAACATTTTTGCCAAAACAGAGGTTAAGCTTGCAGTTATGTGCTGTGCCCAGTGTACTTTACTATCAGAGTTAAATTGTTATATCAATAAAAACAATTGGCTCCAGTTGTAAACATTATGATATTTAGGGTCTATTGTATTTCTTCACACATTTCATCGAATTACCATCTTAGTAATAAACAAGGGCGAGTTGTTTCGAAACAATTGACATTCATGCTGTAGTTTAAGATTTAGATGCACATCCCTTGAAAAATAGCTATTACAGACTGAATCAGAAATTATCTGTGGCAATCAATAATGCATTTATCCTAACATATTGCAATGAAACTGATTAACTTATTTAAGAAATATTTCCATCTTTAACATAGACTTGTAACCTAACCTTAACCCTCCGTATGAGTTCTAACACAAACATGGCCCTAGATCGATTCCTTATCACTTAAAACTAACCATAGTGCTGCATCTGTACTTATCTGTGAACATATTCTTCCTCTTAAGAGTTGACAAGCCATTTGTATTAACCTCGTCACAAACCCTTGTTGTTATCTTGGCAATAAATGGCATCTTGCCACTAACCTACCTTTATGCAAAAACTACCTGTAAACCTTTCGACTTGTAGACCATACATTTGGCCCTAAATTTAGCATGCTATCTTGAGTCTAACCTTAGGATTTACACTAAATCCAATCCTATTCCTTCACTCTAAACATGGCTCTAAACAAAATGACACTATGGCCCTCATTGTGACATTGAGGGTCAGCTGACCACCATGCTGGCGATGGCGGTAATAACGTCTCCAGGCCGGCGGTGAAGACCGCCAAATTATGACTGTGGCGGCGATCCTGGCCTAGCAGTTCGGGCTGGACTGTTCTCATGGGGAACAGGGTCAAGACTGATTTGCATATGGCTGGGTCCAAACTGGAATGGCATGGGCAGCAAAAAAACGATGGATTTAGGCCCAGATCACTGTACTGGGGGTGAATGTTTGACAATGTTCAGCATTCCGTCCATCACTTGTTGTTTTTGCTTTGTCGCCCTAAGTGGGAAGGGTATGCCCAGACGTGGGTCCCGTGCTTCCCATGCCACTGGATTCAAGCTAGCCTGGCTGATGAGGGGTGAAACCCCGAAACCGGTCCCAGGATGCTTGTTTCCAGTCCAGGGAAGACCTGGCCTAGCAGTTCGGGCTGGACTGTTCTCATGGGGAACAGGGTCAAGACTGATTTGCATATGGCTGGGTCCAAACTGGAATGGCATGGGCAGCAAAAAAACGATGGATTTAGGCCCAGATCACTGTACTGGGGGTGAATGTTTGACAATGTTCAGCATTCCGTCCATCACTTGTTGTTTTTGCTGTGGCGGCGATCCCTCCCATAGACAGCCAATGTACCACCTGAACCGCCAGTGCGGTCCGTCCACGGAAGGAGGTGAAAGTGAGACACACACGCGCAGCACACATCATACACACATACCACACACATACCACACACCCAGAACCATCTGCTGCTGAGAAATCCCACACCAACATAATCCAGAAGGAAAGAAAGCCAGGACAAATACCTTTGGTCTAACCACTGTAATATGTTGGGTATAGCGACCTCACGAATATCAAACATCAATATACATAATGGTAATTTCGAATATAGGCATGTTTGATATCAAACATGTTGGAATCATACCCCAATGCTTTTTGCAAGCATTGGTTGTTTGATACCATGCACTCTGGGGGCTCCTTAGAGGACCCCTAGTATTTTCATTCCAGCCTTCTGAGGTTTTCCAGGCAGCCCCATGTGCTGCCACTTCTCAGACAGGTTTCTGCCCTCCTATTGCTTGAGCAGCTAAAGCCCAGGAAGGCAGAACAAATGATTTCCTTTGGGAGAGGGGTGTTACACCCTCTCCCTTTGGAAATAGGCGTTACAGGCTTGTGGGGGGAAGCCTCTCCAAGCCTCTGGTAATGCTTTGAAGGGCACAGATGGTGCCCTTCTTGTATAATCCAGTCTACACCGGTTCAGGGACCCCCAGTCCCTGCTCTGCCATGAAACTGGACAAAGGAAAGGGGAGTAACCACTCCCCTGTCCATCACCACCCCAGGGGTGATGCTCGGAGCTCCTCCAGAGGGTCCCTGTGTTTGGCCATCTTGGATTCCAAGTTGGCAGGGCAGTCTAATAGCATCTGAGTGGCCAGTGCCAGCAGGTGACGTCAGAGCCCTCCACTGATAGGTGCTTACCTGTTTATATGACCAATCCCCCTTTCAGGGCTATTTAGGGTCTCTCTCTTGGGTGGCTCTTCAGATTCGGTTTGCAAGACTTCAGCAAGAATCCTCTGCATCCTTTACTTCACCTTCTTACCAAAGACACTGCATCTGGACCCTCCAGGAACTCTACAAACTGCAACAAAGAAGCAAAGACGACTTCTGCAACATTGTATCTTCAGCTCCTGCCAGCAACTGCAACTGTTTCCCAGTCGTGCACCTGTGAGGACAGCCTGTCTTCAGCCTGCACCAGAAGGAGTCACCTTCCTGCTTCAGCAGGCACCTCTTTGCAATGACGACCCGTTGTGTGGGACCCCTCTCCTGATGAGCTGTGTGGATCCTGCATCACGGGTTGTGGACTGAAGTGGTTCCAATGTTCCTGACGTCCAATTGTCCAACTTTGGTGGAGGTAAGAGCTTGCCTCCCCTTGCAAGAGAGTACCCCCGTGCACCACCTGGTGCCTTGATGCAATGGAACGCACCTTCTCCTGTAGGTCGTTCCACCTCGTTCGGATGTCGTCCCTTGTGCGTGGATATTGTCCCACGGAGTTCACTCTGTCCAGTTGCAGTTGCCAAGGCTTGTTGGCATCCTTCCACAAAGTTATTTCATACACTGTGCAGCTCCGGCTCCCAGCACTCCTTCCTGTAACGCACAGCTTCCTGCGTGGTTCTTCGGTGCCGTGGGACCCTTTGTTGTAGTGCTGCGTGGGCCTTCTTTTGCACATTCTTTGTCCCTGTGCTGTGGGACCCATGTGTACGCTGCCTGGTCTTTTGAGGGCTCTCTGAGTTGCTGAGAGCTCCCTCTGACTCTCCCTCCTGGGTAGAGTCCACTAGGTCCCTCCTGGTCCTGGGCAGCGCCATTTTCCTCTAACCGTGAGCTTTGCGTTTATCAAGGCTTGTCGGTGGAATCCAGCGACACAAACCAGACTGCAATCATCCCTCCGGCATGGGACATCATCTGCACCAACCAGGAACCCGCATCGGTCTTCTTGGGTGCAGTATTGACTGTTCTTCACCGGTGGTTCTTCTTTTGCACCTTCATCCAGGTTAGCAGGGGCTCCTGTTCTCACTGGACTCTTCTGTGCTTCCTGGACTTGGTCGCCGTCTTGAGGTCCAGGAATCCATTGTTGGTGTCTTGCAGTCTCTTCTGGTTCTTGCATAATCTTCTTTCTTGTATTCTTGTGTGTTCTAGGAAAGGTACTGTGATTTACTCCTTCTTTCCTGGGCTCTGGGGTGGTTTCTATTACTTACCTTTGGTGTTTTGTAATACTCCCAGCACCCCTCTACACACTACTCTTGCCTAGGTGGGAAACCAACTTTGCATTCCACTTTCTTAGTATATGGTTTGTGTTCCCACTAGGCCCCTTTCTAACTATTGTGATTTTCACTATTTGCACTGTTTTCTAACTGTTTTTACAGCTATTTCTGCATACTAGTGTTTATAATTTGTGTATTACTTACCTACTAAGGGAGTATAGTCTGTGGTATTTTTGACATTTGTGACATTAAAACAAAGTACCTTTATTTTTGTAACACTGAGTATTTTCTTTCATGTGTGTGAGTACTGTTTGACTATAGTGGTATTGCATGAGCTTTGGATGTCTCCTAGGCAGACCTTGGCTACTCAGCTACAGGTCCCCCTAGATACCCTGGCTTCTAGAAACTGCCTACATTTCAAATGTAAGGGATAACTGGACCTTGTATAAGGTGTAAGTACCTTAGGTACCCACTACAAACCAGGCCAGCCTCCTAGAGGGAGGAACAGGAGTCGACTTGGAGCTGGAGGTACTGGGCTAGTGGGGTGGGACTTTTTTTCTTATAGACAGGACAGGGGAGGTAGGGAAGAGGTCAAGACGGGAATGAAAAAGCTTCTTAGGACCAATGGGGTGGGGTGTTGGAGGAGGAATTGGAGTAGATGTAGAGGGAGTGGTTGTTGGAGGAGGTATTCTGAACTTGGGTGCAGGTGCATGGACATAGGGGCGTGTGTGAGGTGGATGGCTGTTGGGTGTCTGAGTGGGAGCATTTATGTGTCCTTGGAGGGAGAGGGGGAAGACAAACAGGACGTGTGTATGTATGCTGTGGTGGTGTCTACAAGTGAGGTGGGTGTGCTGCATGAGGTGGTAATGGTGGTGCTGGTGACCGCGCATGTGCTGTGTGGGGTGCATGTCTGCTGTTGTGGTGACTGTGGGCAAGGTTGTACAGGTGGCAGGATCTGGGAACGATGATGCAGTGCATGCAGGTTTGAATGCTGATGTGACTGTGAGTAACGGGGAGGAGGGGGATACAGTGGAGGCAGTGACTTTTGTGGTAGGTGCATGTGGGTGTTGGCCGTGTGTGTGCTTGTAGAGTGCAGTGTGGTGCCTGTGTTTGTCTGTGTGAGTCATGTCTGTTGTTCTGTGTGCGTGTTTGTCTGATTATGTGCGTGGGATGGGTTAGGGGAGAGGGCTATGGGACTGGGAACAGGTAGTTGGAGGGGGGACAGAAGAAACAGGGACACTGGCTGCCATCAGAGAGGTGACCAGATCCTGAAACAATCTCAGTAGGGCAGTCAAGCCACTGTGAATGACCTCCATGAAGGCATTGCTGCATCTGGGATTCCAGCCCTTGGATGGCATTCACTATGGTTGACTGCCCTACAGCGATGGATCTCAGGAGGTCAATAGCCTCCTCACTGAGGGCAGCAGGGCTGACTGGTGCAGGTCTGAGATGCTTGGGGCGATGGAGATCCCCCCCTTTCCTGGGTAAGCAGGACAGGCAACTGAGTGGGGGGCTACTGGGAGGGGTGTGCTGCTACCGGGGTGGCAGAAGATGAAGTAGCTGGGGTGGTCCCAGAGGGGTCCACAACCACCAGGTAGCTCCCATCAGAGGAGGAATCAGAGTCTGTAGTGATTGCTCCTGTCTCCCCCTTGGTGCTCCCCTCGCCCTCCAACCCACTGGTCCCGCAGCGTCTGTGCTCTCTGTCTCTTGGGTCCAATGGGCTGTAGCACCCCCTGTAGGAAACTAGCCTCTTTCTAGCCCTATTACCCCCACTTTTGGCCTGTTTGTGAGTATATGTCAGGGTGTTTTCACTGTCTCACTGGGATCCTGCTAGCCAGGGCCCAGTGCTCATAAGTTTGTTACCTATATGTGTTCCCTGTGTGGTGCCTAACTGTCTCACTGAGGCTCTGCTAACCAGAACCTCAGTGGTTATGCTCTCTCTGCTTTCCAAATTTGTCACTACAAGCTAGTGACTAAATTTACCAATTCACATTGGCATACTGGTACACCCATATAATTCCCTTGTATATGGTACTGAGGTACCCAGGGTATTGGGGTTCCAGGAGATCCCTATGGGCTGCAGCATTTCTTTTGCCACCCATAGGGAGCTCTGACAGTTCTTACACAGGCCTGCCACTGCAGCCTGCTGAAATAACATCAACGTTATTTCACAGCCATTTACCACTGTACATAAGTAACTTATAAGTCACCTATATGTCTAACCTTCACCTGGTGAAGGTTGGGTGCAAAGTTACTTAGTGTGTGGGCACCCTGGCACTAGCTAAGGTGCCCCCACATTGTTCAGGGCAAATTCCCCGGACTTTGTGAGCGCGGGGACACCATTACACGCGTGCACTATACATAGGTCACTACCTATGTATAGCGTCACAATGGTAACTCCGAACATGGCCATGTAACATGTCTAAGATCATGGAATTGTCACCCCAATACCAGCAATTCCATGATCCTCCGTGTCTCTAGCACAGAACCCGGGTACTGCCAAACTGCCTTTCCGAGGTCTCCACTGCAGCTGCTGCTGCTGCCAAACCCTCAGACAGGTTTCTGCCCTCCTGGGGTCCAGGCAGCCCTGGCCCAGGAAGGCAGAACAAAGGATTTCCTCTGAGAGAGGGTGTTACGCCCTCTCCCTTTGGAAATAGGTGTGAAGGGCTGGGGAGGAGTAGCCTCCCCCAGCCTCTGGAAATGCTTTGATGGGCACAAATGGTGCCCATCTCTGCATAAGCCAGTCTACACCAGTTCAGGGATCTCCCAGCCCTGCTCTGGCGCAAAACTGGACAGAGGAAAGGGGAGTGACCACTCCCCTGACCTGTACCTCCCACGGGAGGTGCCCAGAGCTCCTCCAGTGTGTCCCAGACCTCTGCCATCTTGGAAACAGAGGTGTTGGGGGCACACTGGACTGGTCTGAGTGGCCAGTGCGAGCAGGTGACGTCAGAGGCTCCTTCTGATAGGCTCTTACCTCTCTTGGTAGCCAATCCTCCTTCCTTGGCAGCCAAACCTCCTTTTCTGGCTATTTAGGGTCTCTGCTTTGGGGAATTCTTCAGATAACAAATGCATCTCCCTCTTCACCTTCTACCAAAGGATCGACCAGGACGCCTGCAAAACCGCAACAAAGTAGCAAGATGACTACCAGCAACATTGTAGCGCCTAATCCTGCTGTCTTTCTCGACTGTTTCCAGGTGGTGCATGCTCTGGGGGTAGCCTGCCTTCACCCTGCACCAGAAGCTCAGAAGAAATCTCCCGTTGGTAAACGACATCTTCCCCCTGCTAACGCAGGCACCAAAAGACTGGAACACTGGTCCTCTGGGTCCCCTCTCATCCTGACGAGCGTGGTCCCTGGAACACAGCAACTCTGTCCAAGTGACTCCCCCAGTCCAGTGACTCTTCAGTCCAAGTTTGGTGGAGGTAAGTCCTTGCCTCCCCATGCTAGACTGCAAAGCTATGTACTACGTGATTTGCAGCTGCTTCGGCTCCTGTGCACTCTTCCAGGATTTCCTTCGTGCACAACCAAGCCTGTGTCCCCAGCACTCCGTCCTGCAGTGCACAACCTTCTGAGTTGTCCTCTGGCTTCGTGGGACTCCCTTTTGTGACTTCACGTGGACTCCGGTTCACTTTTCTTTTAAGTGCCTGTTGGGGTACGTCTGCGGGTGCTGCCTGCTTCTGTGAGGGCTCTCTGAGTTGCTGAGTGCCGCCTCTGTCACCTCTACCAAGTGGTTACATCCTGGTCCCTCCTGGGCCCCTGCAGCACCCAAAAACCTCTACCACGACCCGTGCAGCTAGCAAGGCTTGTTTGTAGTCTTTCTGCGTGGGAACACGTTTGCAAGCTTCATCGCGATGTGGGACATCCGTCTGCCAAAGGAGAAGTTCCTAGTCCTCTTCTTTCTTGCAGAACTCCAAGCTTCTTCCAAACGGTGGCAGCTTCCTTGCACCCTCAGCTGGCATTTCCTGGGCTCCTGCCCCCTCTCGACACTGTCGCGACTATTGGACTTGGTCCCCCTGTCTTACAGGTACTCAGGTCTGGAAATCCGTTGTCAGTGCCCTGCTGGTGTGTGTTCTTCCTGCAGAATCCCCTTATCACGACTTCTGTGCTCTCTGGGGGTAGTAGGTGCACTTTACTCCTACTTTTCAGGGTCTTGGGGTGGGGTATTTTTCTAACCCTCACTGTTTTCTTACAGTTCCAGCGACCCTCTACAAGCTCACATAGGTCTGGGGTCCATTCGTGGTTCGCATTCCACTTTTGGAGTATATGGTTTGTGTTGCCCCTATACCTATGTACTCCTATTGCAACCTATTGTAATTCATCACTGTTTGCATTACTTTTCTTGCTATTACTTACATAATTTTGGTTTGTGTACATATAACTTGTGTATATATATATATTACCTTCTTACTGAGGGTACTCACTGAGATACTTTTGGCATATTGTCATAAAAATAAAGTACCTTTAATTTTAGTAACTCTGTGTATTGTGTTTTCTTATGATATTGTGTATATGATATCAGTGGTATAGTAGGAGCTTTACGTGTCTCCTAGTTCAGCCTAAGCTGATTTGCCATAGCTACCTTCTATCAATCTAAGCTGCTAGAAACACCTCTTCTACACTAATAAGGGATAACTGGACCTGGCACAAGGTGTAAGTACCTCTGGTACCCACTACAAGCCAAACCAGCCTCCTACATCCCCCACTCGCCGGTGCCCCTGCTCCTTCGCCAGATGATGCTAACGCATACAAGGACAGGATGAGAAAAGGAGAGAGGGTGGGGAGAAAGAAAGTGAGCACAGGGTCAGTCACAGCACCAACAGCACATATGGCGTATTCATCACAATCACTCACTGGGACTTACATTGCACAGTAAGGACCACAATGACAAACCATTGCCTAGGTACAACAGCAGTAAGGAAACTAAACACTACCAACTGCACACCTACTGGGACTAACTAAGCCCTGTTAGCCATGGTATGCTAGCTACTTAGCAATACCAAAAGATGCATACCACCCTACATAGCTAGGCAGGACCACACAGGAATAGCTAAACTGGCCTAATGTGTCATAAACTGACAAGAACCTTGCACCCAAACCCCATTGCAGGCAACATGTCCAAAATACCACACAGTCTGTACTCACTCCCTTCTGGCTACTCTGCTGCCCTCAAGCGCCCATTCAATTCAGGATTGGCCACCGCCAGTATGCGGGCCATTAGGAGGATAAGGCTCTGACGGGCACCCCTCCCGCGTTGGGATTCCGTCCCCAGCTGGGCCTCCGCGGTCTTCGAGACCCAGAGTATCAGGTCCTCCCATTGTTTCCTGCAGTGGCTTCGCCGGCTATGGACCCCCATGGTCTGCACGTCCTTGGCGATGGCACACCACAACCCTTTCTTTTGATGGGCGCTGACCTGCAGAGGAAACACAGAGAGAAGGACACCATGAACTTTACAATCTATTCTGTCACACAAATGGCTCACATACTGCATTTGCACCTCATCAAGTACACACATGACCCGTACCTCTGCATACACATTGCATGCTGCCAAACCCCATCCCAAATGACACACTGCCAGCAAACATATCTATATGTAGCTATTTTGTATCCAACATACCCATTATGTACTCACCTGTTGGTCTGAAGGCCCATAAAACTGCCCATACAGGGGTAGGATCCCATCCACAAGCTTCTCTAACTCCTTGGATGTGAAGGCTGGGGCCCTTTACCCTGTAGCATGGGCCATCGCAGGTTCCAGACACAGGTCACAGCAGCACACACAGTAGAGATGTAGTACTGTGGAAAGTCAGGAATCAAGTCGAGTGATGTGTTAGAAAGAAAATGGCAGTCATGTCTGCGGCGGCGAACACCGTCACTGCCAGAATTGATCATCATTGGTTCCTGTACTCCATAGAGCCACACGTTAGCCTATCAGGAATTGCACGGCGGTGCAGACCGCCTAACGCCGGCGAGTGAGGTCACTTCCATCTGTCCCTGCATACAGGACAGGCGGTTGCCATTTTCCACTGCTGGTACTCATGTTGGGAAGATATATATGCATCATTGGCATTGGTATCGGCTGTTCACACCTACACAATTCCAGTCTCCTACATACATACATGCTCTGCGTACTATGGTGTATTGTGTCCATAGGTCCTGTAGTCACACTGATTTCACTTTTGGCTCACTTAGACACCAACCACTGTGGAGAATGAGGATGAGGAGGCAAGCACCCATGTACAGACCCCTTGTGGACTTGGCTACACTGGAGGACCTGTACATCATACTAACGTATCGTCTGGACAGGGCCACCATTGCTGAGCTGTGTGCACAATTGGAGCCTGATCTAATGCCTGCTATCCATTGCACTACAGCTATTCCCCCAGTAGTACAGGTACTCTCAGTGCTCCACTTCCTTGCAACTGGTTCTTTCCAGGTGTCTATGGGCTTGGCTGCAGGAATGTCACAGCTAATGTTTTCTATTGTGCTTGGAAGGGTTTTGGCTGCCTTGCTCAAACACATGAGCAGCTACATTGCATTCCCCAAGTGTGATGATTTGCCTGCTGTGAAGGCGGGATTCTACGCAATGGGACACATACCACATGTGATTGGGGCCATTGACGGGACCCATATTACCTTAGTCCCTCCCAGGGCAAATGAATAGGTGTACAGGAATAGGAAGAGTTACCACTCTCTCAATGTCCAGATGGTGTGCCTTGCTGACCAGTACATCTCCCACGTCACTACCAAGTATCCTGGATCTGTGCATGATGCCTATGTCTTGAGGAATAGCAGCGTCCCACAGGTGATGGCATGACTACAGAGGCAGAGTGTGTCTCATAGGTGAGCATGAGTCTTCACACAATGTTTGTCAGTGTGTGGCAACTGGTTATGTACAGCATGACAATGTGTATGGGTAATGTGTGTCCCTCACTACTTCCAGGTGACTCCGGCTACCCAAACCTGTCCTGGCTGTTGACCCATGTTAGGAATCCGAGAACAGGGGCTGAACATTGGTACAATGAGGGACATGGCTGTACCAGAAGGGTTGTAGAATGCACATTTGGCTTACTGAAAGCCAGGTTCAGGTGCCTCCATTTGACAGGTGGGTCCCTATGCTACGCCCCTATGAAGGTGTGCCAGATTGTGGTGGCATGCTGCACAATTTGGCCCTCAGACAACATGTGCCCTACCTGCAGGAGTGGAGTGACAGTGCACCTGTGGCAGCAGTGGATACTGAGGACAGTGAGGAGGAGGAGGAGGATGTGGACAACAGGACACATATCATACAGCAGTACTTCCAATGACATACTGGTAAGACTGTAGAGCTGCTAAATTCTCCATTTCTGCTGTGTGCCAGATGTTTTGAGCCAATCACTGCAATACCCTTTCAATTGACTGTCACTTATGCCTTCCCTTTTTGCAGATGTTGGTGTGGTAACAACAGTGTACTGATGTGATGGCTACAAACTGGTTCACAACATCTGTTTGATGGAATGACATTTTACAGGACATTTGCACAGTATGATATAGTCCATTGCAGTGCACCTTTCTGTCTGATAAGGCACAGTTACACCAGTTGTGTTCAAGGGTGAAGTGACAATAATGAAGGAACATTGCAATAGAGTGGGATGATGGTTAAGCTAAACCCTAGTGTAGTCATCCATTTGGTCAGGAGCACAGGTACATTGTCCATGGGGCCATAGTATGAGGAGCAATCGAAGTCCAAAATGAACATGGTGACTCAATGGTACACAAGGGGGAAATTCTGGAGGGGCTCATTTCCTGGCAGTGGTCTTGGTCTTGGCAACAGTCTCTGGTGTCTGTCTGGGTTGCAGGGAACATTTGTGGGGTGGTTCTTTCGCTGTAGAGGTAGAAGTGCTGGTTGCCTGTGGGTCCTGTGGCAGGTCCTCCTGTGCAATAGCTGCAGCAGATGTTGATGGCTGCTGAGTGGAGTGGCTAGTGGTAGTGGGCCGCTGGTGTACTCTGTTCCCCGCATGGTGTTGGCCATGTCACCCAGCACCCCTACAATGGAGCCCATGTTGGCATTTAGGCCCTGCAACTGCTGCATGACCTCCTGGTGCTGTACCCCCTGCAGCCACTTGTTCTCCTGCATGACGGTGATCACATATTCCCATCCTGTCCTGGGATTTTTGGTATGCCCCCAGGACATGTGTAAGTACCTCCTCGGCAGTCGGTCGCCTGGGCCTGGCCCCCCGTGGTGCACAGCTGACCTGCCACTGTCCTTGGCCCCCTGTGCCTGTGTCCCATGAACTGTGTGCCCACTCCCACTTACAGAAGGACCTTCTTTGTCTTGCCTGTGTGGTGTCGACTTGAGTCCCTGTACAGGTGGGCTCACTATTGATTGATGTGTCCTAGGGCCAGGGGATTGGGGACGTTGGGTGGCTGCTGTGGTGTTTGAGTCGGAGGGGGGCCCTATGATGGACGGATGTTGTAGCCGACTGACCTGTGGTCCCAGATGGGCCAGGGAGTTCATCCAGTTTGGGACTTTCAGAGTTGCTGTCATCACTGGGGGCATCTTATGGTGGGGGACTGGGTTGCTGTGGCACCTGTTTGCCGCTGGCATTGGCTGGGGCACTTGTGACAATGTAAGTGAATAGTTAGGGTCATTGTCTGGTATATTTTCCGCATTTCTACCTATCCCTATGGGTTTGGTGTTCTCCTCCCACCTTTGGTAGTGTCTGTTAATAGATTGTGGGATTGGTAGCACTACATGCTGTCCATGCATTGTTGATGGGTGTGCATGCAGTGCTGGGAGGGGTGTGCCTGCAGTGGGTAGGTCATGCAGGGGTACAGATTTACCAGTGGTTATTGTGGTGCTGCACTGTATGGGTGGAGTGGGGTGAAGGGTGTCAGAATGAGGGTGTGACATGCCATACAGGGATAGGTGGTGGTAGGTAAGTAATAGTGACTTACCCATGTCCGGAGTTCCAGTGACTCCAGTGAGGCCCTCATGATGCAGGATTGCTATGACTTGCTCCTCCCATGCTGTCAGCTGTGGGGGAGGAGGTGGGGGTCCACCGCCAGTCCTCATGATGACGACCTGTGGCTTGATGCAATGGAACACACCTTCCTCCGTAGGTCTCTCCACCTCTTTCAAATGTTGTCCCGTGTGCGTGGATATTGTCCCATGGAGTTCACTCTGTCCACGATCCTCCACCATAGCGCCATCTTCCTGGCAATGGAGCTCTGCTGCACCTGTGTAGCAAACAGCTATAGCTCTACCCTGACGATTTCCTCTACCATCACCTGCAACTCCTCATCTGTGAAACGGGGTGCTTTTGTGAGGACATGCCTAATGTGTATTGTGTAGAGGGTGTTCAGTGTTGAGGTGGGGTGTGTGATGCATGATGGATGTATAGGTGGATTTGGTGTGTGTGTGCATTTCTGTAATGGGTTGGCCTGGCAGGGTGTGGCTGTCTTTTCGTGTTTGCAAGGGATTGTGGGTTGTGTGGGGGGGTGTTTTTAGTGCTACTGGTGGGTGTGTAGGGTGTGTGTTAGTGTGTCAGGTGTGGGGTATTTGAACTAGCCAATGTTGCCTTGTAGTGGTGATGGGTGCCCAATTCCACCCCAGTGGTTGACTGCCGTTGAATGTCCGCTGTGGTGATTGTTGGATCATAATTTGGTGGGCGGTGTTTTGCTGGCGTAGAGGTGTGGGTGGTGGGTCTGACAGTTTTTCACCTTTGTTGGGTCTGGTGGACTTGTGGTTGTGTAAGTTTTCTGATGGTTTTGTGTTTATGTGCCATAATCTGGCGGGCAGATTACCGCGTCCGCGGTGGTATGTTGGCAGCTGCCACCATGGCGGTTTTAGCAAAAGATCGCCAATGTCATAATGACCACCTCTGACATAATCTTGATCCCAGGACGTACCTTGACATTCACCCTTGATATTACCTTGACACTAAGGCCCTCATTCTGACCCTGGCGGTCTTTGACCGCCAGGGCGGAGGACCGCGGGAGCACCGCCGACAGGCCGGCGGTGCTCCAATGGGGATTCCGACCGCGGCGGTAAAGCCGCGGTCGGACCGGCACCACTGGCGGGGTCCCGCCAGTGTACCGCGGCCCCATTGAATCCTCCGCGGCGGCGCAGCTTGCTGCACCGCCGCGGGGATTCCGACCCCCCCTACCGCCATCCAGATCCCGGCGGTCGGACCGCCGAGATCCGGATGGCGGTAGGGGGGTCGCGGGGCCCCTGGGGGCCCCTGCAGTGCCCATGCCACTGGCATGGGCATTGCAGGGGCCCCCGTAAGAGGGCCCCTAAATGTATTTCACTGTCTGCTGCGCAGACAGTGAAATACGCGACGGGTGCAACTGCACCCGTCGCACAGCTTCCACTCCGCCGGCTCGATTCCGAGCCGGCTTCATCGTGGAAGCCTCTTTCCCGCTGGGCTGGCTGGCGGTCTGAAGGCGACCGCCAGCCAGCCCAGCGGGAAAGTCAGAATTACCGCCGCGGTCTTTCGACCGCGGAACGGTAACTTGACGGCGGGACTTTGGCGGGCGGCCTCCGCCGCCCGCCAAGGTCAGAATGAGGGCCTAAGTCCTCTTATTGTTGCTTGAATGCAAAGTTTACATTAAAAAACAAAAGAGAAGAGGCATCTGGCAAAAAAGGAACAGTTTGTTTAAATCAACATTAAAGCCGGGACAGCAGTTACAGAACCGGGGACTGAGAACTGTCTTTCAAAGTATGTAGGTTTGAAGGCTCTCTTCATACAATCCTCTGCAAACCATAAAATGATTAAGACATTCTTTACTTGTTCGAGAATGAGAGCAATTGTCTTGGAGTCATAAATAAAAAGTACTGATAGCGAATCCAGGTGGATGTGGTGAAAATATGGGCCAATGGGTACATACTTGATCACTGCATGTTACTGTGTGTGCTATGTTCTGATTTGCTAGGTGTTCTAATTGTATGTGGCATTTGACTTTTATAGTGTTGGGAATGCCAATACCCCTCTGGCCATATGAGTTTTATTGGGGCCAATCTCCTAAAACTATAGTGGTGTCACTGTGTCTATCTGTGGGACTGACCTGTGTTTCCTGTTCATGCATATGAATACCAGCTACGTGCTGCCCCACTTGTGACCTATCAATCTGTCAGACTCAGGTCTAGGTTTCAGACTTTGGGGGTCATTCTGACCCTGGCGGTAATTACCGCCATGGCGGAGGTTGGCGGTAGCACCGCCAACAGGCTGGCGGTGCTCCGCCGGGCATTCTGACCGCGGCGGTACAGCCGCGGCCAGAAGCGGAAAGCCGGCGGGGTACCGCCGACTTTCCGCTGCCCATGGGAATCCGCCATGGCGGCGCAGCTTGCTGCGCCGCCATGGGGATTCTGACAGCCCATACCGCCATCCTGTTTCTGGCGGTTCGCCCGCCGTGAACAGGATGGCGGTATGGGGTGTCGTGGGGCCCCTGGGGCACTGCAGGGGCCCCCGTAAGAGGGCCCCACAAAGAATTTCAGTGTCTGCTTTGCAGACACTGTAATTCGCGACGGGTGCAACTGCACCCGTCGCACCTTCCCACTCCGCCAGCTCCATTCTGAGCCGGCTTCCTCGTGGGAAGGGTGTTTCCCGCTGGGCTGGCGGGCGGACTTTCGGCGGTCGCCCGCCAGCCCAGTGGGAAAGCCAGAATGACCGCCGCGGTCTTTTGACCGCGGAGCGGTGTTTCGGCGGGAACCGCTTGGCGGCCGGCGACCGCCGTCCGCCGCGGTCAGAATCACCCCCTTTGTCTGACCATGTATTTCAGGAGCGGGGTCGACGGAGAGTTCATGACAGGGGGACTTGATAACAGTGATGTGATCTCTTTGCTACATACAAATGTATCATTGCATACATAAACATTGGTTTCTTTCAAAATTAACATTCCCCCCTCTTGTTGAATTTTCAACTACACCATCAGCCCCACACTCCATGACAGCGATATTGTTGGGGACTTGTTGTTCTATATCCCTAACTGCTTGCAATCTCCTGCCTTGAGGACTGCATTTTTACGGCAAAAAAAACCCATCTGTAGGAAACCACACAGAAACCATAACAGAATTAAAACAGGCAACAGTAACATGCAGTATGTGTACCACTCCTGCTCAGGGGCACCTCCCTCTTTAAGGATGTCTTTCTGCAGTTGGTGAAATGCATGGATGGCAAGCGTCAAAGTTCCATTGTCCATGTCGTTACCTTGTATAAACGTGCACCAAGAGGCTCCGATTTTGGTGCACACCTCACCCTCCATCGCGTTCATCAAGTCCAACACATACCGATGTTGCATCACCATGAGGCGGGTGGTTCTCAGTTCCTCCTTTATTTAACTAGGCCGAATTCAGTACTGTTCATCAATTTGAGCATCTCCTACTGGGTTATCTGCAATCAGAGGGCCTTTGCTTTCGTCTGCATGGTGAAGAAGGGTACAGACCCTCCCTCTGAAATCTGTGCTTCCGTAAACAGTCTAAATGTAAGAGTCGTCTTCTTTCTTAGCAGTGCTGGTAAAGCTCAGACAGATCTTCTCCAGAAATTACTAGGTTTGGGGTGTGCAAGGTGAAGCGGGAGCAGAGGCCAGGCCATCCAAGGATGAGCTCAGTATATGCAAATTTGCCATATTGCCAGTAGGTGTCCATTAGCGTGGATGTGCCCCATGCATGTTAGAAATGTGCAGGATTGTGCCACAGTTTTCATTCATTCCAAAGCGGGATTGTTCCTTTTCCTCTGAAACATAAAGAAGACAAGTGAGTTTCTGTACAATTATGGATTGCCCCTTCCCTTCTATCCATGTAAACCTTGCTATCTCAGAATCCCATATTTTCTGGCATGGGGTGTCTATGCTGGTGTTGAACCCTTCCCTACAAGGCTCATTACTCTTTGTATCATCAAGGTGGATGGTCCTACACTGCAACTCCATGCCTGCGGTTCATTTGTTGTTAGAGAAATCCACCCCACGTGTGCTAAGAGCTTCCCTGGGATTAAAGTTGGGTGTGTTTCTGCACTGGTTAGGTGGTTTGGCTACCTCCTAGAATATTTTTTCTGAAAAATCTCGGGGTTAAACAGTATCCTCCCCTATGGTTCCCTTCCTGCACATCCTATCTAGCTCGGGTTGGATGTCGTCAGGCTTGGTGAATAGTTATAATGTCATTGGAATTGGTCTCGTACCAGATCAGGTTCACTACTACCCTATGTGGCTCTACACTATCAGGTTGTATTTTGTCCCTAATCCTATGTAGGTAGAGCTGGAGAAGGTATTTTGCTTTTTTTGGGGGTTACCTCTTGTGATAGGTATAATCTATTTATGCCTCCTGCATGTGGTATCAGCGAACAGATGTAACATGACCTGGCTGATGTCTTAGAGCCCACAGTGGTCATGTGCTGCTACCACGTGTTGTGTAAAAGGGTGCTGTGTAGTGCACGTGGAATGCTAGTGATGAGTGTGGTGTAATTATGTGTTGTGTGTGCAAGGGCCCTATGCAAGTGCTGCAGTGTTTTATGAATAGACTCCATTAGACAAGGCCGCTCTTTGGAAATGCCTGGATGCAATAGCATCCTTGCTGAACAGAGAATGTATATATGTACAAAAGCAAATAACTTATGGCACACGGTGGATCTTGAGATGATTCCGGTGGAGTGTCTCTTGTCCTCTGGTGAAAGGAGTTTCTTGGTTGCAAAGTTCAAAAGGAAAGTCTTTGGACAGTTCATAGTGGGTTTGCTGTGAAAGATTTCAGCTGCAAGTCGGAGAGGTAGATCCACACATCGCTCTCTTCCACCTTGAGGGTGGTGAGTGTTGAGAATATTACTTGATAAGGTCCTTTGAACTTGGCTTGTTTTCATTTACGAACAAAGTTTTGGACATACACTTCTTGGACAGGTTTTGGTGTCTGGTATGACAACTTTGAAATTACACTTTGAATTTCTGTGGTTGCCCTGTTTAGAAAGGAACTTAGCGGCTTTGGTTACCTCAAACAGATATACATTTCATTCATCCCCTAGAGCGGGGGAGCCAGCCTTGGCCCTTAATTTGGTTCATGTTTTTGGGATGAGTGACTTCATTTTTCTACCAGTAGCAATCAGGTATGGTGTTAGATGGTGATTGCTGTGAGGTGTATTCCTCATTGACACAGACTAGGGACAGGCAGTGGAGCCACTTTTTATTAAGGTTGGAGCAGATTTTGCTCGGCTTATTCTTTAACATGTTGAGTCTCTCAGTGATACCGTTGCTCTGAGGTACTATACTGAGGCCAGCTTGTGTGTTATCCCTAAAAGGGGACAGATGTGTTTCAATGTAGAGTGGACAAAGTGCTTACTGTTGTCTTACCGGATGACGTCAGGTACCCCCCACCTGTGTATTACCTCCCTGACAAGGAACTTTGCGCTGTCTTGGCATCACAGTGCACGCAAGGACTGGCCTTGATCCACCTACATAATGGGGAGACCACCAAAATCAGGTATCGATAGTTAGCACATTGATCGATCATGTCAATAAAGTTGGTGTGTAACACCCTGAAAGGCCCCGTTGGTCTCGGGATGGTTGATGACACGGCCTTGAGTGTAGGTTTGGGGCACTACAATTGGCAGATGGTACATTCGTGTAAGTACATCGTCACGGTTTTGATAAAGTTGCGGACAAACCAGTTGATTTGTAGTTCTGCTATAATATTTTTTTTGGCTGTGTGGGCTGGCAAGTGTAGCTGAGGCAGTGCTATGTTGACCAGGCTCTGCGGCATGATGAGCTTCCCTGTGGGTACATGTTGGTATATAAGGCCATGTGCAGTTTGAGTGCAGCCCCTGGCTAACCATTGCTCCTTTTCATCAAGTATAGGCCTGGGGTCTCCTTGTAGGGCTTGTCCTGGGGGACTCCGCTGCCTGCTGTAAGAGAAGTATGCATGCTTCCCAACCGTTACATTAACCACTTCTTGTGCAGACTAATCGGCTAACACATTCCCCCATGATATGAAGTCATTGCCTCTGGTGTGAGTGGTGCACTTTATTACAGCCACGCACTTAGTTAGAGTCAACTCAGTCAGTAACTCTAGGAGGTCCCGGTGTGCGATGGGCGTGCTGTCTGAATTCAGAAATCCTTAACTTTTCCACCTCCTTCTGCTAGAGTCCACAGTAATGGTGATATAAGATGAATCTGAATAAATGGTCACTGTCTTTCCTGAGCTTTGTGTTAGGGCTTTAGTCAGTGTGGTCAGCTCAGCCATCTGTGCCGAGATATGGGGGAGGAGAGTTAGCTGCGCAGTGACCTGCAGTCTCTCTGAGGATGCGCGGCTATGAACCATTACTACTGCTGCCCCCATGTGCCTTACCCCTGTCTCTTGGTCAATCAAGGAGGAACCATTAATGAACAGTGCCTCACTATCTAAAATGTGATCCTAAAAGACATGAGTCTTGATGGGGTAACCCCAGGGTTCGAGCAGGCCATTGTCCCATCTTCTGAGAACTGAATGGTCATGTTTAGTTTGGTTATCAAGTCTCTTCCTAGGAAATTACTGGGGGATGAGGAGTGATACAGCACCTGTCCCTTCAAGCAGCTGCCTCCCACGTCTAACTCCAGTGGTTTTGTAAAGGGGACCCTCATGACTGCATCCGAGAGCACTTGTGTGTCCATAGAGTCTTTTCATAGGGGTATGATCCCCTTATTTAGGCATGATTTTGTTGCCCCGGTTTCTATCATGAAACTGTAAGGTTTATTGTTTACCAACACTGTCACAGTGGGTTCTTCCTCGGACTGTTGGGCCATTGACAGCACAGGACATGTAAGAGCGGGAGAGTGCATGTCTTCCATCGGACTCAGTGCTGGCCAGTGTTGGCCCCATGGGTTATATGGTTCTTGGAGCAACAGTGAGATTCCAACCCGTTCCTGGCTTTAGGAGTCCCTTATGCTACTGAGTGGTACTACCCTAGTACTACATGCCTCATCCGATCAGACTGTTTGCGGCGGTGCCCTTATTCGTGCCACCGCCTTCTACGCCATTGCGGCCACATCTGTTTTGACCAGCTTATTCCCAGCTCAGGGATTTCACAGTAGCGTCCTGGTTCCATCCCAACCAATTCTTGTTCTCTCTTTCTCTCCTTTTTCCCTTCAACTTGCATTCTCTCCCACCTTGTGAGGCATTGCTGCATGTAAGGGAGGTCACAGTCAGGGTTTCCCTTCCCATACCTGATGCAATCCTCTGCCATAGTCATGTCCTCTGGCTCAAATTAAGCCCCAAGACCAGGACCCGTTAAATTGTCTCCCCTCCTTGGTCCAGTCTGCTAGTAAATTGCAGGACAGACGTGAAGAGATTTTGTCTTCGGCTCTTGCCTCCATCTCCCTCATGGTCAGCCTTTAATGGTTGTGTGCTCAGGCTCAGCAGTGCCACCCTCGTCGTTGGGATCCAGAGGACTGGTGCCCCCTTCCTCGCTGCCACTAACTGGATCACTGTTCAGGACCCCTATGAATCTCTCTGACACTCTAATGCCAGTGGGAGCATGCGCTCTCCGTGCTGTCGAAGCCTGGTGATGTGGACATGACGGACGGGGGTTGAACTTCGGGGAGTTCTACCACTGTGCTGGGGTGGTGCTGGACTGCCTGGACCTGATGGCCTAGTAGATGGGCATGCCGGGACCGAGCAGCTTTTTGCTCGGTAGGGACCCCTTGTGCTCCCACGACCAGCAGATTGTTGTATCCTAATGCGGGGATAGCACCTACTTACCTACATATGGCAGGGAAGGCGCAGATGCTTTCTTTGCTGTTAGTGGTGTCGGTCAGGGCCTCCTCAAAGATGGCCCTTATTTCTAGTAATGCCTCTATTTTAACCATATTTTGCCCTGTGTATTTTGTTCGTATGTATGTTCTTGTATGTACAACTAGGTTCCCTGTTCAGGCCAGGGGAATGTGTGTGCCTTGGTGTCTGGTATGTAACTCATGGCAAAACTTGCTAAGCTTTTTGGCCTGTGTGGGGAACCTTTTCTGCATATGTTTTAATGGCGATGCCATGGTAAATTTGGGATAGTTACTCTTTTAGAGGAAAGTTACTCTTTTTAGTCTTTAGGCTTCTAGGGGATCTCAAGTTACATGAGTTCTAACTTTCTTTTCTTTAAAGAAATTTAAATTTTACTCTGGTATCTTAAGTTCTATGCTTTCTAACTTTTCTGTTTGCATAGAAATTTAAGTTTCATTCCGGTAGTATATACACAGGGTTGTACTAGTTCTACTCTGGTAGTGGGAATATATACACTAGATCTAATGAGCTCAAAGTTAGTCACAGAATCATCAAAATAGAAATTTAACAAGCGATAATGTGTATGAAGGAATACAACCTAGGACAAAGTGCAATTGATAGCTCACACAATTTTGAAATTTGGCATCAAAATAGCGAGCCTTTCTTTGGCAACAAATAGCAATCTGTGAGAATCAGCAACACCTTTATAACACATAAAATCATTGACAAAAACACAACATTTAAGGCCAATACTATCACATTAATTTGCAAGCATCACAACATTAAATAGACACCATTTCAACTGGCACGACGAAAAACTGACAAGCCACCAAAAAGACAATAAAGGGGATGGCGTGTCAGAAATAGCTTAATCAGGGGAAGCTCTACGTAGTGCTTGGGACTAAGTGAGCTTGATAATTCTTGTTGATATCAGCTCTGGGGTAAAGAGTACAACAATTTATACCATGAAGACAAGGAATAACTTCAACAACCATAGGCCCTTCTTGGCCAGAAACAAGCTATGCCTAATCTCCTGGATTCCAATTGTTCTAGGTCCCTAATGTTTGAATTACACCTTATGTCACACTCGGAGCTCCTGTGTATCAACTACATCACGCCCAGCGGTCCATGTGAGCACACCTCTCACTTCTTTCAAACACTAGCAGTGTTAAGAAACCGGTAGCACTGAGAAAACCTCTATAGCCTATTAAGATTGAGGTGCGGACCCTATGTCACACCCAGAGCCTATGCGTACCGTTTGCATCACACCCTGCGGTCCAAGCAATAAGACACCTCTTATAACAGAGGTGTTAACCCTATGTCACACCCAGGCTTATGCGTACCATCTGTGTCAGGCCCAGTGGTCCAAGTGATCATCAATCCAAAATAATAAACTAAAACAAAAAAGATTCAAAAAAGAGGTGACTACCGCCTTGTGGGCTGTGCTTTTTTCATAGTTTTCCACACGCCAAATGCTCGGACTAAGGCTCTGATGTAGACTCTTACCCTTCTGACGGCAGCTTCAGGACGGACCTCAGCCAACGGATTCAGCAGAACTTCTGATCACCTTTCTTTGCTACGCAGATATGGATCAGTCTGGGTGGAGTCCTCTTTTTTCAGCTTTAGTCAGGTACGAAGCACCAATCAGCTCCTGACTGTTTCAGGTCCTGAGCTCGCCCCCCACGACCGCAGCACCAACCTGCTGCCCTCTGCCTCTGTCTCACGAGCACGCTGCCATTTGCGTGTTCAAGGCCCTCCTCCACCCGCAGTCATCCTCCTGCGCCTCATCCCTGGTGGCTAGTGGGCTCACTTGACCCGTGTGCCGCTTCCGCCGTCCTGTAAGTTGTTTTTTGGCTTTTTCGCTTTTTCAGCGCCTCGCCGCCGGTGCCTCTGCCCCCTTTGTGCCCCCCTGAATTGCTGTCTCCCCGATCGTGTATTGTGCCATTATTGTATTTCTGATTGTGTGCTTTTCTTATTGTAACTGCTTGTATTTTGCCTGTTTTCAGTGTTTTTGCCCCTTGTGCGCTCCCCGTTCCCTGCCGCTGCCTCCCTGCGGCCCACCCCCCTCGCGCCCCCATTTGCCGCTCCCTCCCGCCTCCCGCCTCCCAGCTGCTCCTCCCTCCCCCCTCCCTTCTTAATGGCTGGCGCTGCGCGTCGCGAGTGAGCGAACTCTGACCTGTTTCAGGTCCTGAGCTCGCCCCCCACGACCGCAGCACCAACCTGCTGCCCTCTGCCTCTGTCTCACGAGCACGCTGCCGTTTGCGTGTTCGAGGCCCTCCTCCACCCGCAGGCATCCTCCTGCGCCTCATCCCTGGTGGCTAGTGGGCTCACTTGACCCGTGTGCCGCTTCCGCCGTCCTGTAAGTTGTTTTTTGGCTTTTTCGCTTTTTCAGCGCCTCGCCGCCGGCGCCTCTGCCCCCTTTGTGCCCCCCTGAATTGCTGTCTCCCCGATCGTGTATTGTGCCATTATTGTATTTCTGATTGTGTGCTTTTCTTATTGTAACTGCTTGTATTTTGCTCGTTTTCAGTGTTTTTGCCCCTTGTGCGCTCCCCGTTCCCTGCCGCTGCCTCCCTGCGGCCCCGCCCCCCTCACGCCCCCATTTGCCGCTCCCTCCCGCCTCCCGCCTCCCAGCTGCTCCTCCCTCCCCCCTCCCCCCTCCCTTCTTAATGGCTGGCGCTGCGCGTCGCGAGTGAGCGAACTCTGACCTGTTTCAGGTCCTGAGCTCGCCCCCCACGACCGCAGCACCAACCTGCTGCCCTCTGCCTCTGTCTCACGAGCACGCTGCCGTTTGCGTGTTCGAGGCCCTCCTCCACCCGCAGGCATCCTCCTGCACCTCATCCCTGGTGGCTAGTGGGCTCACTTGACCCGTGTGCCGCTTCCGCCGTCCTGTAAGTTGTTTTTTGGCTTTTTCGCTTTTTCAGCGCCTCGCCGCCGGCGCCTCTGCCCCCTTTGTGCCCCCCTGAATTGCTGTCTCCCCGATCGTGTATTGTGCCATTATTGTATTTCTGATTGTGTGCTTTTCTTATTGTAACTGCTTGTATTTTGCCCGTTTTCAGTGTTTTTGCCCCTTGTGCGCTCCCCGTTCCCTGCCGCTGCCTCCCTGCGGCCCCGCCCCCCTCGCGCCCCCATTTGCCGCTCCCTCCCGCCTCCCGCCTCCCAGCTGCTCCTCCCTCCCCCCTCCCCCCTCCCCCCTCCCTTCTTAATGGCTGGCGCTGCGCGTCCGCGCCGCTGGCGCGCCGGAGGCGCGCCAGAGGCAAGCCCGTCTGCGCCCGTCCGCGACTGGACCGCGCCCAGCGCCACCCCCCCTGGCCCCTGCGCCCCCGCATCCGCTACTCATCCAACGAACTCCGCGCTCTCAACCCCGGCCCCTCCACTGAATGCTTCCGGGCGTCCCCGAAGCACACTAAAGGACCTTTTTCCTGCCGCACCTGCAACTTCTCCTGCATCAGAACGACTAATCCAACTACTAAAATATTCAACCCCAACCACCTGAACTGCATCCTCATCAACACCCGCTCCGCACGAAAACACGCCATCGAGCTCTGGGATTTGCTCGACACCACAGCACCTGACGTGGCTTTCCTGACCGAAACCTGGTGGAACGACTCCTCGGCTCCGGACATCGCCATCGCCATACCGGACGGCTACAAAATCATCAGAAGGGATCGAACCAACGGAATCGGAGGCGGAATAGCCATCGCTTACAAAGCTACCCTCAAAATCCACACCCACCCGGACGACACCCTCAAGACAGCCGAACACCTCCACTTCCAGATCCACACGGACCCCAACACGACCCTCAGAAGAACCCTCATATACCGCCCTCCAGGACCAAGAGCCCCCTTCAGCGACACCATCGCCGACCTCGCAAGCACCCACGCCCTCGCCTCCACGGATTACATCCTCCTGGGAGATCTAAACTACCATCTGGAAAACGCCAACGACGCCAACACCGCATCACTGACCTCCAACCTCCTCAACCTCGGACTCCACCAGCTAGTCAACACTCCCACCCACATCGCCGGACACACCCTTGACCCCCTCTTCACCTCAAGCAACCACATCTCTTTCAGCCACACCTCCGAACTCCACTGGACCGACCATCACTGCGTCCATTTCACCTATAAGAAAATCACAGAGCAACACCGCATCCAGCTACCTCCTCACCGCCGCTGAGGCAAAGTCACCCAAGACCAACTGACCAGCACCCTCATCAACAACCCTCCACCCGACGCAACCGACCCGAGCACAGCCGCCATCAATCTCCATCAATGGATCCTCGACTGCGCCAACACCCTTGCCCCACTCAAGAAACCCACTGCAATCCAAGGAAAGAAAAAACCAGCATGGTTCACAGACGATCTAACCACCTCCAAAAGCATCTGCCAGAAGCTCAAAAAGAAATGGATCCAAGAACGCACACCCGACAACCTCGCCACCCTCAAAAACGCCAACCGTGAACACCACCAACGGATCCGCCTCGCCAAGCGTGCCCACTTCACCGAACGCATCAACAACAACGCCCACGACTGCAAAGAACTCTTCGGCATCGTGAAGGAACTCTCCAACCCAAAAGCCAACTCCAACGACATCTCGCCCTCCCAGAAACTCTGCGACGACCTCTCCACCTTCTTCCACCAGAAAATCGCCACCATCCACGACAGCTTCAACACCGGTCCACCGCCAGACCCCACCCCCGACGTCTCCTCCCACGACTGCCGCCTCACCGCCTGGACCCACGTGGACGATGCAGAAACCATAACAACCATGAACACCATCCACTCAGGCTCCCCTATGAACCCTTGCCCTCATCACGTATTCAACTCAGCCAACGCCACCATCGCCCCCGAACTCCGCAAGATCATCAACCTCTCCTTCACCTCCGCCACTTTCCCGGACAGCTGGAAACACGCAGAAATCCAACCCCTCCTCAAGAAACCCAAAGCCGACCCCAACGATCTAAAAAACTTCCGTCCGATCTCTCTCCTCCCTTTTCCAGCTAAAGTCATCGAGAAGATCGTCAACATTCAACTCACCCACTTCCTCGAAGACAACTCCATCCTGGACCCCTCACAATCCGGATTCAGACGAAACCACAGCACTGAGACTGCTCTCCTCGCCGCCACAGATGACATCAGACATCAAATGGACAACGGCGAAACCTCAGCCCTCATCCTCCTCGACCTATCAGCCGCCTTTGACACAGTCTGCCACCGCACCCTACTGACCCGCCTCCAGGAAGCCGGCATCCAAGATAAAGCCCTCCACTGGATCTCATCCTTCCTCTCCGACAGAACTCAGAGAGTCCGTCTCTCCCCTTTCCGCTCCAAAGCGACCAACCTCATCTGCGGCGTCCCCCAAGGATCCTCCCTCAGCCCTACGTTGTTCAACGTCTACATGGCCCCCCTCGCTAAACTGGCCCGCCAACATCATCTCAGCATCATCTCCTACGCCGACGACACCCAGCTCGTCCTCTCCCTGACCAAAGACCCGCTCACCGCCAAAACAAACCTCCACGAGGGACTAAAAGCCATCGCCGATTGGATGAACAACAGTCGCCTGAAACTCAACTCCGACAAGACGGAAGTCCTCATCCTCGGGCGCACTCCCTCGGCCTGGAACGACTCATGGTGGCCCTCCGACCTCGGACCCCCGCCCACCCCTGCCAACCACGCAAGAAACCTCGGCTTCATCCTGGACTCCGCCCTCACCATGTCCAAACAGGTCAGCGCCGTCTCCTCCTCCTGTTTCAACATCCTTCGAATGCTCCGCAGAATCTTCAAGTGGATTCCAACAGAAACCAGAAAGACGGTGACCCAGGCCCTCGTCAGCAGCAGACTTGACTACGGCAACGCACTCTACACAGGCATCCCAACCAAAGACATCAAACGACTCCAACGTATCCAAAATGCCTCCGCCCGACTGATTCTCGACATACCCCGCCGATGTCACATCTCCCCTCACCTGAAGGAACTCCACTGGCTCCCGGTAGACAAGAGGATCACCTTCAAACTCCTCACCCACGCTCACAAGGCGCTTCACAACACCGGACCCTCCTACCTCAACACCAGACTTAACTTCTACACTCCAACTCGTCAACTCCGATCCGCCAACCTCGCCCTCGCCATCGTACCCCGAATCCAGCGCAAGACCTCCGGCGGCAGATCCTTCTCCTTCCTCGCCGCCAAGACCTGGAACTCTCTCCCCACACCTCTACGCCAGACCCAGGACCTCCTCGCATTCAGAAGGCTCCTCAAGACCTGGCTCTTCGACCGCTAAACAGCAGCGCTCCACGCCCCCCCCCCCCTCCCCCCAGCGCCTCGAAACCCTGACGGGTACATAGCGCGCTTTATAAATATTGTGATTGATTGATTGATTGATTGACTGGGGTGCCAAAATGTTGCTCAAATGCAAAATTTACCTTAAAAAACAAAAGACAAGAGGAGTCTGGCAAAGCAGTAACAGTTTGTTTAATTGAACATTACTGGCCGGGAGAGTAGTTACCGAACCGGGGTCTGGTGGACTGTCTCTCAAAGTACATAGGTTTGAAGGCTCTCTTTATATAATTCTCTGCACACCATACAATAATTAAGACATTCTTTACTTGTTTGAGAATGCGAGTGGGTGTCTTGGAGTCATACAATTGATACAATATGGGCCAGTGGATCCTTGTAGAGGTGTCCGGTATGAGGTACGCGTGATCACTGCATGTTACTGTGTGTGCTGTGTTCTGCTTGGCTAAGTGTTCCTAACTGTATGTTTCTTCTGACTTTTATGGTGTTTGGGAATGTGCGTACCCCTCCAGCCATATGCGTTTTATTGGGGCCAATCTCCTAAAACTATTGTAGTGTTGCTGCGCCTATCTGTGGTACTGACCTATGTTTCCTGTTTGCATGTGTGCCTACCAGCTATGTGCTGCCCCACCTGTGACCTGTCAATCAGTTAGTCTCAGGCCTGCCTGCCCACATATTTCGGGAGCGGGTTTGAAGGAGAGTTCATGACGGAGTTGGCCTTGATCTTGTTGCTACGTGCAAATGTATCATGGCATTCATTGAGGTTAAATTTTTCAATATCAACACTATATGCGCATATTCAGCTCTCTACAGAAGATGGTAGTCTCGATCCTTGTAGCTCACACTTGTAGTGTTACTATCCTACAAAGTAATAATGTAATTGCCTTAATTAATGTGAGATAAACACATCCAGAGCTTCACTTCCTGCTTCAACTAACGCCTTACTTTTCATGCATTCAGCGGCAACACACCTTTTTTGTATGGCTTCAACACTATCCTACACATCCCTGAATCGATCTAGAGTAAATCTATACATGATCCAAAAACAAATGTTATTTTATTCTTTCAGAATTTGTATTACACATCTGTTATTAGTATGGCAGTGCAGCAGCATCGTGGATGTTCTTTTCTGCATGGTTCCAGAGATTCCTCGCAGACCGGAGTCTGAGACATCTAATGCTGATGTGCTTCAGAGATTGTGTTATGATTCATCTCTAAGACTAAGTTGTGTCTGATGTGTGATGAAAGCTTGGCATTTACTTAGAGTACTGTATCAGTCGTGAATTGGATTACATAATAATCTCAGGACTAAAGGATCTGCTGTGAAGATTACTTGTCTGTTCCTTACTCCCTTTCCAGTCTCCTTCATAGTTCCTATCCCTTTTGTGGAAATATAAGGGGGTGATGCAACCCATGTAGTCCTACCATTGTTACGCTATACTGATGTTCTGCGAAAATCTTTTACTCACTGCACATTGTTCCTTTCTCCAGTGTTCACTAGCAGCAGTGGCCTGAAATGTTGCTGGGGTAGCATCAGACCATCCAAGCAGGCATCAGCACATTTAACCTTTGTGGCCACCTCTCCTCACAATCCTTAGTAGGGCCAAATAATTTCCCCTTTTACGGTTAAACGTTTGGGCACCTGCTATTGTCCTTCCTTAACCATTTTGGTGTTTGCGTGAGTTCTTGTAGGGTCCTCCCTTACTTTTGTCCATAGACATGGACACACATGCTGAGATTAGGCAAAGTGCTGTCACTGTTGGCCTGGTATTTTCTCTGGTTTGGTAGCATGTGTATTGGTGTCTTTGTAGATGCCAGCATTTTTATTTACTTTTGTGGGAGCAGTTTCTTTCAGTCATGTGAAATATGGTCACACGTGTGACCTCATACTTCTACCGTCACACTTCTTTAGGTCTTGCTTGTTTGCTACTGACATCATGAGCCTTTTTTTCATTGTGCCGTTGTAAACTCAGTATTTTCTGTACTCAAATTTTGCTTTTGATTTAGTTTAACTTTCTTTAGTTTTGGACTACTGCATTAAATGTTCTCTGTTTATTTGCAAAATTGTGTTGATTGTCTCCAGACAAACATGACTAGGAAGTTATCTGTTGTCTCAGCACAGGTGATCTGTGTTTTGAATTTCATTGGAATTTCCACTATTTTGGGGGTTGATGTTTATGAGGACAGTTGTTGACATATGAGTCACCCAGGAGCTCAGTTTCATTATTGCACTTGAAAGAGTGATTCCCTGTTCTAAAATGTCCACAGTTGCTGCACTGTCAAATAGAATACTGTCTGGATCACAGGTTTGCCCAAGGTCATTCCCCTTGGATCAGGAGTATTAAAGGTGCTATCCTGAGATGAATTGGATTTTTTGCAGTTACTCTGTTGCATATTTTTTAAATGTTGTGCTGGTACACCCCACAGTTGTTGCTTTTATGGAAATCTTTATTTTGATATGACTTAGAGCTTCACTGAGAAAAGTCTGGTAACAGGACATCTAACAACAAATGGTGGTTATTCCATCCCTCTTCTTCTTGTTTATCCCTGTGAAGGCACTCAGGTTTCTTGATGGCAGAACTGCCACTGGTTCTGCAAGCAACAACACTCTTACAGAGGCCCTAACGCTGGTACAAATGGTTTTGGCAGGGCCTCCTTATGAACCCTGACACCATTTCTACCAGAGTCTGTTCTGTCCTGGTTTGCATGTCAACAATGGTGCTGCAAGACAGAAAATTGAAATTCCCCACACATGCTGGACTAAGTCTCTCAGTGCGAGTAGGACAATAATTATATTACTTCTGAAGAAGGACCCCTGTTATGGTGGACTTTCTTTGGCAATAATATAAATAACAACAGTCCCCCCATGAAAGCATGGAATGGAAGACCTACTACAGCTGTCTGTGTCCCACATAGTGGCTCCCTACAAAAACACAGGTGGAATTTTGGGTGAAAAAGGTGTGCCAAAGTAGTGGACAACAAAGATTTGGTGACCCATCACCCCAGCCATGAATGGCCCATTGAAGTCTAAATAATGCTCTACAAGTGAGTTTGGTAAGTGTTCCATTGGCTGTCTTGTTTGTGGTAGTCAGATCTGTTGCTGTGCAATTTCACTGCAGTATGTGATGCCTAGAAAGATTGCTCCATGCATGGCTTATGCTTGTGGTGCTAAGCTAATTAGGGTGAGGATTGCACATAGTACATGCAAACTAGTCAATAGCTGCAGCTTTGGTCCAGTTGGGTCATACATTTGGGAAAAGCTACAACATCTGTATTGTACAAGTAGAGGAAAGTGGTTGATAGCAGCCCCATCTCTTAAGTGCTCATTACAAGTTCCGGGGGGAAGACCACTGTCGCCGCCAAAAGACCTCCAGCACGGCGGTCCTCAGACCGCCATATTACGACTGCTGGTGGCTTTCTGCCATTTTCCAGGTGGAAAACTGACAGCAATCGTACTGAGGGTCGGCAGTCTAGTGGTGGTTGCATCTCAGACACCACCACGCCAAAAAGAACACTGCCCGCCATATTTCAATTTAAAAACAGTGTGGGGTTGTTGTGTTGGTGGGGCACTGGTGGCGGTGCAAGTGCCAGGACCCGTTTCCTCTCGGACGACTACCTTAACGACCAGGTAAGGTGACCGTCTGAACGAGGAGGGGGGAGGGGAGGTGTTTGTGTGTGTGCAAGTGTAAGGGTGTTGTGAGTGTGAGTGAATGAGTGTCAGGGTGTGCATGCGTGTGTGTCAGTGTGTGGAAGTGTGTAGTTTGCGTGCATGCGTGTATGCAGAGGGTGGGGGTAATTACGGAGTTGGGGGGTTGCTACAGTGAGCGGGGGTGAGACTGTTGTAAGGGAAGGGGGGAGGAGGAAGTTGTCTACCGGCAAATTCCTGTCACCTGTAGCTTTTCCGCCAGGGTTTTTGTGGCAGTGCTACCGCCACAAAAACCCTGGCGCAATGGGGACTCATAATACCACCGGTGGTATTACGTGGAACGCCGGATTCAAGATGCTTATCTCTGGCACGGCGGTCCGACCGCCCTGGCGGTAAATGGGAAAGTGGCGGTTTGGCACAGGCCAAACCGCCACACTCAGAATATGGTGGCCCACACCGTTGGCCTGTCAGCAGTGGGACCGCCACTGTGAGTCTGGCAGTCTGAAGACCGCCAGACTCGTAATGAGGGCCTTAGTTCTCAGTTCGGTGTTGCATGTGAGACCCCAGAGAAAGTGCTCCAGACCTGTTGTACAGCATGTATGCATGGCTTATGCTTGTGTATGCAAGCAAGAGAATGTGAGGACAGAGACACAAGCAGCTAATACAAATCAATCTACTACTGCAGGATAGAGTTACTTTGAGTTCAAACTGTGGGAAACAGAGGTCCTCATTACGAGTCTGGCGGCCTGTTGACCGCCATTCTTGCGGTGGCAGTCCCACCGCCGACGGGCCATGGGTGGAGACTGCCAGATTACGAGTTTGGCGGTTTGGCCTGTGCCAAACCGCCACTTTTCTGTTCCTACTGCTAGGGCGGTCAGACCGTCGGCCCGGAGATAAGCATCTCCGACCCAGCGGTCCACCAAAGACCGCTGGCAGTATTACGAGTCCCCTTTCTGTCAGGGATTTCGTGGCGGTAGCACTGCCACAAAATCTCTAGCGGAAAGTCTACTGGCGACAGGAATTTGCATTTCTGTCGCCGATAGAAGACTCCCCCACCCCCATCTACACAAGTGCCTCACCCACCCCCCTTCCCTTCCAACATTCCCATCCCCGAATCCACCGGTAATCCCCCACCCCCTGCTCCCAGTAGTAACCCCCAACACCTCCTACATACACGTACTTACCCCCACCCCATCCCCATACTAACCCCCGCATAAATGCATGCACCCACAGACATGCACTCCCTGACACTCACTCACTCACAACACCCTTACAGTCACGCGCACATAGACACACACGCAACACCCCCCAAATCCATACACACATACACGCACAACACCCCCACTCACACTCGCACTCACTACATTCACCCCCATTGACACGCATACACACCCCATCTCCCCACCCCCTCCTTTCCTCAACATACGTACATAACCCCAACCCCTGTCTGCATGCATGCACACACGCACCCTGACCCAGTATTCACGTTCACCCACACATGCATCACCATCACCACATTTACACACAGACACACATGCACACACAAGCTCCCCCTACCTCCCCCCCATTCATGACACACTCACATGCATCCATTCACACACCCTACCTCCCTCCCCTTGCGGAGGACACTTACCTCGTCCAACAAGGTGCTCCTCCCTGAGGGGACGGGACCCGGCACTCCCACTGCCAGCAGCATCCCACCATCAGAACACTGCCAGGCTGTATTACAGGTCGTAATATGGCTGGCGGAGTCCTTTTGGCGGGGTGGAGCCGGCGGTGGAACCGCCTCTGCGTTGCCGACTGCCAGCACGACTGCTGGCGACTATCCACCTAAAGAATGTCAGAAAGCTGTTAGCAGTTGTAATGTGGTGGTCTGCAGACCACAAGCACTGGTGGTCTAGTGGCGGCTTTGGTAGTCTTGGAAAAAGACAGCCAAAGTCATAATGAGGGCCAGAATGTCTTTAATTCACTCATAAGTTGCTGGTCGTTAACGATAGTCCTAAACCTTTTTAGGAGTGTATTCCAGAGGTTATATGTAAAAGCTTAGAAGGAGCTACTACCTAGATGAGATTTCTGACACTTGAGGCGTAGCTAACTACAAGCCATACTTGACCTAATGTTTCTTCTTTGGTTGCATGACCTGACGGTATAAAGGATGTCCTCACCCCCTGGCTTGTTCAATGTGGTTATGTGTGAAGTTAAGTACTGTCTGGCCGCTGTATCAGTTTGACAATCATTCCCTAGGAAATCCAATGTAGAGTGCGTTTGCATATTCCAAGGGTAAGTCACAGGCTTAAAATGCCTGTATCATGTATGATAGCCATAGATAAGCAAATATATGTCAAAGTATTACCATCATATAGAAAGTGTCTCTTGCATATTTGTAGATTTGAGATTCGAGTGATAGTTTCAAGTCCATGACTGCATAGAGGGTTTGTGTTGATTTCATGTCTTCATTGGCTGTTGTACCATTTACAGGAGCCAGAAGCACACAGGGTTATGGTTTTGCCAGGATCCACAAGTAAGTATTTTTGTTTTTGAAGAGTTCATTTTGGGGTGACTCTAGCATCCATTGTTTAACTGTTATTTACATTTGCTGAGCCCAGGTGTGTAGATTTTGGAATGATCCAGTTTTCTGATGATTCCGGCATCATCAATATAGTTGTGACATGTGAGATTTAATGATTTCGCAAGATTATGCAGATGGAGGAGATAGTCATTAACAAGTAGGGTTGAAATTGTTAGATTTTTGTGGGGAACCTACATGCATATTGTATGCTGGAAACTTGATTATTGGCAGTCAGGAGATTTAGGATCTATCCTCGAATTCAGATGATACATTGAGTAGAAGTATAGCAGTCACTTTGTTCATGTCAATAGATTTTTTGAAGTCATATTGAAGATAGATTAATCCTGAATCACTGTTTCCTCAAGTTCTCAACCCATTCTATGTATGCACAAGACTGCTTGCCACCTCTTCATTGTACAGAGTGTTCATTTGCTATTAGCCAGTAGTTTGTTGGGTTGGCCTGGTCAGGTTTTTTTTCTTAAATATAAGTTTAACGGGGGATATTTTCAATTTCTATGGCACAGAAGAAACTGTGATCTTTCTGGCTGCAGACAATTGTAACAGAATGATTAAAATGTTCTGAGATCAGGGATCTTTGATCCCAGCTTGCCAAGCTTGTGCCTTTGATTAGGCTAAGAAGTTCCTTTTCATTCAGTAAGTTAAAGAAACGCTGTTTTGGTTCTGTATTTCAGTTTTGATGGTGAGGGAACTGGTGGGAATTCACTGCTTTCTTTGAGTGGAAGTAAAATTCAAGACTAACTGTTTTTTCTGTGATGTGTATTTGCTAAGGGTTCATAGATTTGTGAGATTGTTTTGGTGCTGGCAGGGTCATGAAATTAATTGTCTGTCCTGAAGAGCTCTTTGTAGAGCATGTAGTGTTGGTAACACTCTGAGTTTAGCCTTTTTGCCATTTTGTTAAAGGATCTCTCAATTCCAATTCTGTAGGAGTGCCCTATTTTAAGAATTGCCCCTTCTTCATCAAAAAGACATCATTTAAGCATTGTGCATGAAGTTAACTTTTTTCACCACTGGTGTATGACCGTGCACTGCTCAGCCCCAAGGAAGAGAATCGACATAATGTGTACGTTACTCCAATACATTAATTTAAAGGGAGTATTTCCATTCAATAACACTTGTCCTTAAAATTCCCAATCAGTACTCCAAAAGAATATGATGATCAAATATTTCCATTTATTTCAAATCTCAGCAGAAAATTCAAAGTTCTATTTGTATATAAAACACTGTTAGTCATGCAGAAGAACATCCATTCTTTAAGTCATTTGTCTCAATGTATCAGATCTGAAAACAGTTTAGTCTTTAGTTACATTGATGTAGGATATCATCATTAGAATCTGTTTTTGATCGACCCAACATAATAACGTGTTTTTGTTCTTCTTATGACAATATTTTGGGTTTACTAATAAAATGTATTTCCCAAGACTAATCTCTCCTCCAGGTCTTTGAATGATAAAACTCCTTCACATCCTAAAATCAGTGTCAATATTGTTCAGACAGCATCAAGTGTCTTTCTATTTTCTAGATCTTTATGTTACAAGTATGGTGCCTCCAGAGAGTCACTATTTATTAACCAGCCAACTCCATCTTTTCACACGAAGATCATCCAACATACCATTTACTGTCTATATGCCTATATATATCTGCAGTTTTGACAATATGAAGCAATGTACAGCAGCATCAGCAGCGTGCTTCAAAAAGCAAGTTATTTTCTCTCCATAAATTAATATTTTAAACATTGTACACCAGCTGGTGAATGCTTGTGTCCCAACAGATGTAGGTGCCTTGGACTTCTGGTATTTCAGTACATGTTGGCCTAATAGTAACACTTTCATGGGGTGGGGGACAGTTTGATGATATGAAAGTATGAGTGAGTGGTTGTTCTGTTATTCCTGTCAACAGATAAACTTCCTAGACTATATATACTGCCTCTCTCCTGATGTATTATTTAATTTGTTATTCACTTACCTCACTAAATTTGTCTCTACTACTTGATATTACTACCTCTCACTATTTGTGATACCATCATTTTCTTCCTGGTCTTCACAGTTCTGTCGTTTTTATATTATTCATTTCTTTATGTTTCCTTATTTCTTTCTCCATTTTGTTTTTTTTGTATACTTCTTCCTCATGTTACACAGCTATACTTATAAAAGTAAAAAAAACTCTTTAGTCTGTTAATAAAATGACTTTATTATATTGTATTCACTGTAAGTCCTAGATTTTTTAATATAACTTTACTTATAATGTACATTCTACACCCTGTTGTTCTAAGGCTTTTTTTACATTACTGTATAATGCATATGTTTTCTTGTAACTTCTATTTCTTGTTCTACTGGTTAAGTAAAGCTTTTTTTTAAACTAAAAAAGTATGACTGACTACTTATTTTGTCTTGTTTTTTGGCTTCTTGTTTTCTTTCCTAAGTGTTTTTTTCACAACCTGTACATGGACTGGGCTTATGTGCATGATATTTGGGTAAGCGCGGGGTTGTTGGACTTAGACTTTTTTAGTGCAACAATGCTCCTAACCAGACTTAATTCTAATCTACCTCTATCTTGCTGGGCACATCTGTCCATTGACCCATATGATCCACAAAATCAGTGTCATTATGAGTTAATTTGTCCCACAGAGCATGAACTAGTGATTTAAATGTGCATTCTTCATAGGTAAATGTCTCTATTCAGCACTTTTCCCTTGGATAACTGGAATAATTGTTGTTTTTACAGATCTTTGAGAGAATGAAGTGAGACAGTACAAGGATTCTGTCACCATTTCTTTACGTAGAACATTCACTTTTCATCAATTCTTGGGAATACCATAGTGCAGATTTATGCTTTTCATAGTTTTGACTTTTAAGGAACCACTCAGGTCTATCTTCAGAGGGGCAGTATTATGGTAGTCCATGTACATCAGCATCATTACATTCATTACAAAATACCACAGGAAAATGGGTCTAAAGGCCCATGGTTTAGCAGTGAACATAGCCACAATTAGGGTGCAAAGGGCCCCTCTCCCGCCTGGATCCCAGAGCTGATGCACCTACTGTACCATTGTGATCCAACCACCTTTCCAGAAACTCTTCGTTCTTGGGGCTCCAGCTGTTTCTTTGCATTGTCAGCTCTTAGTCTTCAGAACATAACCAAACCTTCTCACTTTCCGGAAACAATTACACATTCTTCTTTTCCTTCTCTTCTTGAAGTATTGTCTTATTTGTTTCTACCACAAACATGTGAAATGTAATACTCCAATAGTTCACACTGTTGCACAGTGATGCTACTTAATGCTTTCCTGTGTACAGGACCAATCACTCTCTGTGCAAAGATGTAGCTTCAAATGTTTACACTAATTATTTCGATGTCATTCAAATGAGTTCTTTTTAAAGTTGTCGTGCAGCTATGTGACACTAAACTGTTGATAAATAAAATACTTAACGATGGCATGCTGTGTTGCATACACATTTGTATTTATGTAGCTTAGATGAATATTCAAGTAGAACTGGGTAGTTTAAATGCCCAACAAGCGTGGTGTAGAACAATCCAGCACTTGACCTCGTCGTCAAGGTAGAGAAAAGGTGCAGTTCTGCTGGGGCTGTCTCCAGACCTTTAAGCATGAGTTGAAGAGTATCCCCCTGTTCAGGCCAGGGCCGAAGGCAGTGAAAGCTGCCATTTCAGGCCTCTTGTGCACCAGCCTGTCCTGTGTGCAGTGCACATGGGGCAGGCTGGTGCTCAACAGGCCTGGCAGCTTTTGCTGCCTACGGCCGTGGCCTGAATTCGGACCAGTGCCATAGGCAGCGAAAGAAAGCTGCTGTTTCAGGCCTCTTGTGCATCTGCCTGCCCCGTGTGCAGTGCACACGGGGCAGGCCGGTGCACAAGAGGCCTGAAACAGCAGCTTTCACTGCCTACGGCACTCCTGAATGGGCCCGATCTCAGAAGCGCTAAGCAGAGTCAGGTCCGACCCTGCTTAGCGCTTCCGAGATCTGGCACATTCAGGCCTCTGTGGGTCATGGAACTCCGCCTCTGCGGAATCCCACTGAATTTTTATTCAACAGCGCAGAATTATGCAGGTAAACTCAGTGAACTCTGCCCAGGCCTAGTTATATATGGCTTCTTCATTCCTTCTCTGCCCTTATGAAGATGTTTAAAGGAGGGGCAGATGATTTTGGGGTGCCATACATAACATAAAACTATAGAGGTCTAAACAGTAAATAGCAGATAGTTTTCACCTCAGGCTTCAGAGTGACTCTGTCAACATCTTGAGCTTTACCCACTAGGTCCATTGGTGCCACTCAAATCTCCTCTGTGAAAAGCATCCTAATTTTTCACAGTTACCCACCTATATTTGTATATGTTAACCCTCTGCCACCCCAGTATTCCACTTTCTAGTTCCATGTTTAAAATAGAACATTCCGCCCTCAGGGGGTAAAATGTTCTAACAGCGTGATAAACTGTCTGCCTTGGTCCACCCGTGTGATAAAGGCCCTCTTCCTCTGCACAGGTGCTTGCCTGCGGCTTGGGCCTAAAATTCTGGGATAACTCAGGGAGATGCCCACTGCTGCAGAAAGCCATTATGCTATATTAGCAGCTTTAGTAGACTTTGGAGAGTGGCTCAGAGATGCTGACATTAAATACTGTCTTTTGCTTGTTTTTAATGTTCATTCAGAGTGAGAGGAAGGGAGAGCAGTCCTGTTTGTCTGGGCTCGATGATATTAGGGGAGTGATGCTAATGGTTTTCTTTCCCACATGCTGTTGAGAGTTGTCTAGTTATAATTGGCCTCCCCTAATTATGCCATTGACACAGACTCAATTATGACACAGGCAATTAATTGTAGTTAACGCCCTTAGCACCTTCTTTTAACCCTCTGAACAGATAATGATACATACATATTGTTGAGTCTGGGAATACTTGTTAGCAAGGTGATCTCTTGGTGACCTTGCTGAGTCTGACACTAAAGAATTATAATGATCTACATTGTCTGTAAACTCTTCCTATGAAGAGCCCAGGAACAGCCACCAGGTAGCATAAAGGTTATGTATAAACAATACATCAACCAATAAATAAATAAATAGGG
Organism: Pleurodeles waltl; assembly: GCF_031143425.1. Taxonomy (NCBI): domain Eukaryota; kingdom Metazoa; phylum Chordata; class Amphibia; order Caudata; family Salamandridae; genus Pleurodeles; species Pleurodeles waltl. The sequence goes on from NC_090438.1 coordinate 59,639,555, forward strand.
TCAGATACTGCGTGCTAATGTTTCTGAGAGAGATATTGTTTACATGACTGTTGAGACAGGTACTGCTATTAACCCCTTCGGTGCAGACATCTCACTTTCTCCCCCCACAGTGGATGGCAGTGGAAGCACTTCCACTGCAATCCCCAACCCCCTGTCGGCGATCTGATGACATCGGTGCATTGCATCGGATGCAGACGGGACGCGCTGATAGCCATTTGCTTCCAGCGCATCCAGTGAGAGGATGCAAAGGTAAGTCCTTCTCCTGAGGGGATGGGGGTGTTAGGTTTTACAGATGCAGGGGGAAGGACTTTCCCTGGCACCTGTAAACGGTGGATTTCTGCTCTACAGTCATGGGTTTTTCCGCAATCGTGGAGCAGGAATCAACCTCACTAGGTCATCAGGGATTTATTTGCTGATTGTTGGGGGAGCTACCTACCCCTTAGGCAAGAGTTGCTCTCCTGGGGGGCATAATGTGTCTGTGATTCCGCCACCCTGGGGGCTGATTCAGCCACTTTTAAGCCGATCAGCCCCAATGGGGAGACTGAAACCCACTAGAAGCCAGGGAAAATTATTATTGTTATTGATTGTGGGGGGCGACTCCTTGGGCAAGGGTAGCTGTAGGAGGCTGGCCTGGCTTGTAGTGGGTACCAAAGGTACTTACACCTTGTGCCAGGTCCAGTTATCCCTTATTAGTGTGGAGGAGGATTGGCTACCAAGAGAGGTAACAGCCTATCAGAAGGAGCCTCTGACATCACCTGCTGTCACTGGCCACTCAGAGCAGTCCAGTGTGCCCCCAACACCTCTGTTTCCAAGATGACAGAGGTCCGGGACACACTGGAGGAGCTCTGGGCACCTCCCCTGGGAGGTACTGGTCAGGGGATTGTTCACTCCCCTTTCCTTTGTCCAGTTTCACACCAGAGTAGAGCAGGGCTGGGGGATCCCTGAACCGGTGTAGACTGGCTTATGCAGAGATGGGCACCATCTGTGCCAATCAAAGCATTTCCAGAGTCTGGGGGAGGCTACTCCTCCCCAGCCCTTCACACCTATTTCCAAAGGTAGAGGGTGTAACACCCTCTCTCAGAGGAAATCCTTTGTTCTGCCTTCCTGGGCCAGGGCTGCCTGGACCCCAGGAGGGCAGTAACCTGTCTGAGGGGTTGGCAGCAGCAGCAGCTGCAGTGGAGACCCCAGAAAGGCAGTTTGGCAGTACCCGGGTTCTGTGCTAGAGACCTGGAGGATCATGGAATTGTCCCCCCAATACCAGAATGGTATTGCGTGACAACTCTATGATCTTAGACATGCTACATGGCCATGTTCGGAGTTCCCATTGTGACGCTATACATAGGTAGGGACCTATGTATAGTGCACGTGTGTAATGGTTTCCCCGCACTCACAAGGTCCGGGGAATTTGCCCTGAACTATGTGGGGGCACCTTGGCTAGTGCCAGGTTGCCCACACACTAAGTAACTTTGCACCCAACCTTCACCAGGTGAAGGTTAGACATATAGGTAACTTATAAGTTACTTATCTGCAGTGGTAAATGGCTGTGAAATAACGTGGACGTTATTTCACGCAGGCTGCAGTAGCAGGCCTGTGTAAGAATTGTCAGAGCTCCCTATGGGTGGCAAAAGAAATGCTGCAGCCCATAGAGATCTCCTGGAACCCCAATACCCTGGGTACCTCAGTACCATATACAAGGGAATTATATGGGTGTACCAGTTTGCCAATGTGAATTGGTAAATTTAGTCACTAGCCTGTAGTGACAAATTTGGAAAGCAGAGAGAGTATAACCACTGAGGTTCTGGTTAGCAGGGCCTCAGTGAGACAGTTAGTCACCACACAAGGAACACATACAGGGCACATACTATGAGCACTGAGGCCCTGCCTGGCAGGGTCCCAGTGACACAAGGACTAAAACAACATACATAGAGTGAAATATGGGGGTAACATGCCAGGCAAGATGGTACTTTCCTACAGTAGCTTCCCTTGAAGGGCATTTTATTATGTATTCCGCCCATCCCAGAAGGCAGATAGGCCGCTTTTAGGTGGATCTGCCATCTGGAGGGGGGGAGGGCAGAGGGCTACTAGACACTAGAGATTTTGTATTTTGGGGAGTGGCCCCTTGGGTAAAGGTCACTCCCCTTTATTGGGTGGGGGGCGGATTGGCCATATATATTTAGGCCCACCAACCCCTCCGGGGGCAGAAAGCCACTAGACACCAGGAATTTAATTTATTTATATGTTGGGGAGTGGCCCCTTTGGCAGGGTTGCTCCTCTTGTTTGGGGCATGTATTTTGACAATTTTTGCCCCCCTTGCAGATTAGCCAGAGTGTGGACTGACGTTTTGCTGAAGATATGTGTGGTTGTTATTTGAATGGTGATGGGCAGACTTCATATTGTTTTATATTGTTAACAGTTTTAGTTCTAGTCATTATTTGTAATTGTAACGTTTTACTTTTACTTTTTATCTAGTGCAAAACTTTTGTTTGCCTTTGCTGCAACTCCTGCTTGTGTTTTTTGTGTTTGTGCTTTTTGCACTGGTGGATCTGCAGTTGCATGTGTTTGGTAAGAAAAAGAGTTTTGTACTGTGTACTCTAAATGAGTATCATTGCCATGCATGAATGTGAATACTGTAACAATAGCAGCATGTTTAGCTTCTGTTTGATTGTGTGTGAAATTATCTTTGGGTTTGTGCTCAATGTGTATTGTGTTGTCCTTTGTGTAGTTTTCTTTTGTTTTTCCTTTCTAGTGGGATATCGTCGCTGTGTCTGTGCAGAGTAGGTGCTGGTGAGTCTAGCTGTCTTTGGTAAGTGAGTGGTATTGTTTTTGAGTATATAGGTGTTTGTGATAAAGCCACACTTTGTTTATTACCTATTTTACACAGTGTTGGTTGTTGTTGAGTTTTTTTGTCAAGTTACTTTTATTAGTAAGGATTATGGCTAGCCGCAGTATTACTGCTCAGCAGTTTGTTGGTATGCTTTTTGAATCTTCCTCTGATCATGATTATGAGACTGACTTTGCATCTCAGGTATAGGAAGAAGTGCAAGGTTCTGGCAGTGAATTTTCTGTCCGTGAGGAATCATCTGATGATGAAGCCACTCTCAGTGCAGAGGAAGTGTATGTTTTTGAGGAGGACACTGATGTGACGATAGTGCAGCAAGAGGCATCTGGATTGCAGCCTGGGGCTGAAAGGCTTCCCATTGGAAGAGCTGAACTCTCAGTTGCCCCAAACATGGTGCTGCCATCGTTGCCTGTCTTTACTAGTGTCGCAGGGAGTAGAGTGAATACTGAAAACTTTTTGCCTGTAAATTTCCTTCAATTGTTTATGGATGATGTATTTTTGGATATGATTGTCGAATGGGCTAATTTGTATGCTGAACAGTATTTGAGGGAAACAGTGGCAGACTTCAGCCCCGCTCTAGAGCTACCCGGTGGACTCGCACACATCTGGATGAGAAGAAGAAGTTTTTGGGCTCAACTTTTTTGGTGGGCTTGATAAGGAAGCCGTTGCTGACTTCATATTGGTCCATTAGTCCCTTGATAACGAATATATTTCCTGCCACCATGAGTTGTGATCAGTATTTTCTTCTGGCTCAGATCCTGCATTTTGTTTCTAATGCTTTAGCATTGCCATGAGTTCTCCCAGATTGTCACCGTCTTTTTAGGATTTGGCCTGTCGTTCATCACTTTGTAAATCGGTTTTCAGACATCTATGTTCCAGGCAAAGAAATAGCTGTAGACGAGTCGTTGGTCCTGTTCAAGGGCCGGCTGGTTTTTAGGCAGTACATTCCTAGCAAGAGGGTATGTTATGGAATTAAGATGTATATGCTGTCTGACAGGGATTCCAGTATTGACCCCCCTGGTTGTCCATCCACTTTTAGAGTTAGTGAGATGATTGTGTGGGAACTTGGCATAAGTCTTTTTAACAAAGGTCACCATTTATATATAGATAACTTCTAAACTGGTGTGCAATTGTTCAGGGAATTTTCCAAAGTGGACACTGTTGCTTGTGGCACAATCCACTCTAATTGTAAAGGGCACCAAAGAGAGCTTGTTTGCAAAAAAACTTGAGAGGGGACAGTGCAGTGCTTTGAGTAGTGATGAACTTCTAGCTGTGAAATGTGCAGATAGATGCTTACTACCATCCATGATAAAAGCACTTCACCTGTGTTTGGGGTAAGGTTGCTGAAGTATGCAAACCTGTGTGCATTTTAGACTATAATAGGCACTAGGTGGGGTTGATAGAGTAGATCAGAGGTTGGAACCTTACACTGCTGTTCGTAAGGCTTACATTTGGTATGAGAAGTTGGCTATCCATTTATTCCACTTAGCAACATGTAATGCTTTTGTTGTATTAAAGGATTGTTCTCCAGAGTCAAAGATGACATGTGTTCTGTTTCAGCAGTCTGTGATAGGCAGCCTTGTTGTAGTGGGACAGGCAAGTGTTCCTAGAATTGGGGTGGTGGACGATGTGGCTAGATTGATAGATCGCCACTTTGCTGATCACATTCCTCCCACGTTTAAAAAATACTTTTTCAGTAGGAAATGTTGAGTCTGTATACAAAGAGGTCTGTGGAAGGAGAGTCGTATGTACTGCCATGACTGTCCTTCTAAACCTGGGTGTGTGTGCCTGCCTGTTTCAGAATGTACCACACCCAATAGAATTTTTGGGAGCTGCCTGTTCTATATTGTTTTATATTTTTTGTTCACTTTCACGGTTGGCATTAGTGTCATGTATTTAGTTGGAGCTGTTGCGTTTGTAGTATTGTATTTACTTGAAATTAGTTAACGTTTTCTTTCTTATTAAAAAAAAATGCTGCTGGTGATGTGCGTGGACTGGCGCTTGGTTGGCGGTGTGCATGGAGTTGCGCATGGCTGGTGGTGTGCGTGGAGTGGGGCTTGGCTGGCAGTGTGCGTGGAGTGGTGCTTGGCTGGTGGTGTGCGTGGAGTGGGGCTTGGCTGGCAGTGTGCGTGGAGTGGTGCTTGGCTGGTGGCGTGCATGGACTGGCGCTTGGCTGGCGGTGTGTGTAGACTTGCGCATGGCGGGCAGTGGGTGAATAGTGAATCGCTGCTAGTCACTACACACACTATCAGCCCAGTCCACACACTCCGTCAGCCGGTGTGATTGCTTGTGGGCATTTGAAAGCGATGGGCCCTTGAATGGCGCTGTCTGTTGATGTGAGTGCTGTAATCTGCTGGGCTCTAGCTGGCGGCGTGAATAGTCTTGTGTGTGTCACATATGAAAGCTGGGTGAATGGACTGTAAAGCGGTTGGTTCCTTGACACCGGTTTACAGCTCACGAGCTGTGAGTCATTGGTTCAGTTTTTTGACATTTCAATTATTAACAGTACATTTCATTTTTGTGAAATCCCTTGTTAATAACATTTTAGATATCATGTCTCACCCTCATGCCAAATCCAACCAGTATGTGTGTGTACTTGATGAATATATGGTTGTGTAATAACAATTGTCTTTTCTGTCTTTCTCTGCAAGGGTGTACATTGTCTCTACATTGTCTCTTGTTGTGAAAGTTGTAATGTGCTGGGCTCACGGCAGGCGGTATGAAGGGTTTGTGTGTGTCACGTATGAAAGGAGTGTGAATGGCATGTAAAGCTGTCTGTGCCTTGTCACGGCTTTACAGCTCGTGAGCCTTTGGTTCAGTTTTTTTGATATTTCAATTATTAAAAGTGCATTTCATGTTTGTTAATAAAATTTTATGTATTGAACCATCACTCACCTTCGTGCCAAATCCAACCAGCATGCATGTAGCAATAATGGTGGGTAGCCACAAGAAATATTTTTTGCACTTCTCTCTGTTGGGAATTCAACTACAAAAAAACCCGCTCCACTGTAATCAGGCGTCCCTGACACGCTAGATGCTCATAAGCGTTCATAGGTGTTTTTATGAATGTGTCAGGGGAGTGGGGCCCCAATGATGAACCATGCCGCCAACTAGGTTAGTGCGTGAGGGAGTCTTTTTGTCAAAACCTAATGACTTTTTTTTCACAATTTGTTTGTGTGGGACATCACAGGAGTAAGAGACTTGGTAGTGTGCTTGCTTCTTGCGTACAGAAAATCTACCATCTCTGGATATGTTCAAAAAGTAGAAGCCAAGGAGAGTACAGGGTGGTGTGCCTCTTGTGGATCCCAACACGTTTTCTTACCCACCATGCCCTGCAAATCTCAATATGTGACTAAAATCACACATTTTCCTTGTATTTCCATGCCATATTCTCCAGACACAGAAATAAACCACAAATTTCCTACCACCCAGCATACTCCTTGGTCTCCCTATGAAAATGATACCTCACTTGTGTGGCTGCCCAAAGCCGATTCAGCCTAAAAATGTATTAATAAAATGCTAATGCTAAAATGCTAATGGACACACTTTGGTTCCCCCTCAATCTCTACATGTTTTTGGCCCTTTCCTGTCGCAGGCACTTGGCCCACTCACACAAATGAGGTACCATTTTCATCGGGAGATATGGGGGAATGCTGGGTGGAAGTAAGTTTGTGGCTCTCCTCAGATTGCAGAACTTTGCATCACAGAAATGTGAGGAATATGTGTTTTTTTTAGACAAATTGTGAGGTTTGAAAGGGATTCTGGGTAGAAAAATGTTGTAAGAGCCACACAAGTCACCCCATCCTTGATTCCTCTACGTGTCTAGTTTTCAATAAAGTACAGGTTTGCTAGGTTTCCTTAGGTGCCAGTGCACTAGAGCCCAAAAACCACAGCTAGGCACATTGCAAAAAAAGGGTCAGTTTTCGGTGGAAAAATATGATGTGTCTACCTCATGTTTTGGGCCGTTTCCTGTCGCGGACACTAGGCCTACCCACACAAGTGAGGTACCATTTTTATTGGGAGACTTAGAGAAATACAGAATAGCAGAACAAGTGTTATTACCAATTGCCGTTCTCTGCATTTGCGCCTTTCAATTGTAAGACAGTATGTAAGAAAGAAGTCATTTTGAGAAATGCCCTCTAATTCACATACTAATATGGCTTCCCACAAATTCACAGATGTGCAAATAACCTCTGCTTCTAAACTCCATATCTTGTGCCCATTTCAGAAATACATAAGATTCCTTGATCACTATTTTTCACTCTTTAGATTTTACCAAATGAATTGCTGCACACCCGGTATACAATGAAAACCCATTGCAAGATGCAGCTCATTTATTGGCTCTGGGTACCTCGGGTTCTTGGTGAACCTACAAGACCTCTATATTACCGCAACCAGGAGTCTTCAGCGGACATAAAAGTATTATAATGCTTTTGAAAATCTGCCATAGCTGGAAAAAGTTACAGATGAAAACGTAAACAGAAATGGCAGTTTTTTTCGACTCAATTTAAATGTGTTTTTATTTCAACTATTACTTTCTATAGGAAAACCTTGAAGGATATACAGAAATTACCCCTTGCTGAATTCTGAATTTAGTTTTCCTTTCAGAAAGGTAGAGTTTTCCAGGATCCACCATTGGTTTCACACCCATTTCTGTCACAAACTGAAAAGAGGTTGAATGAGCAAAAAATAGGAATAATGGATATGTCCCAGTAAAATGGCAAAACTGTGTTGAAAAATGTGGTTTCCTGTTTCTAGTCTACCTGTTCCTGAAATCTGGAAAGATGATGATTTTAGCGGAGCAAGCCCTTCGTTGATGCCATTTGTAAGGGGGGGGGGAACAATGCTTTCTTCTGCAGCACTTTTTTTCCCGAATTTAGCTTTAGCTATAGTTCGGCTAATTTCTCAGTCACCTCCAGGGGAATTCACGAACCCTGAGAACTTTAGAATCCTCAGGACGTTGGAAAAAAAGGACACAAATTTGGCGTGGATACCTTATGTAGACAAAAAGTTATGAGGGCCTAAGTGCACACTACCTCAAATAGCCACAAAAAGAGGCGTGGCATGGGGGGGGAGGAATAAGCCTAGCAGCAAAGGGGTTAATAATAATAAGAGGGGAGCCATGTCTGTGATTACTGCTGAGTGATTCTGATGTGTCATTCCATTTATGCATGTATCACCACTCACAGTCCCATTCATAGAACATTTGACTCACTATGTCACTTGAGTACCCCAAAAAAATGATTAACTCAAGAGAGTAGCTATAAAATTAAAATACCGCCACTTCAAACCATACCACATTATGGCCCTCATTACAACCCTGGCGTCGGTGGAGAAATGTTGGTAATACCGCCAACAGGCCGGCTGAAAAAAATGGAATTACAAGCATGGCGGTGACCGCCATGCTAAACCGCCACTTCTATTTTTTTCCTATCTTTGCACTTTTGATCTTTTCTTTTTCATTAACCATGCTTGGTTAAATTGCCATCCTTTGCCCCCAACCCCCCAATTTTGGCATATTTTCTTCTTTCTTGATTTGTCGTGGCTCAGAGTTCAAAGTTAAGAATGGCCATTAATAACTGTTAAATCCTTCTATGGCAGCCTCTCCCCTCACCCCCCATCACCGCTGAACCTGGTACTGCAGATGCCTCCCTCTTATTTATTTACTTTTTTTTCAATTTACTCATTAATTCACCCATTCACCAACAAAGGCATTTATTTCGCCACTTATGCACTCATATTTTTAGCCATCATCCAGCACCCACACAACCATGTATTAATTGACTTTACTTTGTTTTCTTAACTTCGTGCACTCACTAACAGTGGTCACAGCAGTGTGACTAATATAATTCACTGCTTTATATTCTCTGTTACAGAGATTTGTATAGTGCTGTATCATTACTATTGCCCTCCGGCACTGCCAGGGCTCAGGTACCTTCTCTCTGTTTGGGATTTTGTCACAATTTGAAGTCTGTTTTGATTGTTTCAGTTGGATTATCAGCAGGTTGAGGTTAACACCAGTGCTTAATTTGTAATTAAAAGGTGCCGGTGCCCACAGCCCTCCCCTTAAACACGCGGCTGCTGCAATTAAATGTGCGAACACGGAATACTGAGGTAGCGTAATCCTGAACCCACCTCGGACCTCTTTAGTCCATTTACAGCCCCTCCCTGCCCCTTCACCTCACTCTTGCAGCTTTCTGCTTTCCCTCATTGTGACGCTTTTTCGTTTTTCTACTCCTCCGTCTTTCCCAAACGTGTCTTTTATTGCAGCAGAAGAATAAGCCCCGCCCCTCAAAAATAAGTGCCGGTGCTCAGCACCGGAAACAACAAACACAAAATTAGCACTGGTTAACAGTATGTTTAGATAAACACTGGGAGTAATTGTAATTACTTCACAGTAAACAGAGTATTTTCGGTAATTCCACATAATATTTAATGATCATTATGCGAATAAGCCTGATCACGTAGTTAGGAAGAATTTGGAGGGGGGGAAATTAGCACATACACAATAAACTTTGTGAGCGTGAGCAGCTGCTTGAGCTGCTGTTTGTGTTGTTTTGCATTTAGTGCTATTTTCTTAGAGCAAAATTGTAAATTGGGGGTTAATCCTACCCCAAGACCACAGTTAGCGAGTGTGAGCGGCTGCAGTCACTGCTATTTGTATTTTGTTACATTTAGTGCTATTTTGTAGCGTGAAATGCATCCTTACATCTATTTTGGACACGCGGGGGCATTTTTGCACTAAGAGAATAGTGCTTAATGCAGAATTACTCTTCTTGGTTAACCTGCCAGAATTTTTCAGGTAATTCCGCAGGATTACGCTACATGGAATTAGTCGTGTTTTGCTATGTATTGCACCTAGTGATCACTCATTCATTCAATCCCTCAAGCTCATTCCCTGCCTTTTCACTCACCCATGTACCCATCATGTTCATACAATCATTCAAGTATCAGTCACACTTCATTCGTTCACAAATACTTCATATTTACTCTGCCATTCGTGCATTAAAGTTTTTATAACATACGATTCGTTTCATGTACCTTCAGTGGTTACTTTCTGTACATATTCCTTCACGCCTCTGCATGGGGAATCTTGGCGCTTGCTTCTGCCAAAGGCTCACAGGGGGCTTCGCCTGCCATCATTCTCTATCTGACATTTCTTCTAGAAAATAGAACATTTAAACAAAATTCCCCAGATCATTGAAAAGGAAGAAAATATGGTCCCTCAAGCGTACATCGACTGCCCTTAAGACAACAGTTACATAAGAAACGCGTGTGTTTATGTGCCTTACTCAAGACGTGCTTTTTTCCCTTTCAACTAAAAGCCGGAAGCCTATGGATATACATTTATGCATCACTGTTCTAAAACCAAACAGAACCAGGCACGTTAGTGCTCTGAAATTTTCCTCTCCGGCACACGTGTTTTTGCTTTGGTGCCTATCATTTAAGCGTATTTACAAATGCCTTGTTGGCAGCCATTTTGTTTATTTAACGCTGAGTTGTGCTTTGCATTAGCCCAGCCAAATTGCAAACTTCAAAAGGCCTCTCAAGTTCAACTGCAGTGGCTTTCCCATTTCCCTAATGGCGCGTAGCCTGCTTAGCCTAAAAGGTTTGTACCCCTCTGAACCCCTGAGCCACCAATTATCCTTAAAGGGACTGCTGCAATCTAAAACCATGTGGCAGGTCGAGGTATTTTGTCCCTTCTCTCGTCAGGATTTACATCTGAGTGAAATTTCTGATGTGTTCTGAAAATTGGTATAATATGATCCTGCACGCACTGGAAGATGCATAAAAGCCTACAAAGAGAAATGGAGACGTCAAAACAACCTTCTAATGTTGGTTTCATCCAAGGGTTCCAGTCACCTTTAGTTGGCTCCTGAGGCGTTAACATAAGACGTCACAGGTGTAGTCCAGGACCTTTCTACCCATCCTCATGAGTGATTGCAGGTTGCTGTGGAGAGGGACAACCCATTCTCACATCCTGCACTGCTTTTTTTGCATGATGAACCAACACCAGACATCACCATGCTGCGTGCCAACACTACCTCTATGGCGGACCGGTCCTTTGGTTTTTAAAAGTCATAACTGTCCATTCTTCTTGAAATTTGCGCAGTGTCCTTCTTTCTCAAGTCATCCTTATTGCTCCACACCTCTGGGATGCAGAGTCACCCGAAGAGTCTGGGGTTGTTACCATGGATACCCGCGTGATCCACTCTGAAGAAACCTGTATCAGCATAGAGGGCAGGTTCTCAATGCCTCCTCTGCCACGCATCCATTGACAGAAAGCCAATGCGTCTTCTTCAGGCATACGAGTACAGTATGTCGCCCCAGCATCCCTCGGTTCTCAAAGTGTAGTGAGGACCCCAGAGTCAGGAGCAGTTCCCTCTCCCAGTCTTGTAAGAATTAGAGTGGTGCAATCTGTTGAATCCCAGAAAAAGTGGACTGAAGGTCCTGAAGATGGGTGTGGTCAGCACAGAGCTTCTGCAGTATAGATCTTTGCCAGTGTAGATTTTCTTGTAGTCTGTAATATATTAAATTATTTCCTTTAATGATGAAATAGATTTGTGGGTGCGCTCTACAGTCCCACATGGGAAACACAATACAAGGAGCGTGAGATCCACCAAGCGCTATCCGGGGAATGCTCAAGGGTGACTGCAACAATCATTTCTAAATCACGTGCATTCCGAAATCTGTTAGCATCTACAATACATATGTGGCATGGTTTATTCGATGCAGGTTACTACCTGACTTCCTGCTGCTTTCTTTCCCTAAGGGATCAGCATTTAGCTGTGGGAATCAGAAAAGGCCTTCTAGAGAGCCAATACAGGCCTGTGAATCACCATGCGAGCAAACTCCCTCTCTTCCCTTAACTATGGAAGCTAACTCAAAGAATTTGCTATCTGCGGTAACAGAGAATTCACCTAGTACGACTAGTTGACCTGTAGGCATGGGAGCTGCATGGAGCCAGGACCAGATAGCTGGGAACTGCCTCTGTGTCCAGCTCGCCAGCATAGGGTTGGTGGATCTAGTGGTGGCCTGAATGTCTCAACCACTAGCTGTTCTCCACTGTCCCTTGGTCATGTCACCTGTCATTTTCAGACCATGTTTTCCTTGGGATAGTTTAGCGTTGTTAGGCCTTCTCGAGCTGTCACTGACCACAGGTTCAAAGTAGGCTTGGTATCCACCTACTAAACCCTTGGGATCCTTCAAAAGTGCTTACTGATCATGTAGTAAAGTAGTGTGGATTAGAATAAAACTAATATATTTTATCATCAAAGAAAATCAGGCTTTTCACATTGATTAGGGACTTTTCGCCCATCACCAAAAGTCCACCAACATTCCAGGATTGAACTCTTCCTAGTAACTTCTTATTTGAAAGTTTTGTGAAGCATTTGATGTTGTGTGTGCAATGCTTGTTTTCTCTTGCACTTGTCAGCCTGCATGTAGGCAATGAGAAAGCCCAACGCACTTAAGTGAAAGAAACCAAGCTATTACTCAACGGCGTAAAGGTTTACAGAGCATCCAGCGTTGAACTGGAACAGGCAGCATTTTGGCTGCTTATCCTGCAAGAATGTATATTGAAAAACAGGATTTTGTTGTCTGGTAAGCGCTCAGCTGCTTTTTGTCTTCTGGAGGGCATAGAAAAAAGTGGATTTCGGAGTCAAGAGACACAGCTTAGTTTCTGAGTGATCTCCTCTAGAGATGCTCCCCGAGACTGTACACTTGGAACCATTTCCCCTGGAAACTTGGCGCAGTATATCAAATCCTCTCTCTCTCCTTTCCATGCAGAGTTCAGATTTACTGAATGGTAAAGTGGAAGACATTTCATAGCTGCCCATGCACAGATCCCTTCCATCATAGCGCAGAGACATGTGCTGTACTCACCTCCTTGAAACCTTGTGGTGAAGGCGCACTACTGGGTTGTACCATCTGAAGAGGGGCGCTGCATTCCCCACTGTCACTATTACCAGAATCACATAGATCAATAGCTGTGTAGCATCAAATGGAATATGTTTTAAATACATTAGAAGCGTCACGTGTTACTAATTCAGTTGGCTGCGCACAAAAGTTCAGGATCGCAGACAGAAGTGCGGTAGAGACATGAGCTGCAAGAATTTAAATGAGCTGATCGAGGACGAAGCTGTGTGTGCCAAGGAACAGAGAATAGACAGGACAGAGAGACACCAGAAGATAGTAAGTAAAGACTCATTGGCACAGATTTAAGAGCCCCTAGCGCCTCCTTGCGCCATATTCGCATTTTTTTTTTTTTACACTAATGTGGCCCAACAAGGCCAAAATCACCACGCTAGATTTACAAAGTGGCGCAATGCATGAATGTGGCACAGTACAAGCGTTGCGCCACTTTGTAACCCCTTGCGCCATATTATGCCTGCACCAGGCATAAATATGCAAGGAGGGCGTTCCTCCACTAGGGGGGCGAAAAAATGGTGCAAAGAAATCTAAAAGATTTCTTCTCGCCATTATTTTCCTATTTTTAACACCTGCTCAGAGCAGGCATTAAAAAGGGGCACACACTTGGTTACGATGGGCCCCTATGTACTGTTCAGGGTTAGTGTCAAAATGCTGGCGCTAACTCTGAACAGTACATCAATAGCGTCAATAATTCTGAAGCAACGCCCCCTACCATGCTCCATGGTGCGCCGCATTTTAAATACAGCGCACATACGTTGGTGGTAGGGGGGCGCTAAGGGGCGCAAGGTGAGTGGCTCCACACTGGGTGCAGCACCACTTCTCTTAAATCTGCCCCATTGTTTGGGTGTAACTCACAACCTCAGACTCAACATCACTCATTGTAAGTTTCACTACTTGGGCCACAACCTTGTTTACAAACATCAACACCCCACATCACACTCACACACACTAGGTGATGTGTGGTGATGCCAAGGCTGACAGGGGGCGCCTTACGTAAGCTGAGCAGTTACCTCACCTGTTCTTAGGCGCAGCATAAGGTGCAAGAGGATGCCACAAATGTTGAATGAGTGTTGCAGTAATTGAGCTTTGTTTTCTGGGGTCTCATTGACCTTTTATCGGGTGCATGTTTCTTGTCTAGTGAGTATGGGTGTTGTTTGGCTGCTACTGAATTTGATGTGTTGGTGGTGTTGTCTTCCTGCAAAAGAAGAAAGTTTTGCTGAATGTTCTGCTCTACAGTAGCTTTCAACCAATGGATGGCATGTGTGGAGTGTATGAGTGTGTGTTGCACACAGGAGATTTGTAACTTTATGGTGGTTTCAATAAATAATGATAACCATTGTGTCGTGCTCCTTCTCATCAATAGTCCCTTATTGAGGGATACAAAGTCCATCGTTTCACAGGAGGGGTTCTTTACTCACAGGCTCACATCAGAAATAAGAATAAATATCAACAAAAAGCTGTGTTTTGATGTTTGTTCTTCTCCAGTCTCGTCTCTAAAGCAATGCATAAATGCATGCACAAATATGTCCACCCAGAAAAAGCCAAAACAAGCCAGGTTATCAAAGATGCTTTGCAAAGATGTGGATCAGTCACATTCCATTTCATTGGTTTTTAGTTTATATGTGCCAATACTGAAGGAGGCCAAACATGAAGATCAGCCTTGGACTCGGCAAACCATCACCCCATCTGTGGGTCTTTGGGTTTCTGTATGGGTGGGCTGTTGCTTTGCATTTTGTAGTGAACTTTTTTTATGAAAGGTGTAAGATACACTTCTGGCAATCTGTGGGCCACACAGGGTGAACATTTTATGAGGTTATGTCCACTTGACAGCAGAAGAGCGTTTTTGCTTTGCAAAGTGTTTCTGCATGGTCAACCTCCCACCCGCACCATAAACAGCTGCACTGGCTTCCAAACCACAAATTCCACATGCACACATACCAAGCCTTACACAACATTGGCCACACATACTTCAACAACTACCTAAACGTCCACAAACCTACCAGACACCTCCGCTCCAGAGGACGCCTACCGGTATAACACACTCCCTGCATATGCAGACCTAGCTCTGGTGGTTATGCCTGCTACCTCGCTCTTGAAGCCTGGAATGACTTGCCCCTACATATCAGAGCCACCATCTCAGTTTCTGAATTCTTGTAGAATCTGAAGACCTGGCTTTTCACCTAGCCCCGATCCTGACTCGGCCCATACAGCTCCTGCTTCACCACCAGGATACCCTCTTGGGTGAGTTGTGGGCAATATACATACACATAACACAACATAACATACACCATAACATATAACATAACAACATGGCAAAATGCCTCTGTTGTCCTTGGAGTTGTGTGCCTGTCTTGGCTGATGTTCATGCCACAGGAAGGCCTGGTGAGAAGTGCTTGATAACTTCTGAGTTTGAAAAAAGAACTCATCAACTCTACAACAATGGTCTGTTGCAAAATGAGTGGAAGAGCATCTTGAGAAACCAGAAGGGCTTTACTGCATAGTCCTTGTTATGTCCTCCTTAACTCCACCTGCCCACAGATACCAAATGTATCAGTAACACTGGGTGGTGTAGTTCACAGGTATTACAAGTGGGATTCTGAGGATCCTCTGAGAAATGAGGAATTAGTAATTCCAGTCCTGAGAACCAGCCCAGTGCTCACGTTTCCCCAATATTTTATCAAGAGACACCACCAAGTTTGAGCAAGTGGAGTCTGTTGATGAAACATCACAGATTTGTGGAATGAGTGGAGATCTTGTAATCCTGATTCAGTTGGAAACTCCCTATTACAGGCCGAATTATGTTTAATGGGAAAGCTACACTGGAAATCTAGAAGGTGCTGAACATACGTACCAACTACATTGGTGCTACGATAAGTACTGTTCATAATTTTTCATTTGATGACATAGTTCTATGACGAAAAACTCAAAAAATTCATAAAGAAATAATGACAGACACAAAGACCGACCAACCACAACCTGCAGAATATTGGGACTTCATGAGATACCCTCTGGAGAAGTCCCACTGTGGAGTCCTCTCAGCAACCACCAAAGATATTATTGAGAAAGACCATTATGTTGATCTAAACACCCAATCTGGTCTTTGACCAGCACTTTACCTCCTTGCATCATTCTGCTTAAAAAAGGTCTTCACCAGAAGTATCTACGAAGATGATCCAACGCCACTGAAATGAATACCTTATCGACACCTCTGTGGACCTGTTCCTGTTTCAGAGACCCTTTCTTTGGATATTTGTGACTGGGAAAAACCTTGCAGTTAGGTGGCTTGCTTTGGCATCAATGCAATCTTCCCTCTAGAGGTCATTCTTTACCACAATTTTGTTCTCCTATTTCCCCTCTGTTTTAATTATGCACCACAGAACTTGCTTCATATGTTGCTTGCAGTCAGCCCCTGTTTAATTCTTATAACTACAAGGTTTCTTTAGTTTCAATTTGATTTATTGATATATTTAATTGAATATCATTTTCACAGGCATTTTATAAATTCACGTATATATATTTTATGCATTGTGACACCACCTGCAGAGCAATTTCATTCAAATGATGAGCAAAGTTGGAATCTCGACTCAATGCCACATCTTTAAATATAGCATTTAAATACATGGGTTCTATTGACAAACTGAACGAAGAAATATGTTTAGTAGTACCACAATAGCACTACAAATAGTCCCGATGGACAATATTTCAAGTAATACATAGGTGTACAGATTTTTCCTCAACTGAATATATCTTGTGCATTGGGTAAAATTCCTGCCAATGGCCCTGCCCACACATCACGGTGTGGGTGGGGTGATTAAAAGACACTTAAAACGTTTCGAAGAATTACTGAACATTTATATCTACACTTAAATTTAATATACGATCATAGTAAATGCTTATTGTAAGGCAACGTAAATTAACTTTATAAAAAACTTATTATTATTGCTCATATTTTCACCCTCAAATTTAAAAATGAATTTGAATGATTTTATTGTCAACTATTTTTAAAGGATTTTATGTAGGAAAAATAAATCAGAGGTGTGCACATTTTTTTGCCACAAAAGTTTAGTAACGTTCCCTTTTTTGCCTTTTGCATAGGTTTTACAATTTCCATTTTCCCTTGCCTCTTGGTCTACACGTGCAAAGACAATTTTCATGCTGGCACATCCTGGCTAAGTCAAATCCAGCCCACGGATTCAAGCTACTGTGGGAGCCAAACCGCAGTAATCATCTGAACCCCAATATTTAGATACCCAGAAATTTTACTTATATAATTTGGCTGCATATTCTCCGGTCTCTCTAGCCTTTACAGACTACACTCCTCATTGGAATAAGAATTTAGCAGAGTTGAACAGAAATAAATATTGGAACCGTGAAGATCTGAGTTCAATGCCAAAATAAGGAAAAAAGTAGATTGTTAATGCAGGAAAATTTAAAAGTGGTGCAGATCAAATGTGCATGAAGTGCCCTAAAGGCTCGACACAAAATACAATGTAAATGTAAAGTCGGACTACATCAACCCCTAGTTTACAGAAATCAAGTAAATATTATAAGTATCAGAGTCATAAAGAGTTTAGACACATCCCATAGAGAGTATAAGTCAAAATGGTCATAAGAAAATAAAGTCTCCAGTAACAGCAATGCTAATGACAGCTATAAAACCCCACATAACCCAACCCTGATCAATAAGTAAGCCCAAACTAAACATGAACAGCTAAAGTCCTAGAGTGTCTATACACAAATCACACTTTTTTAAAAATGGATTCTGCAGATTTAACATACTATGATCATAGTTAGGACTGTATTGGTGAATCAGGTTCATTTACCTAGTTAAAAAAAGTCATAGGCATTAGCCCATCTCTTAAGGTAAAGGAAATCTTCTATCTTCTCCCTCGGCAACCACCCTCCAGAGATGATCAACACAGAATGAAAAATCCCACTAACAATGTCTCGTAGATTCTGCATGTCTAGAACAACATTTCCAGCAGAAGTCCTTGAAAATAATACTTAGGGTACATGGTGGAAGCTTCGTTCACAATACAGTCTTCCTAATAATGTTATGCATTACCATTACATCTACGTCACAAACATCATCCATATTAGAAATAATGGTGTTTTACTCAGAAATGTGACATAACTACTTATCTCATTATCTACCCTTTTAAATGACTTAGGAAATTCATTTTAGTTGCAACATCATTCGTTAATTGGTTACAACTCTATGCATTATAAAAACACTGATTGTGAGAAATAATTTTCAAACAATTTTCTCATTTTTTCATAATTCCACAAACACTATCACACTACTTATATAATTGTGTCATAATATCAAGCAGAAGATTGTTTGATAATTTTGTTTTACACTTTTATATTTTAAGAATCTTTCTGAGCATTGCTTTCTTCAAAGCAACATTTTGGGGTTTTAGAAGGACGTATATGGCATGAAAAATCATAAAAGTCGGGATTGTCATGCACACGTGCCGAATGGTAACACTTCGTGAACTATGAACAATTGTAAAGTTTATCAAAGACCTGTGTGACAGTTGCAAAAAAGATTTTACATTTTCATAACCCTTAAATAAAATATCATTCATATGTTTTTGCTGGGTGTCTTTCCATTTATTTACATTTTCGTCATTTGTTTGGAAAGTTGGTGGAAAAGTAGTGTCTTCTTTGAGGTTTTGACACATTTTCTATTGTAACTTGTAACAAGGCCACAGCATGGAAAGCCAACGATATTGTTTTACCAAATTATATAACAAGCATTTTCAGTACCAAAAGATGAGGCTCATAACTAGAAGGGTCTCTTCAGTCTCTGGCAAGTTTAGAAATGTAATAGTGCATCATATATGCTATGTTGTTACTCATCTTTGCACCATGCAACCATTCTTGCTTTCACCAACTTACCATCCATGATAAAACTCACACAAATTCAATACACAAAATAAAAAGACTTAAAGTGAAAAAAGAGCCCAGAAGTGTTTTCTATTTCTAACATAAAGCCACTATGCAAGGAAAGGTCTAACCTCATGTCTTAAGCTCACTTTTTTTAGATTGTGTGATGATCAGCGTGCACACCACACTGACATTAGACAATTGAAAATGTTTATATTGACCTGGTCAGGGACATATCTCAGCCTCCCAAACAATTATCAAAGGGAAAAATGTGCCCTTTCCATGAATACCTCCTCCTAGTGGGTCCCTGTTTGGGTATCATCACTGTAGGGTGACCCCCAAATCGGAATCCAACCTCTAGCCACCAGGGATGTGCCTTGGTGCTGGAGAAAGCCCACTGGACACCAGGGAATATTTTTTAAATAATAAATGAGTGGCCCACCCTAACATCTGTCTTAACCTCAATCTGCCCTTCGTAGGGCTCTGGTGGTCAGAAAGCAGCCTAGGCACTACGGATTCCACTTGCGATGCGGAATATCCGCCATGGGCTTGGGCAAGTGCTCCACCCGTTTTAAAATTCAAATCACCCTGGTATTGAGTCATGCTCCCACCCCAAGAAGGCTACAAAAGTCTTTCTACCCCACCCTCGGGGAGCAGGTTGAGGATTTACCAACAATTTCATTTTCTTGTCAAGACAGAAAACACAGTAGGCCCCAGGGAATATTCAGTGGGCACCAGGGATTAACTTTGGGGGGTCTGCCGCCTCCCCTTGATATTGTCAAGTGTTTGGCCTGAAAAAATGAAAACAGTCCATCTGAAATCCTGGGGGGTTGATGGAAGAGTTTACCCCCAATCTGCTTTCCAAGGGTTGCAGAAAGCCCACTAGTCACCAGAAAAGTTACCTTTTTAAACGAAAAATGGGTCGGGCTATCCCTCTCAGAAATCAGGTCTGTTCCCTATGGGGTGGTCACCTGTTCCATTCTGGACTTGCTACTCCAACTTCTCCCTAGTGGCGTAATGCAAATTAATGGGCTCCCCAGCAGAATGTGGCAAGGACTCAGTGAGTCTTCCATAGTTTCACAGGTATTCATTGGTCTTGGGCTGAAAGGGGCCTCTTTAAAGGTTTGGCGGGTCCGTGAAGGCTTGTGGGCCCCCTTAGGCCACAACGGCCGCAGAGGCTTGTGTTACGATCCTGCTTCTCACAGTCCTCCTACTTCTGTTCTTGCGCATATTGTGCCTGTTTCATCCAATGGTCCACCTACTTCCTTCTTGCTTCTGCTACTCAGTCCTCTTTTCTCACCAACTCCTCTTTTCTCTTTGGTCGATCCACACACAGCTTTTTCTGCCAACCCGTAATGTCAGACGTGTGAAAAGATACACTGGACACGGTGAAGTTAAAAGTAAGAGCTACAATTATTAGTGACCGACGAGAGAAAGTTTTCTTGCAACTACCAATCCGCTCTACTGCATTCCATTGTTGATCCTCTGATCCAACTTGCCATTGCATACCTACCCACAGAATGTAACAATGTGCTTATTGCCTCTTCAAGAGACAGACGAATATGACAAAAAACAGGCCCTGTCCTAGCTACACTGACATTGTAGTTAATTTAGAAAATTTCACAGGACCCACTGGTTCTGTGAAATACTCTTTTTAGGGTCAAGCACAAAGCACTCTGTCCCTTGTGTAATCTCTGTAAGGGCTTTTATCCACGCCCATCTGTTTGGTTGGTCCGTGGACTTGCCTTTTAAAATTCACTTCATTTCATTTGTGAAAGGCATGCATATGTAATGCCTTTTCCGGTGTTTAGCCCTCCTTGAGCGCACCGGCCAACACGAGGCTTCATGTTTTCTGCATGGTTTCTGGACTACTTTTTCTCTTTATTTCGCAGGCAGCACGATCTCGCTGGGCAATAGTCGAGCGCTTTGCATGACATCGACCATGTTACATGGATAATTGCACTTTTGCCGGTTACATGGATAATTGCACTTTTGCCGAGCGAACTTCTGTTTCCTTTTGTGTGTCTCTGTCACGCTTCAAGGTGGCCGTGGGCTCGCTTATGTGAAACTGTTGTACTTTTCAGTTTATGTGGCAAGAAAAGACCATTTAGAAGTTTAAAACACGAATAGCTCTAACTTGAGCAAACGCCAGACCCGTTGCATTGCAAATGCTTGTTAAAGATTGCCTTGCAGCTACCTGTTGTTCCCTGAGTGAATGCATGCTTTAAGTTGTTTCTGAAAGAATGAATTCCCAGTTTATTTTTGGATCTACATGATCTGGAGAGGGGGGGTCTTTCAGAAATGGTACCTGGGAGTTGTAGTTGCAGGACTAATGCCATCCTTCTGGACGCAGCTGTAGAAATACGTTTTTCCTTTAGAGATGGCAATAGAGAGGAATCTGAATACATGCTTAGAAGCAGCCCTGAACGTGGAGGTAGTGGCTTTTGATCCTTTAATACATCTTTCGATCTGCAGTTTAAGTTAGTGGCCTGTCTTCCTCTTTGCCTGGATTTTCCTTCACACGCCACAAGGAGAGGTATGATTGACCCCTTGACTTAGTCAATGACTGGGCCTCTCTAAAGAAGTATCCAGCATCTTCAACAGGACCACCACTTGATTTAGTCAATTACTTGGCCTCTCTAAAAAAAGTATCCAGCATCCTCAGCAGAGGAAAGTAGCTTCTTCACCTCCTTGTTGCTACACCAACCGTATTTGCACCATCTCATGCTATGTTTTTCCTCTACCTCCAGCATTTTGTTGCTGTCCTATGATTATCTCTCCATTGCTGATGTCTTACTCCTTTTTCTGGGGAGAACATGTGCTTGAGATCTGGTGCTATGCATTATCCTTTACCTTTTAATGCCACGCTGCACACACTCATAACACAAGACATCCAGCTGGTTCTTCATTTAACCCCTGAATAATATACACGGCGGGGATCTATCTATTGAGTTTGTTTGTAATGACAAATTCCCAGGGATCCCTTACCTCGGGCAGTTCCATACTATATGGGAAGATTTGTGCTTTTTTGCATCTCCTGACCATGGTAGAGCTTGTGTGGTCAGATTACATAATCGAGTCCACCTCAAACTGCTATTCTAACTAGTTTTCATAAAGCGATTTTCTACCAAAATCTTAAGCCCTCTGGAACCATATGTTACTATTACCCAACTTGATGTTACTCCTTTTGATCTTGGAAGGATGAAATGCTTAGAGAAGCAACTATGATTGAAACTGGTGACATTCTGGTACACACACAGCTATTGCTAGCTTCTCTTCCTTACTGACAAAGTGGGGTTGTGGGTGGACTCGACCAGGCCCTCTGGGTATAGCTATTCTATCAACCTGATTCTGTTTTGGACATCGGTCATAAGTTACTCATTGGCTTAATGGTTCTTCTGTTCTTCTTTCAAATTCTGTAAATCAGAACTGCTAAGAGAAAAGATTCTTTTAGGTTTGGCCTAGAGACATCTGTCTATCCAGCCTCATGTAATCAAACATATTCAGATAGGGGGCCATGGATTTATCCCTCTTCATCCATTATTTGATTCAGTTGTCATTCACACTTTGGTTTCAGACACCACCGCATGGCACAGCGGGTAACACCACTTTATGTATTAGCTGTCTTGCACTCCCAGGGACAGCATTGTCCCTTCACCACATGTCCACATCCTACTAAAAATAAGTGAACTTGAGTGCCAGGGCTGGCGATCCTTTATCGTTTTTCCTTCCTAATGTTAATTCCTTTTTCTTTTTTAAGTTATCATTGTTTTTTCAAATTATGGGCCTGATTTAGACTTTGACAGAGAGGGTTCCTCCACCACAAACATGAGGGCCATTCCGCCCGCTGTGTTACAATTCCACTACGACCTATGAAACTTGTAATACGACGTACCCAATATCCGTTACGTTTGTGATGGAGTAACCCCTCTGCCAAACTTTAAATCATGCCCTGTGTCTTCAGATCACTGTAACTCAAAGCTTATCATTTCTTTTGTTTGGTGGATGTGGGCTGCACCAGTGAACATATATAAATATATATATATATATATATTTTTTTTTTACAAATGAAGAACTGCTTGCCAATAGTTCACCACCTTACAACTGCATACAAATGTGCTTCCATCAGAGGGGGTAGCAAATATAATTCTAGCTTTTGAATGGGAATGGGACTGCACTTATTGGGGCTATTCTTTAAGAAAACAAAGGAAAAAGGTAGGGGCCCAGATTTACTAAACTTTCATGCAACGCAATGCACCAAGGGACTTTGTTGTGTTGTATTGTGTGAAAAGGAGAGAGCAGAACTGTGCCATATTTACTAAGCTATGGCATACCTGTCCTCTCTGTGCGTTGGCACACTTGTGGCAGCCTAGTGCCAAAGCAGGCACCCTTGGTATGGCACAAAGGTGCCTGTGTTGTGGTCAGGATAGTTTTTGTACAGGAAGGGATACCACCCTGCACAAACACTTTGCTTAGTTGTGTATTTATCTTTGAATGAGTGATGTAGGATGCATAACACAAACAAAGAGGACTTAACAAGGAGCAGTATTGACATTTCTACTGGTTATGCCAGCCTCAGTAAGACACACCATTTTGGTGCAAACCCAGGTTTAGAGACTTTTGCAGATCTGCATTTGAGTTAAAAGATATGGGTGAATGCAAGGGAACTCCAAAGCTTTTCCCATGTAATGCATTGCGGTCTCAGGGTATTGCAACGCAGACTCTACATTGTGTTACTTTTTGGGTAAAATCCTGTGCTTGATTTGCATCGCTTACTAAATCCTAAACTACATTTTGGGTTGTGGCTGCAACAAAAAAATGCAGCAGCCACGGCGCAAAATGTCAGTAAATCTGTCCCTAAATGTGTGACTGCACATCTGCATCAGGTTTACAGATGCAGAATCATCGATTAGGAGAAAGATCACAAGTGCTGGACTATGCTTCCTAGGGTACCGCTGGGGTCCTTTGTGAATCTTGAAAAAGTCAGATATTTGCTCAAAATACAAGAGAAGTCCTAGGTGAGCATATTTATGACGTTCAAAAACAGTACATTATGAATCTGACATTTAACAAAGTCACTTTTACATCATGTAGCAATTTGGAGTGTATTAAATAGTACCCCAGTGCCCTATGGCTGTTGAAGTCTAGAGTACAAACTGAAGCCAATTTTGCAATCTGTTTTCGAATCAATGCTCTATTTTTAAGCCACATGCTATTTTATCATGCTTCATAGGCAGATATATCATTGCGCTAAAACATTTCCACGCTGTGCTCCAAGCGCGTCAGCTAAGGTTGGGAGCCTACGGTGGTTCTGGGCACGCTCTCATATGCATGCTATTCCCAGATTCATTGCTGTGAGCCTAGATTGATGCTCACTTACAGGAAAGGACCTTGGCCAGTGAGAGAATGGTCCTGAGGTCCACAGGAGCAGAAGTGAGATAAATATCTTGGGTTGCAAAAGCAGAGCTGAGCTTTCCATGGTGACTTGGAAGGAGAAGAGAGTCTTAAACCGTGAAGGAGTAAAAGGATAGATAAATCAGGGAAGGGGAAAGAAAACAATTGTGATCTGGAGACACAGAGGAAGCGTGCCTAATTTTAATGTGTATTAACTATATGTTATTGTCTGACGATATGGTTAGTTATGTATTTTGTATTTATTTATTTATTTTAGAGAACAACTTTCACCCAAGGGCATCCTTGATATAGGACTCCCAAAAAAAGAAGAAACTAACGAAATGGTTCTTCATATCTCAGCCAAACTGACACTGAACGTAAACCATGATCTGACGCAGCTGGAGCTGGAGTTCATTTCAAAGTTTTGACCTAAAGACAGAAAAGGTTCTGAACTATGTAGTGGACCTGTTGGATGGAGTGTCACAGATCTAAGAGATCTCCCCAGGATGTAGAGGACAAAAAGGCTAGACAGAGCAAATGGGGACAACCTGTGATCAGCTTGATGGACTAAACACAACTTGGACAGAATTATTTTCTTGGCAGACAGACTGTGAAGCAAACCACATGCTGAAGAAGCACAGCATGACTGCGGTACCAACCACACATGTTAAAGTTTCTCTGGAAGACTCCGTCATTAGGTCTAGAGCTGTTGTTTGTGAGCCAGTCGTGAGTAGGTCAAATCCCATAGATAGTAACATCTTATGCCATCCTGCCTGGGTTGATAACCTTATGGGGAGACTTGCAGTTCATCAGCCACTAACATCCTGCATGAACCAGCTGGGTGTGGTTCCAACAACTCCTATAAATTCTCAGAGTTCCATTGTGGCTTGCTATGGGTATTAGCTGGTGGCTGAGACATGTGAGTGCAAGAATGTCTGCCCCTCTTGTTTCCAAACATGCATCCACCTACCAGGAACAGTCCACACTTCTCTTTGGGGGCCTCCTGATGGGAGACCATCTTTGCTTTCTACCACCAACGGCAACCTTGGAAGCAAGGAAGTAACCAGTAAAGGCAATAATGTACTACAAGTGTGCTGAGGCTGACCTACTCTAGGTGGATCCCTTGCTTCCATCTCCCATTTTTAGCCTTCCATTTTTCTTTCTTCCCCATTTTCGTTTTTTCACCTCCATATTTTTGGTATTCTTTCCCTCTTCATGCACAACTCCTACCTCTTAGCTTTGTCATGGCATTCTGGTTAAATTATCTTTATGAGCTTCCTCATACAATAGCAGGCAACATGGGGTCCATAAATGAGTGAACTTTCTCTGTAATGCAGGCTGCCTAAGTGGAGGTTTTCATGCTCCACCAGCTCGCGTAAAATAAAAGTCCTGCAGAGAATTCCGTCAAACTCCTGCAGAGCATTCCGGCAAACTCCTGCAGAGCATTCTGGTCAGGGAAATCCTTGAATTGTCCTTGACAGTGCCACTTACCTCATTTGTATTTCCTGAGTAGAGAGATATTGTTGAGCTTCAACCTAGGCCTTATAGCCCTTAAATGGGAGGGTGTATCTTAATGGCAGAAGGAAATAGGTATTACATTTAAGAGTGGGTGATTAACTGATTGGTTGGATGGCACAAAGTATATTGAGCCGCACCAACAGCACTCAGCATAGGCTCCCAGAAACCATCTGCTGTACCATGGAAAACTCAGATCATCATCCTATCTACATTGATGACCACAGCTGCACATTAAAAAGGAACCTATACATCAGTGCCTAGCTCATAGTTCACAATAACTCTTCACAGTAAACCAAGTAATTCCCCAATTAAACATCTAACCGATGCTGATTACCACAATCCAAACATAAAAAGTTTCCTCAGTGCAGCTGGCAGGATGGCCATTTGATCTATTTGGATGCAGTGAACATGTCCTTGTTGTGACAATATAGCTACATTGAGCGTATAATTTTCAATGTGTCCTTGCTGATGACATCACAGCTCCAAGTCCTGGACCTCTCCTAAGCCGGAGTGATGCAGTGAATACTGTGCACTAGCAGCGAAATGGTCTGTTAGTTTGAGATTAGTATTTTTTTATATACGGTTAAAAGTATTTGCAAGTCCAGATTACCCTCTTTATTGTACTATTTCTTCTGTGTTTATTTGCTCAACCAACCAAAAAGGTAATTCTGTACTTTTGCATGAGAGAAAAGCTGAATGTCAAAAGAACCATCTTTGCCAGCAAAATAGCAGTTTTAATTCAAACTGCTCTACAAACACTTTGGCGGTCATTACGCCAGAGCCGCGGGGCAGCCACATTAAGACCACAGCAGTTGCACCACGGTCGGACTGCCTGCACCGCCAGATCATGACTTGTCATCAGTCTGGCGGTGCTGGCGGTTCTGATCTGCCAGGGCAGCACTGCAAGCAGCGCTGCTCTTGGGATTATGAGTCCCTTCTCAGCCAGCTTTTACAAAGCGGTAGTACCGCCATGTAAAGGCTGGTGGAGACGGGGTGCAGGGGGCCACCATGGGGGACCCTGCACTGACCATGCGGCAGTGCAGGGTCCCCCATGGCCAGCCCTGTTGCGTTTTTCACTGTCTGCTTTTCAGAAAAACGCGACGGGTGCTGGTGCACCCTACGCACTGCAACATTGATGCTGGCTCAATTATGAGCCGGCCTTAATGTTGTGGGCTGTTTCCCACTGGACCAACAGACAGAAACTCTGTTTCCGCCCGCTGACCCCATGGGAAAGTCTTAATAGGGGCCACCAGAAGGGGACCGCACTGGCGGTAACCCGACAACGAGAGTTTGGCAAGCGGTCTTTTCCGCCCACCAAACTCATAATGAGGGGTTTTGTGATGAAAGTGAGCTGTGAAAATTGCAAAATGTAATGGAGCTTTGCATTGATTTGAGGTTGTCCAACTGTATTGATTCACCTTTACTCTAGACCACGTGCAAGACATAAAAGTAGTAAAGTTAAACGAAGGTCTAGTGTATCGGCTAGTTGAAAATACTGGAACCAGAATACATGGGTTCGCCTTCCACAAATCGTATGTGTCTGGGAAAGCAACCTAGTCTATCTGTACTAAGTTTCCTCTCGAGAAAAACTAGGGTTCACGCAGAACACCTTCTTTATAGCTTTATTGTAAAATAGGACTTTTCTGCTCAGCAGGGATCTAGTCAGAGATGCTTCAGTTCATTATGCTGTACTAGAAATCTCTCTCAATGAGTTTTCATTAAACTTTAAACACTAATAATGACACCACATTTCTGACCTTCCTTTCAGCTCTTTAAATCCTTTGCTCGGTCCCACTAATGGCTGCATTTTATATATTTTCTCATTTAGTCCCTCATTAATCTAATATCTACCTTCTCTTAAAGTCCAATTCCCTATACTGGTACTTTAGTCCTGTTGTTATTTCATGTTATTTTCTATCATAAATTGTTCATCCTTTGCCTGGTTCCCATAGCTGCGTCCACGTAAATCTCTGCTCCGCGAGTAATTTCCATGTCTCCTCCATTAGACAGAGAGCTGAAGTGCTCCTTCAGTGCTGCTGATGTTGCCTTACACAACCCAAATTCATAGCCATTTTATTAATCTTCCGCCAATTACACAAGAGGAAAATACAGAGAAATGGACAATGTCCTTATTACTGCACACTTTGTCCTCGTCGCCATTTGTGCAGAATGTTTCTCAGCACTAAAGACTTCCACAGTCTACTCCATAAACTGGGTTGGTCTTTACCTTAATCACCAGAGCTACATATGACTAACAGCTGACGCACTAGATTTATTTCTGATGATTTATTTGATATTTCCTATAGTTTGATGCTGTATTTGCATAAACCACAAACACACCTTTTGAAAGGAAGCCTAGTGTAGTGCATTGACTTTTTCCAAGTAGGGTTGATCTTGCTTAACCTAGGGCCAGATGTATGAAGCATTTTACTGGTCAACAATCGGGCCATTTGCGACCACTAAAATACTTCTCTCCATGTACAAAAGACAAAATGTGACTCGGTAACTTCTTACGAATCGCATTTTGCTTTTCAGATTTGGTATTAGGAAGAGGCGTGTTTAGGGCAGCCCTTCCTAATACTAAGCCACAGTGGTACGTATGAATGTTTTGTGACCCCAATGTGGTTGCAAAACATTCATACTTTCCTGACTCAATGAAGGAGGTGGTAACCCATTTGCAAATGGGAAATGGTCCCCAAGAGACCCCTTCCTCTTTGTGAATGAGCTGCCAATATATTTTAAGAGCAGGCCCATTAAGAAATGAAAATGAAACGTTTTTATTTTTCTTTTTTAAATGATTCCCATTTTCTTTTCAGGAAAATGGGTTGCATTACCAAAAAAATAATTGCTTTATTTAAAAAGCAGTCACAGACATAGTGGTCTGCTGCCCTAACAGGCCACGGTCTGTGTGCTTGTGGCCACTCCCAATGGGTCGCAAATTATAACCTGCATCATGAATGTTAATGAGGCTACTCCTTTACGACCCATTTGGGAATCGCAAACAGTGTCTGAGACACTGTAGTACATTGCAGGTCTGCGATTTCCTAAATAGTTAATCGCAAAAGCTCGCAATAAGGAAACCTCAAACCACTTTTTTTTAGTACATTTGGCTCTAAGAAATTTTGACCTAATTAGAAGAATAATCAGATTTTTCTTCACTAATATTGCTATTGCAAACTGTCCTACACAGCAGAAAGTAAGATGTTCATGATTTTGCTAATTTAATCACAAAGACATGAGTTCTGAACCCTAGTTTTTTGTTCTTTCCTCTATACCTGTGACAGCTGGTTATGAAGTAGATCACAGATTTATGTTGCAAAGTTTGCCCCACCCCACTTAAGATATTGGTGTGTTTTAATTATCACTTATTCTGGCCAGTCCTGGATACTTTGATGTTCTTCAAGAGCCAGGGTGCTTTTAATATGGAGTCATAGAGATGAGATCCAACCTGATCTTTCTCCTTGATCAATTTGCATGGTGCTGGGAAATTGTTTTTCCTTTCTCAGTTTCCCAGTTTATTAGTCTGAAAAAAGTTGGGTGGTTACAGCCCTAATAGTAATCTACAAGGAACAATTTGAATGACTTTATGGTTCTGTTGCCTAACAGGAGTAAGCACCTGAACACTCTCTTCTCTACTTTTGTCTACTGGGATGTGAAGGTGATGACTTTGAACCAAGGGAAAGCAGACTCAGACATTCATCCTTCCAAGCTGATATAGTGAGTACCATTACATTTTGAAATAGCATCATCTGTTCTATGTACCACTTAGAAGTGAAAGAAAGTTCATTATGAAGCACTATAGTAAAAAGGTTAATCACCCAGTGTGCCAAATGAGGGAAAAGAGAGAGGGTCAAATCAAGGGAGCAGAACATATAAGGCATCTCCTGTACATCAAAAAATAATGCTGGCCTGAAACACATAGCCATTTGCACACATAAGTCGGAATAGCATAAATGCCTTGATATACAAGTGCAAAGTATTCACAAAACACGACTTGCACTTATAAATCCCTTTACTTAACTGCAATATTACCAGCCAATGGTGTAATAGTGCATCAGAATAAATCCTCTCAAAGAGTGAGTAATGGGCTTTTCGGGATGGGGTTTCACTGCTAAGTTTGAGAATTTGTGGCTATTCTTAAACTGTACTTTGGCAGCTTCCCACTCTGGAAATGGTAAAAGATTTACTTCTACCAAAAAGAGGAATAATCCCTCTCCAAGATGTGAGGGGGATGGGACCGCCCCCAAAATCACTTATATTGTTGGAGAAGAGATTTCTCCTGCTTTAGGCCAGGAGTCCACTTTGGCTCCACCAGCCTGCCTCCGTGCCCCTGACTCTGCTGTTTGCCGCTGTAAGGAAGTTTGAGGCCCTCCACCACCCGCAGGCACCCGCCTGCGCCTCATCCCTGGTGCCTAGTGGTAGGCGTATCCAGTGTGCTTTACACTTTGTATTTTGTTTAATTTTCCGTTTTATGTCAATCGTTTTTTCATTTCATGCACTGTTTCTGACTGTACCTGTGCCGTTTTTACATTTCGCTTCGTTTTCACCCTCTGCGTTACCGCCCGTTTACTTTCCGGCTCTTGCCAGTTCTCCTGACCCAGCCGCTGCGTCCCCTGCGGCCCTGCCCACTCGCGCCCCCATTGGTCTTTCCCCTCCCGCCTCCCAGCAGCTCCTCCCTTCCACCTCCCCTTCTTAATGGTGGCCGCTGGGGCTCCAGAGGCGCACCAGAGGCAAGCCCGCCAGCGCCCGTCCGTGCCTGGCCGCGCCTAGCGCCTGTCCCCCTGGTCCGCGCTTCTCCGACCCCCCGAAGCAGCACTACTCCTCCACAGAACTCCATGCCCTCAACCCAGGCCAGCACCCCGCCTGCGCCCAGGCCAACCCCAAACACACACATGGACCATTCACAAGCCACTCATGCCATTTTCCTGCACTCAAGCTAACACCAGCAACACCAACACGCACCGCAATAACACCAAACCCCGCAACCACCTTAACTGCATCCTCCTTAACACCCGCTCTGTCCACAAGCACGCCATCGAGCATTGGAACCTGCTCACATCATACTCTCCTGACATCGCCTTCCTCTCTGAAACATGGATGAACCCCTCATCAGAACCCGACATAGCCATAGCCATCCCAGAAGGTTACAAAATCACCCGTAGAGGCCGCATAAACAAACCAGGAGGAGGTATCGCCATAATACACAAAAACACCATCAAAATCTCCACCAACACCAACGATACCCTAGACAACCCAGAACACCTACACTTTCTAATACACATCAACACCAACACGACCCTTAGAGGAACCCTCATTTACAGTCTACCAGGACCCCCCCACCATTCTGCGACACCATCGCAGATACCATCAGCTCCCACGTCCTCACCTCCACAGACTACATACTCCTTGGTGACCTCAACTTTCACCTGGAAAGCACCCACGACTGCAACTCCACAGCCCTGCTGGACAACCTCACAAACCTCGGCTTCAAGCAACTGGTCACCTCACCCACTCACTCAGCGGGACACACGCTTGGCGCCATCTTCACCTCCAGCAGCCACATCCCCTTCACTCAAACCACCGAGCTCCACTGGACTGACCACCACTGCATCCACTTCTCCTTCATGAAACCCCCCACCCACCACCAACAACACACTACACCCACCGCAAGTGGAGCAAGATCTCAAAAGGTCACCTGATCACCAAACTCACACAAGCTCCACCTCCCATCACCAACGACCCCAACACCGCCGCCCACAACCTCACACAATGACTAACAACCTGCGCAGACTCCCTCGCCCCATTGAAAACAAACAACAACACCAGCACCGTCAAGACCGCCCCTTGGATCACTACAGAACTCCAGGTTCCAAACGAGAATGCCGTAAAATTGAGAAAGCCTGGCACCAAAAACCCTCAATGAGCAACTTCTCTGACCTCAAAACAGCCATGCGCAAACACCACCAACTCATCCAGTCCACCAAACGAACGCATAGGCAACAACACACACAACAGCAAGGAGCTCTTTGCCATAGTCAAAGAACTCACCAAACCCAAATCCAGCACCATCGACCTTCCACACTCCCAAAACCTCTGCAACTCCCTCTCCAACTACTTTCACTGCAAAATCGCAGACATACACAACAGCTTCACAGCATCAGCACCCACCATCACCACCTCAACACAACCAACAACACAACACCCTCCCACACCAACCAACTACACACCTGGACCCCCACCAACGACGAAGAAATCGGCAAAACCATGAACTCCATCCACTCAGGCTCCCCAACAGACCCTTGCCCCACCACATTTTCAACAAGGCCAGCCAAATCATCGCTCCCAGCTCCGCGCCGTCATCAACAGTTCCTTTGACACCGCAACCTTCTCAGACGTTTGGAAGCACGCCGAAGTCAGCGCTTTTCTCAAACAACCCAAAGCAGACCTGGAAGACCCCACAAACTAAAGTCCCATCTCTCTTCTCCCCTTCCCCGCAATGGTCGCTGAGAAGATAGTCAACGCTCAACTGTCTCACTTCTTAGAAGAAAACACTTGACGCCTCCCATTCTGGATTCCGCAAGAACCACAGCACTGAGACCACCCTCATCGCCTGCACAGTCGACATCAGGACCAGAGTGGACAAGGGAGAGACCTCTCTGCAGCATTCGACACTGTATGCCACCAAACCCTCCGCGCATGCCTTTTTGACGCTGGAATTCGACACAAGGCCCTGGACTGGCTCACCTCCTTCCTCGCCGAAAGAACCCAAAGAGTTTGCCTCCCTCTTTTCCGGTCTCCAACCACCAAGATCATCTGCGGGGTCCCCCCAAGGATCCTCCCTCAGCCCCACCCTCTTCAACATCTACATGGCCCCTCTCGCCAACATCCTCCGCCCCCACGGAATCACCGTCATCTCATACGCAGACGACACCCAGCTCATCATCTCCCTCACCAGGAACCCAGCCACTGCCAAGATAAGCCTGCATGCCGGACTCCTGAACATCGCCAAATGAATGACAGCAAGCCACCTCAAACTAAACTCAAACAAAACAGAAATCATCATCTTCGGCCCCA
This sequence comes from Pleurodeles waltl, assembly GCF_031143425.1. Lineage (NCBI taxonomy): Eukaryota > Metazoa > Chordata > Amphibia > Caudata > Salamandridae > Pleurodeles > Pleurodeles waltl. The sequence goes on from NC_090438.1 coordinate 59,672,205, forward strand.
ACAAGATGGCATGGAATGACTCCTGGTGGCCCACCACCCGTGGACCACCCCCAACACCCACGCACGCAACCTTTGCATCGTTCTAGACTCATCTCTCTCCATGACCTAGCAAATCAACGCCATATCATCCTCCTGCTTCAACACCCTTTGCATGCTACGCAAGACTTTCAAATGGATTCCTTTAGAAACAAAAAGAACAGTCACCCACGCCCTCATCAGCAGCAGACTGGACTACAGCAACGCCCTCTATGCAGGGACCACAGCCAAGCTTCAAAGAAAACTCCAGTGAATTCAAAACGCAGCCGTACGTCTCATCCTCAACCTCCCTCGCCACGAACACATATCCACCCACCTCAGATCCCTACACAGGCTGCCCATCAACAAAAGGATCATCTTCAAAGTCCTCGTCCACCCTCACAAAGCCCTCCACGAGACTGGACTGGCCTACCTCAACAAACGAGTAAACTTCCACATACCAACTCGACAACTCCGCTCCGCCGACCTCGCCCTCGCTACAGTCCCCCGCATCTAACACACCACCTCCGGCGGCAGATCCTTTTCCCACCTCGCCACCAAGACCTGGAACTCCCTCCCCACCAACCTACGCAAGACCCAGGACCTCCTAACCTTCAGAAAGCACCTTAAAACATGGCTTTTTGAGCAGTAACCGACAGCCCCCCCCCCCCCCCACAGCGCCTTGAGACCCTAACGGGTGAGTAGTGCACTTAAGAAAATATTTGATTGATTGGTTGGTTGATTGATAGCTTACTTACAGTCGCAGCTGTTATCAGGACAAAGTGTCAGGGTGGATACTCGACAAAAACACAAAAAATAAACTTACCTGCCGGATCACTGCATCGCCGCATCGGCTCTTCAGGCTCTACTGTCCACTGCAGGCACAGGCTACCAGCCTGCCCTGCGGCCAACCCTAACTCTGCTCTCATGATGTGGGCAGCATGAGAGCAGTGTCAGGATTGGCCTGAGCACCCTGGTTTTGTGTTCCCAGAGACACTGGGAGGCTGTGCCTGCTGTCTCCAACCCGACAACACATCTGAGCTCAGTGTGCATGTCAGTTGCATGAGACGGCCGGCCAAAACCCACATGCGCACTGAGTGGGATGCAGACCACTCCCCCTCCATGGCTGCGATCCTCTATAGCCCTGCCCCCTAGAAAAATAAAACAATAATAAACAAAGTTTATTATCGTTTTATTTTTCAAGTTTTGCAGCTGCTGCCAGGGGGTGATGCTCCTATGCCAAAGCAGAGGAACCGATGCTGCTTACTTAATTGTACAACTTGTGCATGTATTCATGATGAAATGTCCACACGCAGGCAAAAACAGAAATGCACACAAATGTACCTGAAGTATTCTTCAAAACCTGCAACTTGGAACAGATTTACAGATCTACTTCTGGGAAGGTTTGTGAATTCCAAACAGTTGTAAATACGTCCCTATGCAAAGGTGTCACTCTACCGGTGTAGCTTTACAATTCTTTTAAGACTCATGTTGCAGATGTTGTAGCAATGTTGCGATGCAGCTAATTTAAGTATCGCCTATTTTGTGCTGTAGCTATCATGTGCGAGCTGTAAATGAACAGCTATTTTGTGGTGAGCGGTTGTGACTTTCAGCTCTTTGACTATCACACTGATAGTAATGAAGTTCTGTTGGCAGTCAGAAGAGTAACCATGGGATTCCGCACATTCTGGGGTATATTTACTAAAATTTCAAGCCGTGTTAGCATCACAAAAGTGACATAAATCGTCACAAAATCTTTTTTTACCTATTGACTTTCCAGCCTAAAACTTGTTTTGGGCTGGAACATACCCTAAAAGTAACACAAAGAAGCACAAAGAGCAGCTTTGCGTTACTTAGTGCTAACGGGCGTTACATAGGTCTAGAATAGTAGACAGGGTTTTGCACCAAATGTCAACGCCTTGTGAAAGCAGGAGTTAAAAGGATAAATGGTCTAATTTCTCCTTTCTTTGCCGAATTTGCAAGCGTTGTGCACTGTGCAGCACGCATACAATGTTGGAAAAGATTTAAAGTGTGTCTACACACAGTATTTTTTACTGGAAGGTTACCCTGTCAGTACAAAACCTATGCTAGACTTACACAGACACACACACGCACCCTGGCACTGTGGTGCAAAGGTGTGTGTGTAGCGCACGCAGCTAAAATCAGCACTGGCGCTAGGGAGAGGGGAGGAGAGAACCATATTTCTGTGAATATGGCGCTCTCCTGCTCTCTCCTTCTCACCCAGCACAGCATTTTTTGCTGTTGTACTCTGCGGCGTGACTATTTGGTAAATCTGGGCCTCTGTTCTCATTCAGTGCTCCCTCCTGTTTTCATTAACAATTTCCTTCTCTAAAGAACAGCGCTCTTTATAGAAATCAGTACCATCTACATTGGCAAATATATACTTTCCCTCAAGGAGAGTTGTTGTACAATGACTTGTGTGGTTTTTGAAGCGATGATTGGGCGGCGGTGGTGGTGGTGGGGTTCTGGACAGATGATTTGCTGCAGTCTTCGAAGGAAGATGCATGAGCTGGGTGTTCTGATTGGTACAATGGTCATAGGGCCATTTACAAAGACACATTAATGCTGCACCTGATTAATGGCACAGGGAAGGTGGCACATTTCAGCTCTGGTGCAGCTGGGGAGGCAGAGAAGATTAAGTAGAACCTGGTGTAGAATATACTTCCATGATGTATGGAGGACAGAGCACAAGCAGAGCTCTGTACTGAAGCCGCCTCAAGGTGCCATTGCTCCTGCGCGGTAAGGAATGGATCTTGTCACACGCGGGCCATTATAATGCATCTCTCCCGCACCAGGCATAGATAACCGAATCAGCTCAGTGGGAGCTCATGGTCCCTTCTGTGGGCAATCGCTTATTTTGCTTCCAGGGCCTCTCCCCTGATTTGTTTGTTCGTGAGTTGCTGTTCAAAGAAACTTGCGCTCAGCCAATATGGCCTTATTAAATTTGCTGAAATTGAAAATATCCATTGTAGTTGAACCTTCTCCATATGGAAGTAGGGACTCTTCAACTTTTGGAAAAGATTGAAGACCTTGCTGTTCACACACTAACTACATAGCCCTGTAGGGTTGAAGATGGGGATTTAGGTTAGCACCAAGGAACCTCACAATGAATATTGCACTATACAAATACCAATAAATAAATAGATAATAAAATACATAAATATGGCCTACTTGCTAAGTCACTCATTTAGTGAAAGGCAGTAACAGAGCAGCCTCCATAAATTTGCAAGTGACTCTGGGCCACCTCTCTTTTCACCCGTCTTGTTTAGAGTTGGGGTATAAGGCAGTTTACCTAGTAGCAGAGCTAAAGTTGGCCGCACTCTCTTGAAAATCATTGCACAGAAGCAATACTGATGAGAATGGGGCCTATTTGGGGAGCCCCTCCGATGGCATTTCCTCGAGCATCTGCTCTGACACAATGGCCATATCAATCATAGCAGTCCCTGGAATATCCCACAAAGGATGGGGGAAATATCTCACATTGGGGGTAAATATTAGTTATGTCATTCATTCATTCATTCATTATGAATATTTCACGAACAAGCCCATAAAACATCACACAATAAAACCAATCACAAATATAATACATAATCAGCTTAGTTAATTAGAAAACCCATGGATCTTTCTATTGTTTAATTATTTATTCGTTGTTGCAACTATTTTCAGTCTTAAGTGGCTTTGTGCATGCCAGCCTGAAATTATACTTGAATGCCATCTTCAAAGCTTTTATAGACAAAATTGATCAATTAATAATATTTAATCTTTTTCTCTTTTTATAAAATTTCTTATCATGCACGTGATTTTAGCTGATAATTTACCAGGTCTCATACGAACCTTATTTGATGGACACAACCGAGATAACTGATTTATGTTCTGATACTGTATTATATAAGTTATGTCACTTCAAGGAACAGGCCCCTACTTGCAGATCTCTCTAGATAAATGTCAGCATGAAGGTCATGGAATGGTGTACCTGCTGTCACTGTTTGTTCTGCAAAGTCATTTCCATCATGGAGGAGAAGGGAAATGTCTGTGCAAAGGGCAGAAGACTGTGCAGAAGGTTGGAGAACTCTAGGGGCCAGATTTATGAAAAGTAGGTGCAACTTTTCTTGTCCCCTTAGCGCCCCCTAATGCCTCCATGTGTGCGCCATATTTAATATACGGCACAACATGGTCATTATTTTGGACGCTAGTCTGGCGCTTTGCAGGATTAGCGTAAAAAATGTTGACGCTAATCCTGCAAAGCACCCAGAGGGCCATTGAAAACAATGGGAGCGTTCCTTTAACGCCTGCTAAAATGCAGATAAAAATTACACATAAAATATCTTAGATTTCTTTGTGCCATTTTTTCGGCCTCCCCTAGCGCCAGAACGCCCCCCTTGCATACATTATGCCTGGTACAGGCATAATGTGGCACAAAGGGTTATAAAGTGGCACAATGCATGCACTGCACCACTTTGTAAATATGGCACAGCATTTTTTGCATTCCAATTCCATATTAGCGTAAAAGAAAGATGCTAATGTGGCGTTGGAATGGCGTTAGGTCCTCTTAAATCTGGGCCTAGATGTGGTGGTTGGCAAAGCCCAAATGGAGCCTCACGTTTTTTTAAAAAACGTGGCGATAATGCTGGTTTTATTATTTGGTTCAATTCATGTGCTTTTCTGTGTAAATGAGAGCACATGAAGTAAATATGTATCCATCACCTGTGCAGTGTCCTTTCAAGTACCAAACACATCCCTCCAGTCACATTCTTGCGTACTTTAACAGGCCTTAATTGAACCCCATAAACCACGCTAGCCAACATACTGTACCGTGGGTTATTCAGTAAAACGTACTTATTTTGTGGGTAATGGTGGTCTGAGGCAAAGTTATGAGAAGGTACCAAACTTTCCAACTTCGAAGCTTTACAAAGGGAGTGATTCTAACCCTGGCGGTCGGTGATAAAGCGGCGGCCAACCCGCCAACAAGCCGGCGGTCCAAAAAATGGAATTCTGACCCTGGCGGGAACCGCCAACACAGCCCGCCACATTAACACTCCGACCGCCACGGTGGTACAGACAAACAGCGCGGCGGTCACCGCCAACAGCCAGGCGGCAGACAATGTACCGCCCACAGTATTACAACTCACCAATCCGCCACCTTTTCCGGGGCGGGAGCCCCGCCGATAAAAACACGGCGGAAACAGACTACGGACGGGAAAACGCTCACCAAAACACACTCCACGAGTACGGAGGACAGCATGGAACCCGAATTAAACATCCTACCTGCTCTCGTCTACCTTCTCATCTACCACGAGTACGAACGCCGGCGCAGACGACAACGGTGAGTACTGCACCTACGACACACGGGAGGGGGGAGGAGGAAAGGTTACGGGCACACACATATGCGACCCCCACCCCCCCAAACTATGTACACACCAATGCAGAGCAACAATGCAAAGTGACACCACCCAAACCCCCCTGAAAAATGCAACGACATAATTAAATTGTGAAGAAAAATTTATATAAAAAATAGACTCTGATATGTATTGGTCAACTATGCAAAATATCCATAACAAAATAATACTATACACACTGCCATGGAGAACCGAGGCAATTAGTCCTCTACATCAAAGTTAAATAGAACAGTCCGTGGGCTACAGTGTAGCGACACAAGGGCAAAGCCCACACAGGAGACCTGAGTCCTTTGGAGAGAACACTGCAGGGGCATCTGATGAAAAAACTACAGGCACCTCAGGGGGAAGGGAAGGGGGGGGCACCACAGCCACATGAGTCCACGACGCCAGATCCACGAAGGGGCCACCATGCCCACTGTGCCATCCTGGGGAGTGCAAAGCCACAGTCTCTCAAGTCTCTACAGTAGGTGGGTTGCCCACTCTGCCATCCTGGGGAGTGCAAAGCCACAGTCTCTCAAGTCTCTACAGTGGGTGGGTTGCCCACTCTGCCATCCTGGGGAGTGCAAAGCCACAGTCTCTCAAGTCTCTACAGTGGGTGGGTTGCCCACCCTGCCATCCTGGGGAGTGCAAAGCCACAGTCTCTCAAGTCTCTACGGTGGGTGGGTTGCCCACCCTGCCATCCTGGGGAGTGCAAAGCCACAGTCTCTCAAGTCTCTACAGTGGGTGGGTTGCCCACCCTGCCATCCTGGGGAGTGCAAAGCCACAGTCTCTCAAGTCTCTACAGTGGGTGGGTTGCCCACTCTGCCATCCTGGGGAGTGCAAAGCCACAGTCTCTCAAGTCTCTACAGTGGGTGGGTTGCCCACTCTGCCATCCTGGGGAGTGCAAAGCCACAGTCCATCAGGTGGATGACAGTCTCCACTGGTCAAGGAGGAGGCATGGTGGGCACAGTGAACCATAAACAGTGCTTGACAGGAAGGGCCCAGCGGAGCGGTGCTTGAGACGGCGGGGCCCAGCGGAGTGGTGCTTGAGACGGCGGGGCCCAGCGGAGCCGTGCATGACAGGAAGGGCCCAGCGGAGCGGTGCATGACAGGAAGGGCCCAGCGGAGCGGTGCTTGAGACGGCGGGGCCCAGCGGAGCAGTGCTTGACAGGAAGGGCCCAGCGGAGCGGTGCATGACAGGAAGGGCCCAGCGGAGCGGTGCTTGAGACGGCGGGGCCCAGCGGAGCGGTGCTTGACAGGAAGGGCCCAGCGGAGCGGTGCTTGACAGGAAGGGCCCAGCGGAGCGGTGCTTGAGACGGCGGGGCCCAGCGGAGCGGTGCTTGAGACGGCGGGGCCCAGCGGAGCGGTGCTTGACAGGAAGGGCCCAGCGGAGCGGTGCTTGAGACGGCGGGGCCCAGCGGAGCGGTGCATGACAGGAAGGGCCCAGCGGAGCGGTGCATGACAGGAAGGGCCCAGCGGAGCGGTGCTTGAGACGGCGGGGCCCAGCGGAGCAGTGCTTGACAGGAAGGGCCCAGCGGAGCGGTGCATGACAGGAAGGGCCCAGCGGAGCGGTGCTTGAGACGGCGGGGCCCAGCGGAGCGGTGCTTGACAGGAAGGGCCCAGCGGAGAGGTGCTTGACAGGAAGGGCCCAGCGGAGCGGTGCTTGAGACGGCGGGGCCCAGCGGAGCGGTGCTTGAGACGGCGGGGCCCAGCGGAGCGGTGCTTGACAGGAAGGGCCCAGCGGAGCGGTGCTTGAGACGGCGGGGCCCAGCGGAGCGGTGCATGACAGGAAGGGCCCAGCGGAGCGGTGCTTGAGACGGCGGGGCCCAGCGGAGCGGTGCTTGAGACGGCGGGGCCCAGCGGAGCGGTGCTTGAGACGGCGGGGCCCAGCGGAGCGGTGCTTGACAGGAAGGGCCCAGCGGAGCGGTGCTTGAGACGGCGGGGCCCAGCGGAGCGGTGCTCTTCTGCACGGCGGGCCCTGTTCAGCGGTGCCTATCTTCCCGGCGGGGCCCTGTTCAGCGGTGCTCTTCTGCACGGCGGGCCCTGTTCAGCGGTGCCTATCTTCACGGCGGGGCCCTGTTTAGCGGTGCTCTTCTGCACGGCGGGCCCTGTTCAGCGGTGCCTATCTTCACGGCGGGGCCCTGTTCAGCGGTGCTCTTCTGCACGGCGGGCCCTGTTCAGCGGTGCCTATCTTCCCGGCGGGGCCCTGTTCAGCGGTGCTCTTCTGCACGGCGGGCCCTGTTCAGCGGTGCCTATCTTCCCGGCGGGGCCCTGTTCAGCGGTGCTCTTATGCACGGCGGGGCCCTGTTCAGCGGTGCTCTTCTGCACGGCGGGCCCTGTTCAGCGGTGCTCTTCTGCACGGCGGGCCCTGTTCAGCGGTGCCTATCTTCCCGGCGGGGCCCTGTTCAGCGGTGCTCTTCTGCACGGCGGGGCCCTGTTCAGCGGTGCTCTTCTGCACGGCGGGCCCTGTTCAGCGGTGCTCTTCTGCATGGCGGGCCCTGTTCAGCGGTGCCTATCTTCCCGGCGGGGCCCTGTTCAGCGGTGCTCTTCTGCACGGCGGGGCCCTGTTCAGCGGTGCTCTTCTGCACGGCAGGCCCTGTTCAGCAGTGCTCTTCTGCACGGCGGGCCCTGTTCAGCGGTGCCTATCTTCCCGGCGGGGCCCTGTTCAGCGGTGCTCTTCTGCACGGCGGGGCCCTGTTCAGCGGTGCTCTTCTGCACGGCGGGCCCTGTTCAGCGGTGCTCTTCTGCACGGCGGGCCCTGTTCAGCGGTGCCTATCTTCCCGGCGGGGCCCTGTTCAGCGGTGCTCTTCTGCACGGCGGGGCCCTGTTCAGCGGTGCTCTTCTGCACGGCGGGCCCTGTTCAGCGGTGCTCTTCTGCACGGCGGGCCCTGTTCAGCGGTGCCTATCTTCCCGGCGGGGCCCTGTTCAGCGGTGCTCTTCTGCACGGCGGGGCCCTGTTCAGCGGTGCTCTTCTGCACGGCGGGCCCTGTTCAGCGGTGCACATCCAGTAGGTTCAAGGGAGCCAGACCTGGGCTGGACTCCCTGCTCAGTCGCCCTCCGACCGTGATGTTTCTGGACCCTTCGGTGACGGAGTCCTGGGCCCTTTGGTGTCCTCCTTTACAGCTGGGATGTGGCATGTGGGGCCCACCTGCTCCGCACTCCTGCTGGCTGACTTCTCCGCCCTGCTGCCCTTACGCTCCTTAGATGGGGCTCTCGGACCCTTGCCTCCCCTAGATGTTGTGGCTGGTGAAGTGGGCGAACTCTGCTCCTTGGGGGCAGCCGTGTCAGTCCTCGCACGGCGGCCCTTGTGTTTCCTGGTCCTCTTGCCGGGGGGGGAGCTGGATGTGTCCTTGCTGCTGATGGAGGTGTCACTGCTGGCAAAGGGTGGACTCCAGAACCCATGCACAACAGTGACACCCGAAGCTGGGCTGGTGGTGGCTGTGGTGCTCTTGGGACTCTTTGCAGATGGAGGGGGTAGGTCATCGGAGGGAAAGAGGTCAAGATTAGCCAGGAAAAGTTTTTTAGGGCCAAGGTAAAGGGTAGGAGAAGTGGTGATGGGAGTGGAGGAAGAGGATGTGGTTGTAGGAGAGTCAGGTGTGCTGTCATTGGGTGAAGGTGCAGGTGCTGTAGGCTGTCGTGAGGTGGATGTCTGTTGGGTGGGTGGCTGCCTGCGTTTGTGTGTCTTGGAAGAGGTGGTGACAGACACAGTGGGAGAGGACACAGGGGACGTGTAAATGGCAGTGGGGGTGGTGACTGCACGCGTGCGGACTGTACAGGAGGGTGTGGTGGTGATGGAAGCACTGGCTGATGTTGGTGTGCATGCAGGTGTGAGTGTAGACGTCACAGGGAGGGAGGAGGGAGACGAGGAGGAGGGGGACACAGGGGTGGTAGTGACTGTTGGAATGTCTGCATCTGGGTGTTGCTTGGGTGAGTGTTTGTGGGATCTGTGGTGCTTGTGTCTGGATGAGCTGCCGTTGGGTGTTGAGGTGTGTGCAGGCTGGTCAGATGGTGTGGATGGGATAGGCTGAGGAACAGGAGACAGAGACAGGGTGGAGGCAGTCAGAAGAGGGAGGCTAGAAACAGGGACAATGGCTGCCGTCAGTGCTGAGGCCAGAGCAGTGAACGATCGTTGATGGGCAGCCTGACCCGAATGAATGCCCTCCAGGTAGGCATTGCTCCGATGCACCTCCCTTTCTACCCCCTGGATGGCATTCAAAAGGGTAGTCTGCCCAACAATGAGCGTCCTCACAAGGTCAATGAGCTCCGCACTGAGGGCAGCAGGGGTGACAGGGGCAGGGGCTGAGGTGCCTGGGGCGAAGGAGACGCCCGCCTTCCTGGGCGAGCGGGCACGGAGCGTAGGCTGAGGGGCTGCAGGGAGGGCGGGGCTGGTGCGCTGGGTGGCGGCTGTACCTGTAGAGGCGGGGGGCACGGATGTTGCCGCCACCGCTAGGGAGCACCCATCCGAGGATGTGTCTGTGTCGCTGCTCTCACCACCGGTCCCCGTTGTGGTGCTCCCCTCGCCCTCCGGCTCACTGGTGCCCTCGGTGTCTGTTCCTGGGCCCACCGGGGCCTTGTGGCTTGCAGCTCCCTCGTGCTCCGATGCCAAATCTCCTCCGCCTGATGATGCTAATGCACACATGCACAAGAAGATGAAGAAGAAGGGTGGGGGGAGAAAAAGAAGACCTGGTTGAGTGCATGCAATGTCAACACCGTTGGTGGAGAGGACAGACACAGGAGCCGCATGCACTAAGCCGCGCATTCGGGGTACACTACTCAGTACTTCTGACTCGGACAACAGGTCAAATGACGACAAACGCGCACATGTGTGAGGCTGGACCATCAATAGCTGTACTTGTCACCCTACAGAGGTGGGGGCCGGGAGCACAGGGCCATGCCTAAGGGAGAGGACTACACTACAGAAAGCGCCCTGGCCTAATGTCACTCACAACCCTCCTCCCCCACCCAGACGCCTCCACTGCGCAGAAAGATAGCAGAATGTGCTGATACTCACCCCCTTGTGTCTGCTGTGATGCTCTCAAGCGCCCATCCAAATCAGGGTAGGCCACCGCCAGGATCCGGGACATCAGGGGGGTCAGGGTACGACTGACACCCCTCCTAGGTTGGGAGGCCATCCCCAGCAGTGACTCGGCGGTCTTCCTGGTTCCGCGGCGGATGTCCTCCCACCTCTTGCGACAGTGGGTGCCCCGTCTGACGTGGACCCCCAGGGCCCGGACTTCCTTGGCGATGGCACGCCAAATCTCGACTTTCTGATGGGCGCTGACCTATGTGACATATACAGGGTGGGAAGGAAACATTAATCAACTTACTGCATGTTAGATGTGATTGGCCCCCCCTCCCCAACCTTGCAATATAGCACATGCTCTCATCTGTCGTGCGTTGCACTCCTCATTCGCCCCCCACCCCACCAACTTACATCCACCCCACTCCACACAGGCATCGCCCATTCCATGTGCACCCGGTGTACTCACCTGTTGGTCTGGAGGACCGTAGAGTAAAGCATACTGGGGGAGGACCCCATCCACGAGCTTCTCCAACTCTTCAGACGTGAAGGCAGGGGCCCTTTCCCCAGTCGCAGCAGCCATTGTCTCTTCCAGACCGAGTTCACAGCAGCACTTGCAGTATAGGTCCTCTCCTGTGGATGATCAGGTCTCGAGTGATTAAGCAGATAGAAAATGGCGGTCACGCCCGCGGCGGGGCGTACCGCGGCGGTGCGTACCGCGACCGCCGGCGCACATCGTCATTGGCTCCTGAAACCCATAGGCTTCAATGTTATCCAATGCGGCTCCGTATAGCGGTCTTCGACCGCCTACCGCCGCGGTGTGCTCCGCCTGCGCAGTGACCTCACATCCCATTGTCCCACTTCACAGGTCAGGCAGCCGCCATTTCAAGGACCCACATGGCATAATTTCTACTGCGACACACAGGCCTAGGCCTTGCATTGCCACACATACACGCCTTTCAATACATAGATAACCGTGTGCTATGCAAGCTGTGGTGAACGTACCAGTGATTAGCTTGACTCTGTGCTCCATGTTGTCATTCCTAGGCACCGTCCGCTGGGACTTGCGAGGAGAAGGATGAATCCTCGCGTGTACCGACCGCTGGTGGACCTGTCGACAATGGAAGAACGCCACATCATACTACGATACCGACTTGACCGTGCCACTATCCATGAACTGTGTGCCCAGCTGGAGCCAGCCCTGATGTCCCCCATCCGCCAACCCACAGGAATTCCCCCTCTGGTGCAGGTGCTGTCAGTCCTCCATTTTCTTGCAAGTGGCTCATTCCAGACAACAGTGGCCATGTCATCTGGAATGTCTCAGCCAATGTTTTCTAAAGTTTTGTCTAGAGTGTTGTCTGCCCTGACGAAACACATGCGGAGTTACATTATTTTCCCTGAGGAGGTTGATTTGCCCACTGTGAAGGGTGATTTTTATGCCCTTGGACATATTCCCAACATAATTGGTGCCATTGATGGGACCCATGTAGCCTTAGTCCCCCCAAAAGACGATGAGCAGGTGTACAGAAACAGGAAAAGTTACCATTCTATGAACGTCCAGGTGGTCTGTTTGGCTGACCAGTACATCTCCCATGTGAATGCCATGTTCCCTGGTTCAGTGCATGACGCGTATGTGATGCGTAATAGCAGCATCCCTTATGTGATGGAACAGCTACAGAGACAACGTGTGTGGCTAATAGGTGACTCTGGTTACCCCAACCTGCCTTGGCTATTGACCCCAGTGAGGAATCCCCGGACCAGGGCTGAGGAACGGTACAATGAGGCCCATGGGCAACTAGGAGGATCATAGAAAGGACCTTTGGCCTCCTGAAGGCCAGGTTTAGGTGCCTGCATATGACAGGGGGATCCCTGATGTACTCACCAAAGAAGGTGTGCCAGATCATCGTGGCCTGCTGTATGCTTCACAATCTGGCATTGCGACGTCAGGTGCCTTTCCTGCAGGAGGATGGTCCAGATGGTGGTGTTGAAGCAGCTGTGGAGCCTGTGGAGAGTGAAGAGGAGGAAGACTCAGAGGACGACACAGACAACAGGGACAGAGTTATCCAACAGTATTTTCAGTAGCACACAGGTAAGAATCACACACGCCATTTTAATTTTCCTGAAAGCCTCCAGCTTCTCAACTTTGTCTATGACCCCTCAGTTCTTTAAAACTGATGTTTGATTTTCCCTTCCCTTTTCAGTGCTGTATGACCCACTGCGTGACTTCTGCTTGGTTAGCCCATGGACTAATGCTTATTGATCTCGTATGTGTTCAGCACAAAGTTAACAGAACATAATTGATCGGTAATGTGTTATACATTTGTAAATAATACAGCCTGACTCCAGCATGATTTCAGTGCATTGAGTGATTTATTTTTGGTGCTAGATAATGGTACATGATATTAACACGGTGATGGGTGGGGGTGGAGTAATGTCCATGGCAGAGTCCAGTTCTCAGTCTCACAGGTGCATTGTCCATATGCCTGTGGAAGGATGGAGCAGGGGCAGTTCAAGGTTGGACAGGGTGGCAATGTGGGACAGTGGGATGACTTCAAGGGGTATCTCATGCTGGCGGGGTCCTGACATCCTACTCTGTCTTTTTTTGGGATCTCAGGCTCCTCTTGCGGGGTGGTTGTTCTTCAGCAGGAGGTGGGGTTCTGGTGGCCTGTCGTTGTGGTGGGGCCTCCTGTCCACTAGCGCCGGCGGAGGTGGTAGGCTGTTCCTGGTCCGGGCTAGTGACAGGGGCCCTGTGTGGTGCCACATGGTCCCGCAACGTGTCTTCTATCCGGTTGAGGGCCTGGACTATGCTCCCCATAGCGGTAGAGATGTTGGTGAGATGATTGGTGAACCCCATGTAGCGTTCCTCCTGCTGTGCCTGGATCTCCTGGAACCTGGCCAGTACCGTCGCCATCGTCTCTTGGGAGTGGTGGTAGGCTGCCATGATGGTGGTGAGGGCCTCTTGGAGAGTCGGTTCCCTGGGCCTCTCCTCCCCCCCCTGTCGCACTGCAGCCCTCCGAGTTGCCCTGTTTCCCCCGGCCTCTGTCCCCTGGACGGTGTGCCCACTACCACTGCCCCCAGGTCCCTGTTGTTGTTGGGGTGGTGGGTTAGCCTGGGTGCCCTGTAGTGGCAGACACACCGCTGATTGACCTGTCCTAGAGACAGAGGCATGGGCCCGCTGTGTGGGAGCTGTGCTGTTGTTCCCAGAGGGGGTTGGGACTGCTGTGGCCTGTGTGTGGGGAACCGACTGTCCAGAGGTCCCCGATGGTCCGGGCTGGTCATCAGGTTCCAGGTCGACAGAGCTGCTGTCATCACTGGGGGCCTCTTCCGGCGGGGGATGGACATTTCTGGACCCTCCTGGCCGGTGTGTTGGCGTTCGGGTCCTGCATGGGCTAAGAGAGTATGGTTATTGTTTCTGTGTGTGCTATTGTGTGCGATTTATGGGTGCCCTTGTCCCCCAGTGCTGTCATTCCCTTGGGGGAGGTGTTGTGGGGGTGTTTGGTGGGGGGGAGGGATGTGCAGTGGTCATGCTTAGGTGATGGGTGTCCATAGTTTGTGGTGGCATGCAGGGGTTGGTGTTGGGTGGGTTGTGCTGGAGAGACATTCTCAGGGAGGATGTGTGATGGGGGGTTGGGGGTGAGGGTGGTGGTGGGGGTTAGCATGCTGGGGGGGGGGAAGTAGTTGAGATTGTACTTACCAGAGTCCATTCCTCTGTGTACTCCAGCGAGGCCATCAGGATGCAGGATGTTTAGTACCTCTTGCTCCCATGCTGTGAATTCGGGTGGAGTGGGTGGGGGTCCCCCGCCAGTCTTCTGCACTGCGATGTTGTGTCGCGAGACCATCGAGCGCACCTTTCCCCGTAAGTCGTTCCAGCGTTTGCGGATGTCGTCTCGATTTCTGGGATGCTGTCCCACCGCGTTTACCCTGTCCACGATCCGCTGCCATAGCTCCGCCTTCCTGGCTATAGTGGTGTGCTGCACCTGTGAGCCGAAGAGCTGGGGTTCAACTCTTATGATTTCCTCCACCATGACCCGGAGTTCTTGGTCCGAAAAGCGTGGGTGCCTTTGGGGTGCCATGGGGTGGTGTGGATGAGGTGTGGGGTGGTGTATATGGTGAAGAGTGTGTTGGTGTGTGGTGCTTTGTGCTTCTAGGTGGTGTGTGTGATGGTGTAGTGTGCCTCTGTGTGATGTAGCTCTCTATTCTGTGATGTGTCTCTCTCTCCTTCATCTCTGATCTTCGGTCGTAGGGGTTTGTGGGTGATGTGGGTGTGTGTTTTATAGTTGATTGGATGTGTGGGAGTGTTGTTTGTATGTGTGTCAGGTGTGTGTATTTCAAATTGTCCAATGTGGCTGTGTTTTGGAGCTGTGTGTGTATTTTGACCGCGGCGGTGTGCACCGCCAATGGAATACCGCGGTTGAAAGACCGCCGCGTGGATTGGTGGGTCAGAATGGCATGGGCGTGTTTGTGTTGGCGTGGCGGTGGAGGTTTGGTCATCTCCAGTTTTCCGCGGCCCGCTGATGAGGCGGCCTTCCTTGGATGTCGGGTTTTTGGCGGATTCACAGTTGGTGGTCAGAATGACCGTGGCGGTTTACCACGGCCGCGGCGGTAGTATGGCGGAGTTCTGACCGGCGGTAAGGGCCTTTTACCGCCGAGGTCAGAATGACCCCCAAAGTGTGTCACCATGGCAATAAGTTGTCAGTGGAAGCAGAATTTTGTGTATCCCGTACTAGTGTTTTTATTTTCAATGACTCATTCTGTGGTGTGTCAGAATTGGGGAACAGTATGATTTATTTGTGTTAAGGGTTGTGTTCTGGTAATAGGGTGAAAAAATCTAATCGAGCATTAGAGTGAGCAGTATTATTACATGTCTGTTAAAATAATATGATGTTTTATGTTTGGTTGTAACAGAATGTGATGTTTCTATTAATAGTCTTCCTCCCCCCTGAAGTTTTGAAACATTTTTCAAGGACCATTCAGCTTTCAAAAAACACACACTGTAACTCAAGAAACTTGCCTCAGAAATTTGAAATTTATAGACATCTTCCTTCTGAGCTAACACATACTTTCTCTCATACACATGGGTACAAAAGCAAGTTGACTGGATTGTTGAGCAACATAGATATAGAAGAAATGCTACAATAAAGAGGGTAATTCTAGAATAGCAAATACTTTTAACCTTACGAAAAACATTGATCCCAATGTAACAAAGAGGAAGAGCACTTTCCTACTACCTTGCAGATTTCACTACATCCCCACCGGCTAAAATGTGGGGCCAGTATTTAGGAGCTATGCTGTCAGTGGCCAGGATGCCTTCAATACTGCAAGTACAATATCACAGTATTGTCACACAAAAGGGCATGTGCAGTGTATCCAGCTGGATTAAATTGTCATCATGCCAGCTGCACGAGAAGCTACGGACTAGCATTATATTTGGATTGCGGTAATCTGCAGCACTGTATAAAGTTGAAGGATTAATGTAAACAAAAGCCAATGACAATAGGTCTTATTTGCATTTTGTGACATTTGACAATGCTGTGTGAATACAAAACAGACAGCAGGGTGTACCAGTGCAGGGTGAATCGCATTAAACATCTTTTGGAAAAATAGATGAAGGATGCTGAATCTTGTGTATAAAGTTATATTGTTAAGATTGCTATGAACTGGAAAGCATCCCAACCCCCCACTAATGATTGCTGGCTTCGTGTGACCCACAAATGGACACTGGCAGAAGTCGAGGCCATGATGCGGGATCGGAGATCTTGTGGAAGCACAAATGAGGCTACGGCATGGAACATGTACGTCCTTTGGTTGTCGGATGAATTACACCCCACACAAGACATATGACGATACCTGACAGTTCGCTCTGCACTTTTTGGCTCAACTTGACATAACATGTGACTCGGATAAGGTTTTTGTTCTCCGCTCACGACATATATGATCATATGCCTACAAGTACTTGCTGTATATCTGGAGACTATGGCCCTCATTACAAACCTGGCGGTAAATCCCGCTTACCGCCGTGCTGACAGCTGCCAATATATCGTGGCCACGGCGGAAATCCGCTACAGGTATTACGACCCACATCTCGTAATCCCCACACAAGTCCGCCACACCAAAGGTCAGTAATAAACTGGCAATAGCAAAACCCACACCGTTACGGCAACAGAAATATGCCCACACTATCACAACCCACTAATCAACGCGGCGGTCTTTCAACAGTGGTAAATCATTGGCGGTACACAATGCCACGCTCAAAATACACACACATTTACAAAACACAACCACATTGGACAATTCAAAAGACACACACCTGACACACATACACACACCACACCCACACACCCACACCACTATAAAACACACACACACATTACCCACAACCCCTTACAATGACTTTTTGGGAAGAATCAGGGATACAGAGGACATCAAACACAACACCACCATCCACAGGCTCATCAAACAACACACCCCAACACATCACCCCACACATCACATCAACCATCACCCCACACATCACCCATACCACATTATGGCACCTCAAAGACACCCCAGGTTTTCTGAAGAGGAGCTCAGGGTCATGGTGGAGGAAATCATCCGGGTAGAGCCACAGCTATTCAGATCACAGGTGCAGCAGACCTCCATTGCTAGGAAGATGGAGCTATGGCGGAGAATTGTCAACAGGGTCAACGCAGTGGGACAGCACCCCAGAACAAGGGATGACATCAGGAAGAGGTGGAACGACCTACGGGGGAAGGTGCGTTCTGTGGTATCCAGACACCAGGTAGCTGTACAGAGGACTGGCGGTGGAGCCCCACCTCCTCCCCCACAACTAACAACATGGGAGGAGCAAGTCTTGGCAATCATGCATCCTGAGGGCCTCGCAGGAGTAGCAGGAGGAATGGACTCTGGTAAGTCAAATCTTTACTACTTTATCCCCCCTGTAGGAAAGTACCATCTTGCCTGGCATGTTACCCCCATTTTCACATGTATGTCAGTTTGTTTTTGCCTGTCTCACTGGGATCCTGCTAGCCAGGACCCCAGTGCTCATAGTTGTGGCCTGAATGTGTGTTCCCTGTGTGGTGCCTAACTGTATCACTGCTAACCAGAACCTCAGTGTGTATTCTCTCTATGCTTTAAAATTGTCACAGCAGGCTAGTGACCATTTTCCCCAATTCTAATTGACACACTGGAACACCCTTATAATTCCCTAGTATGTGGCACCTAGGTACCCAGGGTATTGGGGTTCCAGGAGATCCCTATGGGCTGCAGCATTTCTTTTGCCACCCATAGGGAGCTCAGACAAAACTTTACACAGACTGCCACTGCAGCCTGAGTGAAATAACGCACACGTTATTTCACAGCCATTTTACACTGCACTTAAGTAACTTATAAGTCACCTATATGTCTAACCTTCACTTAGTGAAGGTTAGGTGCAAAGTTACTAAGTGTGAGGGCACCCTGGCACTAGCCAAGATGCCCCCACATAGTTCAGGGAAATTTCCCCAGACTTTGTGAGTGCGGGGACATAATTACACACGTGCACTGCATATAGGTCAATACCTATATGTAGCTTCACAATGGTAACTCCGAATATAGCCATGTAACATGTCTAAGATCATTGGAATTGTCCCCCCATGCCAAATCTGGTATTCGGGTGCCAATCCCATGCATCCCCGGGACTCCATTATAGACCCCGGGTACTGCCAAACCAGCTCTCTGGGGTTTTCACTGCAGCTACCACTGCTGCTGACCCACAGACAGGCTTCTGCCCTCCTGAGGTCTGGGCGGCCCAGTCCCAGGAAGGCAGAACACAGAATTTCCTCTGAGAGAGGGTGTTACACTGTCTCCCTTTGGAAATAGGTGTGAAGGGCTGGGAGGAGTAGCCTCCCCCAGCCTCTGGAAATACTTTGAAGGGCACAGATGGTGCCCTCCTTGCATAAGCCAGTTTACACTGGTTCAGGGATCCCCCAGCCCCTGCCCTGGTGCGAAACTGGACAATGGAAAGGGGAGTGACCACTCCCCTGTCCAGCACCTCCCCAGGCGTGGTGCCCAGAGCTCCTCCAGTGTGTCCCAGACCTCTGCCATCTTGAATGAATCTCTGAGTGGCCAGTGCCAGCAGGTGACGTCAGAGACCCCTCCTGATAGGTGTTTACCTCTCTTAGTAGCCAATCCTCCTCTGCAGGCTATTTAGAGTCTTTCCTGTGGGCTTCTCTTCAGATAACGAATGCAAGAGCTCACCAGATTTCCTCTGCATCTCCCTCTTCGACTTCTGCCAAGGATCGACCGCTGACTGCTCCAGGAAGCCTGAAAAACTGCAACAAAGTAGCCAGAAGACTACCAGCGACATTGTAGCGCCTACTCCTGCTGACTTTCTTGAATTTTACCTGGTGGTGCATGCTCTGAGGGCCGTCTGCCTTCACCCTGCACTGGAAGTCAAGAAGAAATCTCCCGTGGGTTGACGGAGTCTTCCCTCTGCTACAGCAGGCACCAAACATCTGCTTCACCGGTCCTCTGGGTCCCCTCTTATCTTGATGAGTGTGGTCCCTGGAACACAGGAGCTGGATCCAAGTGACAGTCCAGTGGTCCTTCTGTCCAAATTTGGTGGAGGTAAGTCCTTGCCTCCCCACGTCAGACAGTAATCCTGTGTACTGCGTGAACTGCAGCTGCTGGGGCTTCTGTGCACTCTTGCAAGGATTCCTTCGTGCACAGCACAGCCTAGATCCCCAGCACTCTGTCCTGCATTGCTCAACTCGCTGAGTTTACCTCCGGCTTCGTGGGACCCTCCTTTGCAGTGCTGAGAAGACCAACGTGCTCAGATTTCTTGAACGCCTGTTCAAGGGATTCTGTTGGTGTTGCCTGCTTCTGCGTGGGCTCTTTGTGTTGCTGTGCGCCCCCTCTGTCTCCTTATCCAAGTGGCAACCTCCTGGTCCTTCCTGGGCCCGGGCAGCACTCTTTTTCTTCAACCACGACTCTTCCAGCTAGCAAGGCTTGTTTGCTGTCTTTCTGCGTGGAAACAACTCTGCATCCTCCAGCATACTGTGGGACATCTTCTGACCAAAGGAGAAGTTCCTGACACCTTCCATTGTTGCAGAATCTTTGGCTTCTTCCACCCGGAGGCAGCCCCTTTGCACCTTCATCCGGGGTTTAGTGGGCTCCTCTCCCCTTGGACACTTGCGTGACTCTTGGACTTGGTCCCCTTCCTTTACAGCTCCTCAGGTCCAGGAATCCATCTTCAGTGCTTTGCAGTCAGTTGTTGTCTTTGCAGAATCCCCTATCTCGACTTTACTGTCTTTCTGGGGTAGTAGGGTAACTTTACTCCACTTTTCAGGGTCTTGGGGTGGGGTATCTTGGACACCCTTAGTGTTTTCTTACACTCCCAGTGACCCTCTACACACTACACTAGGCCTGGGGTCCCTTTGTGGTTTGCATTCCACTTTCAGAGTATATAGTTTGTGTTGCCCCTAGGCCTATTGCATCCTATTGTGTTCTATAGTGTTTGCACTGTTTTTCTAACTGTTTACTTACATGAGTTTGGTTTGTCTGTATATTTTGTGTATTATACTTACCTCCTAAGGGAGTATATCCTCTGAGATACTTTTGGCATATTGTCATTAAAATAAAGTACCTTTATTTTTAGTAACTCTGAGTATTGTGTTTCTTATGATATAGTGCTATATGATATAAGTGGTATAGTAGGAGCTTTACATGTCTCCTAGTTCAGCCTAAGCTGCTCTGCTATAGCTACCTCTATCAGCCTAAGCTGCTAGAACACTACTAATCTACTAATAAGGGATACCTGGACCTGGCACAAAGTGTAAGTACCACTAGGTACCCACTATAAGCCAGGCCAGGCTCCTACACCACTCCTACCTGCATGCCATCACATACTCCCATCCTTACCCTCACCCCAATCACTCCACCATCTCCCACATACCCCACCATCACGCCCCACTACTCCCACAACAAAGCCCTGCATGCAACCACAATGCATGGACACCCATCACCAAAGCATGTCCAAGGGAGAGACACACCGAGGGCACACAACCACCACTCACACAAGGGCCAAGGCGATAGTGCAAGCACAGTAATAGAGGAAACACACCCATTACACAAGATGGCACACACAGATACAATAACAATGCATTTACACCCCAACAGGACCTCTACCCAACGTCACCGGACAGGAGGTGCCAGCTACATCCAGTCCCCCCATAGAAGAGGCCCACAGTGACAACAGCAGCTCTGCACGCCTGGATCAAGATGACCAGCCCGGCACATCAGGGACCTCTGGACAGTCGGTTCCCCTACCACAGTCCCAAACCGCCACTGAACCTCCCCCCTTAGGAAACACCAGCACATCACCCACCCAAAGGGCCCATGCCACTGTCCCCAGGGCACGTCAATCACCAGTGTGTCCACCACTACAGGGACCCCAGGCAACCCCACAGACACATGACGATCAGGGACCTGGGTCAGTGGCAGTGGGCACACGGTTCAGGGGACAGAGGCACAGGACAGCAGGGAAGCTGGGAGGACTGTTGTGCGACAGGGGGAGGACAGGCCCAGGGAACCCACTCTCCACAAGGCTCTTGCAGTGAGCCTGGGAGCATACCACCATTCCGAGGAGACCATGGCTACGGTACTGGGCAAGTTGCAGGAGACCCAGTGGCTGCAGGAGGGACAGTACCTGGGGATCAGGGAGGACTTGAAGGACATAAACACCACCCTGGTCACCATTGCAGGGGTGCTGGCTGAAATAGCCTCCACCATGAGGGAGGCAGTGGCACAACAAAGGGCCCCTGACACTAGCCAAACCAAGAAACAGCCTTCCACCTCCGCCGGCACTAGTGGACAGGAGGCATCGCCACAGGACCAACAGGACACCAGCACCCTACCCCCTGCAGAAGGAGAACCACGCCGCAAACGGTCCCTGCAATCAAGGCACAAGACAGAGAACATTGCCAAGACCCCCGCCAGGAAATAGGACCCTCCTGAATGTCACCCTTATGTCCCACTATGTCACCCTGTCAACATTGAACTGCCATTGCCCCCCTTCCTTTGACCCTTTGGACAATGCACCTGTGATACCAATAGACTGCACTCTACTATGGACCTTCCTCCACCATCACCCCAGCCCCTTCCACATACCCCTCTACTTATTAGCACTTAAATAAACACCCTTGAATCACAAAAAGATCTGGAGTCAGTATGTACTTTCACAAATATGTTATTCCAACTTCATTGACAAATATCAATGGCAATGTTCATTTGCACATACCAAAGTATGACAGTTGTTGGGCAGCACTAAACATAGCAGAAGACAGAATGTGGTACCCAGATCTGTGAAAAGGAAAGCGAGAGGGAACAGTCAGGGTCCATACACAGAGGTAAAAAGGAAGACTTATACAATGTCCTACAGTAGTCACATATGAGAAGAGCTGTGCCAGTCTCTTACCTGTGTCTCACTGGAAGTATTGCATGATGATGTTGTTTCAGTTGTCTATATCTTCTTCTTCTGCCTCCTCGTCTTCACTGTCCACAGGCCCCATAGCTGCCATGAGATCAACATCAGGCCCATCCTCCAGCAGAAAAGGCACCATATAGCATGCCACGATTATCTGGCACACCTTCTTCGGTGAGTAGTATAGGGAGCCACCTGTCAGATGGAGGCACCGGAACCTGGCCTTCAGGAGGCCGAAAGTCCGCTCTATAACTCTCCTAGTTTGCCCATGCGCCTCATTGTAGCGTTCCTCTGCCCTTATCCTTTGATTCCTCACTGGGGTCAGTAGCCATGACAGGTTGGGGTAACCAGAGTCACCTGCAAAGATCGAGGGTCATCTGTTAGACACACACTAACCCGTAGGGGCAACCCCATACCCAGACACCTATTTAAACTGTGTGAAACCCTTGGCCTCACCTATCAGCCACACAAGGTGCCTCTGGAGTTGGTCCATCACATAAGGGGTGCTGCTATTCCCAAAATGTAGGTGTCATGCACTGATCCTGGAAACTTGGCATTCACATGGGAGATGTACTGGTCTGCCAAACACACCATCTGCACATTCATTGAATGGTAGCTTTTGCAGTTTCTGTACACTTTTTCAGCCCTGCGGAGGGGGGTGGGGGGACAAATGCCACATGTGTTCCATCAATGGCACCAATGATGTTGGGGATATGTACCAGGCAAAGAAGTCACCTTTCACTGTAGGCAAATCCTCCACCTGGGGGAAAACGATGTAGCCGCGCATGTGTTTCAGCAGGGCAAAACATTAGAGAACATTGGCTGAGACATCCCTGATGCCATGGCCACTGTTGTCTGAAATTACCTGCCCCAGCGGATGGGCCCTATGGAGGAGAAGGGTGAGCAGAGGGTTATACACCACATAGGTAGCACAAGTGTGTTTTGCACTATTGTCATGTAATCGGAGTGTGGCGCTGGCTGTCCGTATTCCTGCCCAAAAATGCTGTGACGCAGTTGTGTGCCCTGCCATGTGCCACCCTGAAATGGCGGCTGCCCGACCTGTAAGGAGGGACAAGGGGAAATGAGGTAACTGCGCTGGCGTTGAGCAGCAATGCTATTCAGCATTGGTTATCATTGGGCCTATGTGTTCCAGGAGCCAATGAAAATGTACGTCGGCGGTGACGGTACGCACCGCCGTGGACGTGACCGCCATTTTCTATCTGTTCACTCACTTGATACCTGACCTTCAACAGGAGAGGAACTACACTGCAAGTGCTGCTGCGACCTGAGTCTGGAAGCGACAATGGCGACAGTGTCTGGGGAAAGGGCCCCTGCCTTCACTGTGGAGGAGTTGGAGAGACTAGTGGATGGGGTCCTCCCCCAGTACACGCTACTCTACGGTCCTCCAAACAAACAGGTGAATACACTGTGAGCATGATGCGTGGGACATGAATGTATGGAGTGGTGTGGATGTAAGAGCCATGTTGGGCGGGGGCTGAGGCCTGCATGTGAGGATGGTGAGTGTATGTGTGTCAGGGCATGGGTAGGAAGTTGGGGGCAATGGGTGTGTAGAACCGGATGGGGGTGTAATTTCCTTTCCTCCTGTACCTTTCCTCTAGGTCACAGCCCATCAGAAGAAGGGTATTTGGCGTGCCATCGCCAATGAAGTGCGGAACCTGGGGGTCTATCATAGACGGAGCACCCACTGCCGCAAGCGATGGGAGGACCTGCGCCACTGGACCAAGGAGACAGCGGAGGCCCAGCTGGGGATGGCCTGCCAACGTGGAAGGGGTGCCCGTTGCACCATGACCCCCTGATGTTCCGGATCCTGGTGGTGGCATATCCGGAGTTGGATGGGCGCTTGGGGGCATCACAGGAGCCACAAGGGGGTGAGTACAGTCTCATTCAGCTGGCTCTGCATGCTTTACAAGGTGTCTGGGTGGGGGATGTGGGCTGTGGGTTCCCCTAGGCCAGGGCGAACTTGCCAGGGTAGGTCCCTTGTTAAGCCGGTTCAGTGGCACTCCAACCCTAATAGTGGTAGTGCCCATCTACAACTAGTCAGGCTCCTGTGGGTTGCAAGGGTGCTGCAAATGGGCTTAGGCATAGTACCCCATGAGCTGGTGATTTTCCTAAGTACTGTTAGTGCATGGCCTAGTGCATAGGGCTGCTCCCTGTGTGTTGTGTCCGCCAACGGTGGTGTTGTTGCTGGCATTGACCATGTGTGTTTTCTGTCTCCCCCCCACCTTCTTGTTTTGTCACCCTATCCTTGTGTGCATTAACATCATCTGGCAGAGGAGCAGTGGCACCGGAGCAGGAGGGAGCTGCAACCCACATGGCCCAGGAGGGTGAATGTACGGAGTCTGAAGGCACCAGTGGGACGGAGGGCGAGGGGAGCTCCATGATGGGGACAGGAGGGGACACCAGCAACAGCGACTCCTCCTCTGATGGGAACTCCCTTGCAGTGGCGGGCACCTCTGTGCCCACCGCAACAACGGTTACAGACCCCTACCAGCATCGCCCTCCCAGCAGCCCCTCAGTGTGTTTCCCGTGCCCGCTCACCTAGGAGGGTGGGCATCTCCTTCGCCCCAGGCACCTCAGGCCCTGCCCCAGTCAGCCCTGCTGCCCTCAGCGAGGAGGCTATTGACCTCCTGAGATCCCTCACTGTTGGGCAGTCAACCATTCTGAATGCCATCCAGGGTGTTGAGAGGCATTTGCAACAAACAAATGCATACCTGGAGGGCATTCATTCTGGAGTGGAAGCCCAACAGAGAACATTTCAGGCTCTGGCCTCAGCACTGATGGCAGCCATTGTCCCTGTGTCCAGCCTCCCCCCTCCAACTTCCTCCACCCAGACTTAATCCCCTTTACCTCAGCCTATCCCCAGCACACCATCAGACCAGCATGCACACACATCACCACACAAAAGTGGCTCAGGCAAACATAAGCACCACACATCTCACAGGCACTCACACAAGCACCATATCCAGGCAGACACACCAACATCCACTGCCTCCACTGTGTCTCCCTCTTCCACGTCCTCCACCTCCCTCCCAGTCTCGTCTCCACTCACACCTGCCTGCACTACATCCTCAGCCACTACCTCCATTACCAGCACGCCCATCACCACACACCGCTCACGTGCAATCACCACCCCCACTATCATGCACACGTCCCGTGTCCTCTCCCAGTGTGTCTGTGAGCCCTCCTCCCAAAGTACACAAACACAGGCACACACCCACTCAACAGCCATCCACCTCACAACAGCCTCCAGCCCATGCACCTTCACCCAAGCTCAGCAGACGTACACCTCCTACAAACACTACCTCTTCCTCTACTCCCAAACCCCCTCCATCTTCCCATCCCAGTGTGTCTAAAAAACTTTTCCTAGCTTCCATTGACCTCTCCCCTACACCTTCCCACCTGTCCTTCCCCTAGGGCCAGGATGTCCAGATCCAAGCCCAGGACCTCAGCCAAAAAATCCACCTCCAGTGTGGTCCCTGCAAGTCTGGGAACAGCGAAGACGCCACCCATAAGGGCTGCCAGTGTGCCACCTAGTGAGGCCAAGGACCCCCCTATTCCACCACCTGCCAAGGTGAAGAAGGGGCCCGCATGCCGCAGAGAAAAGCCACAACACCCACCCAGCAAGGCCTCTTCCAGGACCAAAGAGAACAGTGGCAAAGTCCCAGCATCGACATCCAAGTTGGGGAAGGGCCACAAGGGCAAAGGGAAGTCAGCTCAGGGCACGGAGCATCCGGGTGAGGGACTGATGTCACCCCCTCTGCAGGAGAAAACAGCAACCTGTACGGCAGTGGCCACTGCCGAACGACCACCACCTGCACCACCACCTGCACCGCCACCTGCACGTCTGCTGCCTCTACTACAGTCACCAGCATCATCCCCAGTGGGCAACCTTCAGAGACTGCAGGAGACGGCCTGGTGTCTCCCTCCACATGTGCAGACACCTGCACCACCGCCAGAATCTCCGCCGCAGACACCGCCACCTGCCCCGCAACGTGCCCCGCCAGTGCCACTACAGTGGACATCAGCAGCATCCCCAGTGGGCAGCCGTCCGAACCTGCTGGAGACATCCTGGACCCTGCACACACTACATGAGGCACCATAACCAGCACTGGCACTACCAGCAGTTGGCAGGCTAAGTCGCCGCAGGGTGGAGTGTGTCTCTGCCTCCATGGAGTATCATGCTACCTGTGCCCTGGAAATCTCGTGGCTCAGACACCCAGGTGAGCGAATGGGAACTGCCACACCCCAGGTAGAGCATCACTGGGCACCAAGCCCCCTCCAGAACCAGTGGAGAAAAGCATCCACTACCCCAGTCCTTGGCAGGATGAAGCACTCTGGGCACCAAGCCCCCTCCAGAACCAGTGGAGAGAAGCATCCACTACTACAGTCCTTGGCAGTATGAAGCACTCTGGGCACCAAGCCCCCTCCAGAACCAGTGGAAAGAAGCATCTACCACCCCAGTCCTTGGCAGGATGAATCACTCTGGGCACCAAGCCCCCTCCACAACCAGTGGAGAGAAGCATCCACTACCCCAGTCCTTGGCAGGATGAAGCACTCTGGGCACCAAGCCCCCTCCAGAACCAGTGGAGAGAAGCATCCACTACCCCGGTCCTTGGCAGGATGAAGCACTCTGGGCACGAAGCCCCCTCCAGAACCAGTGGAGAAAAGCATCCACTTGAGAGACTGTGGCTTTGCACTCCCCAGGAGCAGGCAGTGGGCAGAGC
Source organism: Pleurodeles waltl (assembly GCF_031143425.1). NCBI lineage: Eukaryota > Metazoa > Chordata > Amphibia > Caudata > Salamandridae > Pleurodeles > Pleurodeles waltl. Next base: position 59,698,839 of record NC_090438.1, read on the forward strand.
ACCCACTTGAGAGACTGTGGCTTTGCACTCCCCAGGAGCAGGCAGTGGGCAACCCACCCACTTGAGAGACTGTGGCTTTGCACTCCCCAGGAGCAGGCAGTGGGCAACCCACCCACTTGATAGACTGTGGCTTTGCACTCCCCAGGAGCAGGCAGTGGGCATGGAGCCCCCTCGAGGAGATGGTGTTGTCCCATCATCCGGCTGAGGAGCCCCCCTCCCCTTGCCCCTAAGGTGCCTGTGTTTTTAGCGACCTGATGCCCCTGCAGTGCTCTCTCCATTTTGAGGCAGGTGTCATGTGTGGGCTTGGCCCATGCTTTTTGGGACCACTGGTCCACTGATCATTTCAAGTTATCTTGCCCTATCTGTATTTTCGATTATTACACTTGTTGAACTCATTTCCTTTTGTCCTTGCATTCTTCCAGGGGGTTACAGGGTATATCTGTACTGTTGTTGGACATGTCTGTGTGTATAGTGTTGTGGGGGGTGTAGGGGTATTGCGTGTTGCGTGCGTTTGTCACTCTCTTTTTCCTCCCCCCTCCCCTGTGTGCTAGGTGCAGTACTCACCATTGTCGTCGCCGCCGTCTTTGGTGCTCCTGGTAGATGAGGAGGTAGACCAGCATGGGCAGCACCTGTAGTTCGGGCTCCATGGCGTCCTGGTTCTTCGTTGAGTGTGGAAAGGCGAGTGGTTTCCCTTCTGTGTACTGTTTCCGCCGTGCTTTTGATGTCGTTGGTACCGCCCCGGAAAAGGTGGCGGATTGGCCTGTTGTAATACCGTGGGCGGTACATTGTCTTCCGCCTGTCTGTTGGCGGTTACCGCCGCTGTGTTTGTTGCTACCGCCGTGACAGTCGGAATGTTAAAGTGGCTGTATGTGTTGGCGGTTTCCGCCGTGGTCGTGATCCCATTTTTTTCACTGCTGGCCTGTTGGCGGTAATACCGCCGCTTTAACACCGACCGCCAGGGTTGTAATGAGGGCCTATGTCTCGCATTCGGGGCTCCCCCCTCACAGCCTCCCACATCGATCCTGATGGAATCGGGGCACACTGGCCATACCGCACTACCCAGACGGCTTTATCCTTTTCTTTGTATCTTCTTTGTTATTCAGTTATGGCATGGTTCACATAATGTTATAAGGTTGATTTCCTATGTTATGTTGCATGACTTTTGGTTTATCCATTCGACCGCGTGGACACATTGTAGACCTGTAAAATCCATGCGCAACCAACCCCTTGGGTATATATTGCTATGCTCTTCAGTTTTTACATGGTTCACATACAGGGAGTGCAGAATTATTAGGCAAATGAGTATTTTGACCACATCATCCTCTTTATGCATGTTGTCTTACTCCAAGCTGTATAGGCTCGAAAGCCTACTACCAATTAAGCATATTAGGTGATGTGCATCTCTGTAATGAGAAGGGGTGTGGTCTAATGACATCAACACCCTATATCAGGTGTGCATAATTATTAGGCAACTTCCTTTCCTTTGGCAAAATGGGTCAAAAGAAGGACTTGACAGGCTCAGAAAAGTCAAAAATAGTGAGATATCTTGCAGAGGGATGCAGCACTCTTAAAATTGCAAAGCTTCTGAAGCGTGATCATCGAACAATCAAGCGTTTCATTCAAAATAGTCAACAGGGTCGCAAGAAGCGTGTGGAAAAACCAAGGCGCAAAATAACTGCCCATGAACTGAGAAAAGTCAAGCGTGCAGCTGCCACGTTGCCACTTGCCACCAGTTTGGCCATATTTCAGATCTGCAACATCACTGGAGTGCCCAAAAGCACAAGGTGTGCAATACTCAGAGACATGGCCAAGGTAAGAAAGGCTGAAAGACGACCACCACTGAACAAGACACACAAGCTGAAACGTCAAGACTGGGCCAAGAAATATCTCAAGACTGATTTTTCTAAGGTTTTATGGACTGATGAAATGAGAGTGAGTCTTGATGGGCCAGATGGATGGGCCCGTGGCTGGATTGGTAAAGGGCAGAGAGCTCCAGTCCGACTCAGACGCCAGCAAGGTGGAGGTGGAGTACTGGTTTGGGCTGGTATCATCAAAGATGAGCTTGTGGGGCCTTTTCGGGTTGAGGATGGAGTTAAGCTCAACTCCCAGTCCTACTGCCAGTTCCTGGAAGACACCTTCTTCAAGCAGTGGTACAGGAAGAAGTCTGCATCCTTCAAGAAAAACATGATTCTCATGCAGGACAATGCTCCATCACACGCGTCCAAGTACTCCACAGCGTGGCTGGCCAGAAAGGGTATAAAAGAAGGAAATCTAATGACATGGCCTCCTTGTTCACCTGATCTGAACCCCATTGAGAACCTGTGGTCTATCATCAAATGTGAGATTTACAAGGAGGGAAAACAGTACACCTCTCTGAACAGTGTCTGGGAGGCTGTGGTTGCTGCTGCACGCAATGTTGATGGTGAACAGATCAAAACACTGACAGAATCCATGGATGGCAGGCTTTTGAGTGTCCTTGCAAAGAAAGGTGGCTATATTGGTCACTGATTTGTTTTTGTTTTGTTTTTGAATGTCAGAAATGTATATTTGTGAATGTTGAGATGTTATATTGGTTTCACTGGTAATAATAAATAATTGAAATGGGTATATATTTTTTTTTGTTAAGTTGCCTAATAATTATGCACAGTAATAGTCACCTGCACACACAGATATCCCCCTAACATAGCTAAAACTAAAAACAAACTAAAAACTACTTCCAAAAATATTCAGCTTTGATATTAATGAGTTTTTTGGGTTCATTGAGAACATGGTTGTTGTTCAATAATAAAATTAATCCTCAAAAATACAACTTGCCTAATAATTCTGCACTCCCTGTAATGTTATAACGTTGATTTCCTATGTTATGTTGCATGACTTTTGGTTTATCCATTCGACCGCTTAGACACACTGTAGACCTGTTAAATTCATGCGCAACCAACCCCTTGGGTATATATTGCTTTGCTATTCAGTTTTTACATGGTTCACATAATGTTATAATGTTGATTTCCTATGTTATGTTGCATGACTTTGGTTTATCCTGCGATTGCTAGGGAAGATTGTAGACCTGTTCATTCCATGCGCAACCAGCTGCAATCGTTCTAATTTTTTCTTATTAGAATGTACATGTTTCAGTGCCTATGTATCATACTTTTATATATGTCAGCTGCAGACATTATAAATGTTAATAAAGAAATTTCAAAAAAAGTTATATTTTTAACTCCTTGTCTGCTAAGCCTTTTCCTCATTGAATGGTAAGCCCTTTTTTGGCTATTTGGGGTAGTTTATGCACAGGCATCTATAACTTTTTTTTACATAAGGTATCCACACCAAAGTTATGCCCTTCTTTTCCATCATCCTGGGGATTCTCAAACTATCCAGGGTTTGCAATTTCCACTTGAGGGGACTGAGAAAATAGGCAAAATATAGATAAATTTTGAGTTATTTGGTAAAATATGAAAAAAGTGCTCTGAAAAAAAGTATCTGTTATTTTCCCTAAAAATGCCATCAACAAAAAGTTTGCTATGCCAAAGTCACAATTTTCTTGGCTTTCAGTAACATGCAGAGCTGAATCAAAAAGCCTGATTTTAGCACAGTTTTGGCATTTTTCAAAGACGTGCCAAATTTTCCTAATTTGTGTGCTTTCAACCTACTTCCAGTTTGCAGCAGAATTTGCTATAAAACCATAAAATATCCTGGAGAGCTGTAGAGTTCTGAAAAGTACACAAAATTCTAAATTCAACACAGGGTCATTTGTGTGTATTCCTCAAGGTTTCCCAAATAAACTAACTGTTGAAATAAAAAATAAATTGAAAATTAGTAGGAAAAAAATTTCCTTGTGGAACAGTGGGCCTCCTTATGACCCTGGCGGTTATGAGACCTCCAGGGCCGCGGTGGAGGTCGGACCACCACCAAAGCAGTGGTCCGGGCTCCACATTACAACTGTGGCGGAGCCGCCATGGTTGGACAACCGACAGCGCCAGGTTGCCGCCAGCCGACAGCCTTGCGGTGCCAACGGTCTCAATCCACCAGGGCAGCGCTGCATGCAGCGATGCCCTGGGGATTACGAGTCCCCTTTCTGCCAGCCTTTGCATGACGGTAGCCCTGAATTATGGGCAGTGAAAAGCGCGACTGGTGCTTTTTGCACCGTCTCTTCGCTGCTGCTCAATTATGAGCTGGCGTCAATTTTAAGGCTCTGTTCCGCGGTGGGCCGGCGGGTGGAAACGCTGTTTCCGCCCGCCGGCCCAGCGAGCAACCCCAAATAGGGCCGGCGGGTGGAAGACCGGCATGGCGGTCTTCCATGCGAATGAGTTTGGCGGGCGGCCTCTGCCACTCGCCAAACTCATAACGAAGGCCAATGTTTTCATTTGTAACTTCTTGTCAAGATTTACAAATGCAGTATATCATTGCACCTGCTAGATCCTTCTGGTTGCGAGGATATATAGGGCTTGTGGGTTTTACAAGATCCCAAGGAACCCACAGCTGGTGCCTAATTTGTAAAGAAATAAGTGCCAGGTCCTTGTCAGGAGACCACTGCAGCTTGCACCACCTATTCCACTACTAATGCCAATATAGACTTTTTATACACTAAAAATGTATAATACCTTCCACCCAAGCTATTTTTATAGCTTTGAGTAGTAGGTATTATTTATTTATTTTAATGTATATAGAATTATTAAACAACTGTTGTTGTGTTCATCACAAAATTAGACAGAGAGCGCCACCATGTGGCTGCTGTCATAAGTGCTGATGTTGACAATCAAGTGCCGGTGCTGAACACCCGAAATCACCGGCTCATATTAAGCATTGCTCAGAGCCAGTAAATTAACTGCACCTTGACATTTTTTTTCATTGTGTACTGGGTATCAAGCAATACATATGGTAAGGCATAAAGAATGCAAAATAGGTATAAAGGAAACCTATGTATTTCCGAAATGGGCACACAACATGGAGTTCAGAAGCAGTGGTTATTTGCCCATCTCTGAAATTGTGAGTACCCATACTAGCATGTGAATTAAAGGGCATTTCTCAAAATGTCTTCTTTCTTACACTTTGGCTCACATTTGAAAAAACACAAATACAGAGAAATACAATTGGTAATAACCCTTGTTCTACTAGTTTGGGGTCCCTTAAGCCTCCAGATAAAAATGGTACCCCAATTTTGTGGGTAGGCCTAGAGCCCATGATAAGGAATGGCCAAAAATGCAACATGGACACATCACATTTTTGCAATGAAAACTGACAATTCTTTTTGCTATGTAGCTAGCTTTGGATTTTGGGCCCTATCTCAGCAGGCATCTAGGGAAACCTAGCAGACCTGCACATTTTTAAAACTAGACACACAAAAAGTCCAGGTTGGGGTAACTTGCATGAACCTCATCGTATTTTCTTACCCAGAATCCTTTGCGGACCTCAATCTTTGACTAAAAATCAAATTATACTAATAGTTTTGTGATGGAAACTTCTGGATTTTGCAGGGAGCAACACGCTTCCTACCCTCTACTATTCCCCCAAGTGTCCTGATAAAAATAGCTCCTCACTTGTGTGCTAGGGCTACTAGCCGTGACAGGAAAGGCACCAAAACACAACATGGACACATCCCATTTTTACACTGAAAACTGACCCTTTTTATGCAATGTGGCTAGCTGTAGATTTTGGGCCCTAACTCAGCTACCTCCTGGGAAATCTAGCAAACCTACCAATTTTTGAAAATTAGACATCTAGGGAAATCTAGAATGGGGTGACTTGCATGACTCTCACCAGGTTTTCTTACCCTGAATCCCTTGCAAACCTCAAACTTTGACTAAAAAAGATTCATATTTCTGTGATGGAAAGTTATGGGATTTGCAGGGAACAACACATGTTCTACCACCTACCCTTACCCAAAGTCTCCCAAGAAAAATGGAACCTCATTTGTGTGCCTGGAGCTAGTGGCCACAACAGGAAAGGGGCTAAACCGCAACATGGAGACAACACATTTCTCCACTGAAAACTGACCATTATTTGCAATGTGGATAGCTGTGGATTTTGGGCACTATCTCAGCAGCTTGGAGAATCTAGCAAGCCTGCACATTTTTTTAAACTAGACACTCAGGGGAATACTTGGGGGACGGCCTGCGTGGCTTTTACCAGGTTTTCTTACCGAAAAGCCCTTGCGAACCTGAAACTTTGACTAACATTTTTTTCCTCACATTTCTATGTTGGAAAGTTCTGGAATCTATAGGGAGGAACAAACGTCTACCACCTACCATTCTCCCATGTCCCCACTCTAGGATGTCCCTTTATTATTTGTTTCTGATGAGACCCTAAATCTATAACTGGGTCAAAACGTTGTTGACCTAAAGCATACAAACAAACCTACCAAAAGCCTAATTTAGGAACAGGTATAGATTTACCAAAATTCTTGGACTCAATTATTGCACATGGTTGTTTGTTGTCAATGGAATACACAGTTTTTCGTTTCTTCGCTGAACATGGTGAAAATTGTTACTACTTCTGGTTGGTGGTTCGTCTTTCACGTGGGATACATCATACTTCACTTTTGTGTAACTATATATATATATTGCAGTACAATGCCATACATTATCACTAAATTGGTGCTTTTGAGTGATGGCCTTATTGGATAACTTTGTTGTATTCATTGATGTTGAGGAATGTGGTTTTGCTTCTGTTATACCTTGCCACTTTCTTCAGGGTCAACCCAGATTTTTTGCCTTCCTGTGCCTTACTTTGCTAAACATGTTTTTGTTGGCTTTTAGGACTATGTGCACTTTTGCTCTGCTAATCAGTGAAAAAGTACATGTGCTCTCTTCCTAAAACATTGCAAAATTGGCCTACACTTGACTGGTACATTTCATTTACTTGTAAGTCCCTAGCAAGGTTTACTACTTCTATCCACAACCTGTAAAATAATTGCTACTTGTGGGCAGAAGCACTCATTGTGCCACACACTAAAGCAGTATTTCAAAACAACATGTCTCAGGCCTGCCTCTGCAGGTTGTAGTGCAGTTTTAAACTTCCATTTTGGCCTGGCAAAGTGAACCCTGATGCCAGGGCCAAACCTTCCTTTTTAATACTTTTACGTCAGCCCTATGGTAGGTCTTAATCACTTTTAGGGCAGGGTGCAAATTATTTAAAAGTGTGACTTGCTTGTTTCAAATGTACATGTGCTGACAGTGAAATAAAACCAAAAAATCTTCACAGTTGTAAGGCCTATCTCTCTTGTACACTAACACTGACTTTCCTTATTACATTTAAGAAGTGTTAACTTCAGATACATTGGAAGCAGGTAGACATATGCTGTTTACACTCAAATCACTCAAATTAATTGTAATTTGAAATCCTCTTTAATGGTTAAGTCTGATGTATTTTCTTGTCCGAAACAACTTTGCCTTCCTGCAAGAGACTTTGAATGGCTCTGCTATTGGGATTTGTGTATGGCTTCCAGGCGAAGAGGCAAAAGAAGCCTGAGTGTGAAAGAAGAGGGTCTTCCTCACAGGATGACTGGGGAGGAGCTGTTCTCTGCCATGATTATATTTCAGAGGGCCCTGCCTATACCCCATAAAAAGGAGCCTGACACCTGCCATGCCTTTTTCACCTTAGACAGTTTGGAACCAGAACCAGGTGTAGGGAGGATCTGACCAAAAAATGTTTGGGTTGGGTCAGGAAATTCCCCCACACAAAAGATGGGATCTTCAGAACTACTCATCAGAACATTCCTGGACGTGTGGAAGATTCAGAAGAAGGATGACCCTTCTGCCAGGACTACTTTTCTGCTAGAAGGGAAGCCTTGCTATATAAAGAAGGAAAATTGGACCTGCTTGCCTTGATCCCAGGCTATTCAGAGTGACTCCAAGGGTCACTTTTGTGGGCTCTGCAGAGACACAACAAGCACCCAGAGGCTTCCCTGCAACTGTCCATCACCAACTGGGCCTGCTTTGACCTGCCTAAGCTCCGCTGATGGCCTCTGCTGGAGTGAGTCCTGATACCCAAGAGCCCCACCAGGTCCTGGACCTTGGCTGATAGCAGTGAGAGCTTATTCTGAAGATGAAACGTCTGAAGTTTGGGCTGTTTGTGACCTGGTTCGTGCCAAAAACCGATGACCACCAAAGCAAAGTTTCAGTGAGATCTGCTGTTTGTGTTGACAGCAAGCATCTGTGATGACTGGACATGTGAGAACTGCACCTTGTGCCCACAGCAACCGTCTGTAATGATCAACCAATGCGTGGCTTCAACAACAACCAACTCTTTCCGCCAAAGCAACGATAGCCCATGATGCTCAACCATCTCATCAATCTGAAAGCCTACTCGCGGCATTCTTTGACACGAACAGAACTCTTTTCAATGGACTTGAGAAGGTAACTCTTCAGCGAGATTAACCTGGTCCATGTATCCAAATTGTGCTCCATCGTGGTTGACCTGAACTTGTGGCCTTCCCTCAGTCTGGTGCGATCATATAACCTTGAATGGTGCTTTCCTTAAAATTAATTTTCTCCGGTTCTACTGATTTGTCATTCTTATTTGTCTTGTGTTTTCACTTTATTACTGTTTGTGTGCCTCATAAATACTTTATGCATTGTCTCTAAATTTAGCATGACTACTTTGTGTCAAGCTATCAGAGGGTTAGGTACAGATTTAATTAGTGAATTTTATGGTTCAGCTAGGCAGGGATTGCAGTTGTTTTTGAGCAGAACTTCCAATCCTCTCAACCAATAACCCAGTCTCTTATATTGTTGTTTGCTTGGTTCCAGCACTTGTGTTTATGCACTGCCACTCAGTGATTTGTGCAAACCTAAAAATCCCATACACATATTCTGACATTAGGTTTGACTTTTTAAAATTCTCCTTGGTTGGCTACTTTCTCCTTTTTTCTGAATGTAATTCCTGCCTCACACATTGTGCACATGAGACTCCTGCCTGCAAAGATGGAGTTGGATCTCGACACTCTTGACAACTACAGTATGGCACAGCTAGAAACGTTTTGCAGGGAGAAGGAGCTCAAGCTGGTCAAAGGCTCCCCAAAGTGTGAGTACCAGATAGCCCTCCTAGCCTGGCAGGAGGTCTGCAGGATGCACGCTGCAGCACAGGAGCTAGATAATGATGATGAATAGAGGGATGAAATAGAGGAGGATGAAGAAGAGGAAGATAACCTGGCAACAGTTCCAGAGCTAGAAGTAAAGGAGAAGAGATCCCCTGCTGAGTCCAGGGCAAGGAGCAGTGTGTCCTCCCACATCCTGTCCCCAGGGCAACTGGAGGACTGGATTGCAAAGTCCAGTGTTAATGGTAGCAGTAACAAGACAGTGTCCAATGGAGACACCATGGTCCACATACCCAATGAGCTAGTGCCTAGCCTTGAAGTAGGGGGTGTTATTGATAGGTGGTTTGGAGACTATGAGGTAGCCCTGCTCATGCAAAGGGTCCCAGAGGAGTTTTAGGAGGCTACTCTATGGAAACAAATGTCCATGGTTGGGAAGGACAGCCCAGTGACCTTAGAGGTAGCTGACCAGATGGCCTATATTCACATGAAAGCAGCCCCAGTCACAAAGTTTAGGATCACCCCAGAGGGATACCGCTTAAGGTCTAAAGACAGTCACAAACTTTCTGGCCAGTCTTGGGTAGATTTTGTACATTAGTCCAGTAAGGCACTGAACAGTTGTGTTAAGGGCAGCAATGTGAGTGATGTTGGTGTGTGGTTTAACCTGATTTTAAGAGAACATATGTTCAGTATTTAAGTTACAGAAATGTGCCACCACCTAATAGACATCAAGCTCTGAGTACCTAGGGAACTTGCGAAGATAGCGAAAATGTGACTCAGCACCAGGGTCCACCTGAAGGTAGCTGGGAGTGATTTCAAGAAGGGTGGTTCAGACTCTCCCCAAAAGAGAGAGGGGTAGGTCCAAGGTGACACAGACAGGTAAGATAAGGTGGGGGAAATGGGTCCCATGCCCCTTCTAAGAAAAATGAGGGAGAGTTCTAGGGGGCGGTGACCCAGGGAATCCTCTTCCAGCACTAGCGCTGCTTTGATTGTTCCCAGTTAGGACAGAACTAAAGGTACTCTGTCAGTACTAAGAAACCACCCACTGGTGGGAACTCTACAGGTGTGGCCAGGAGCATAGGGTAGAGCATGCCTTAGTCTCACTTAATTGGGAGATAGACTCAGAGGGTAGGCGCGTGATCCCTAATGGTGGGAGTCATCACTTCCATCAGGTAAATGGGATCCCTGTCATTGCTTTTAGGGATAACGGTGCCAGCCAGACTATGATGGTGGAAAGGCTGGTTTCCCTAGAACAGTACACCAAACGGGTGTGTAGGGTAGCACAGGCACCAAACTTTGCACACCCTAGGGCTCTCATACCTCTGAAAGTGGTAGGGAAGTGGTACAGGGGAGGTCACAGTCAGCCCCTAAATGCCCTTTGAAAACATTCTGGAAAATGAGTTACCACCTGTGTTAGAAGAGCTGGGAGGTATGGCTGCCCAGGTCACCCTGAATGCTTAGGTTTCTAGCATACTATTCCAAAAGGCAGAGTAAAAAGGTCCAGATTGAGTGGAAGGGGGGGAGTTGGAGACAGTACACAGTGGCAGGACCAGTGGATCAAGGGTTACTAGCTCTGAGAGTAGAGCACCCCAAGGCTAACCCTAGTGAGGCAACTTCTGACCTGGAGGTATTGTCTGATCTGTCACAGAGACAGAGGATATGAGACCTCCTCCAGGCTGTCCCCTGAGTGCCACAGGCAAGGTTTGGCATCTTTGAGATGGTTGATGGTTCCCCTTGGAAGTTCTGGCTTGCCAGGCCCCTGTTTAGCCACAGGGTACAGACCCTGGCCTGAGAGGGCAGTCTCAGGATAGCACCCCTCACCTGATACGAAGGAGAGTGGAGGTAGGATGCCTAACACTCTGGGTGTTTCCCGTCTCTACTCTGAGAAGTTTCAGAGGTCAAGGAAACCTCAGGAGCAAGAATGGAAATATTTGTCAACACCAAGGCTGAAAGTGAGGCCTGACCAACGCACCTACGTGAAGCCTCCACCTGGAAGTTAATGGTTCAGAGTCTGGCTTTTGGTACTGATAACTGTGAGTGGCCTCTGTTGGTTGCTATTCTTATAGACCGAGCTTTCCTTGGGTTGGGGACAGACCACTGATCATTGTTGGCCATGGTGGTACTGTCTGTCTACTGGAATGCATCTGTGAGCAAGTTAAGGTTAGGTGCTTCATTGAGGGGTCCACAGATGAGGAGAAGGGTTCCTGATGCGTCAGTCTAGTGGCTGGGAAGAGTAGTGTCAGAGAGATTCAACCGAGTTCAGAGGGGCAGAGAACTGGCAAGGGCCACTGCAGGAGGGGTCTATTGTCCACATTCCATCACATGAGCAGGAAAGCCCATCAAGGTATTGATCAGTCTACCCTAGCTTTTGACTGGAGGCAGGTCATGTTGGACCTGGACCTGTGGAAGATTCAGAAGAAGGACTGCCTGCTGGCAGAAAGACTGCCCTGCTGCTGGAAGAACTGTCTTGTGACTGAAGAGGGAAGAGTGGATCTACTTGCCTTTATTTCACGTTACGCATAGTAACGCCAAGGGTCAGTTGGCTGAAGTGTGGTATGAGCTACAAGAATACAACAAGCTTCCAGAGGCCTCCTTGCAACTGCCCAACTGACCCGTTCCAAATGCACCTGCCTGGGTCCTGCTGCTGGCTGTTGCTGGAGTGAGTCTTGATCCCCCAGAGTTTCCCCTCCCAGGTCCTGGACCCTTGGATGGCATGAGTGAGAATGCCTCCTGAAGTAAAAGGTGGAAATCGTTAAGTTTGGGCCATTCACAGCCATCAATGAACCCTATCATACAAAAAACTCTGCCTCCAGTGATAACCGCCAGCCTGGAGTTCTGGTGAGATCTGCACTTGTGACAGCAGCGACTGTCCAAGATGACTGGAAGTGAGACCTGCACTTCATGCCGACGGAGACTGCCCATGACGAACAACCAACCTGAGACTCCATCTAGTCTTCACGCTACATCATTGACTGTCTGCAGCACTTGTGCTCCTCTTCCTTCTTGGGGTCTCCTCCAAATCGAACTGAACTCTTTGAGGCGGACTTGAAAAGGTAACTCTTCAGCAGGACTAACCTGGTCCTTGCAACCGACCCATTTTCCAACTTGGTCAGCTTGAACTTGTGACTTTCCCCAGGTTCAGTGAGACCTTTAACCGCTAGCCACTTTCTGTTTCTTGGCGCTATTTTCCCTGAAATTTAAAAAAATCAATATATATGTATATAAATTGGTTTGGGACTTTTTCTTGTTTTCTTGTTTTCTGTTTTCACTTTATTACTGTTTGTGTGCTGCATAAATACTTTAAACATTACCTCTAAGTTAAGACTAACTGCTTTGTGACAAGCTATCAGAGGGTTAGCACAAGTTAATACAGTGACTTTTGTGGTTCACCCTGACAAGTATTGTTGTATTGCCTGAGTGGGGCTTGCACTCCTCTCTACATTTGGGCACTTGGACTTATGTTTTCACAAAGCAAAGTCTACCTCTAGTAGTTTTCCATCATACAATTGCATACAAATGTGCTTCTATCAGGGGCAGTAGTGAGTAAATTTCCAGGTTTTGAATCTGAACGAACCCCACTTATTGGGGCTACTCTGGAAGAAAACAAAGAAATAGGTTGGGGTCCAGATTTACTAAAGTTTCACGCATCACAATAAGGAAACTCTCTGTGCTGCCTGAAAGGCAAAGAACAGAAATGTGCTATATATACTAAGATATTGCTAACTTCTGCTTTCTTCTTGCACTCGCGAACTTTTGGCAGCCTAGCGCGAACACGGTCACTCTTGCATCGTATGTGCCTGTGTTGTGGTCAGGATAGATGTTGTACAGGAAGGGATACCCTGAACAAAAACTATCCATAGAGATTAATTCATCTTTCTACTCATCTTTGTATGTGTGTTACATAATGTAGCGCACATGCAAAGGGTAGCTAATTGGGAAGAATATAGATACTCTCCTTGTCACGCCAGCCTCGGTTTGTTGCACCAATAAAAGCCAGCTTTACAGACATTAGCATTTTTAGGTTTGAGTCATAATAAATGGGTGGATGCAGGAGAACGCCTCCCTGGTGCAAAGTAACAAAAAACAGTGCAAGGCACTGAGTTCTGTTACCTTTTGGGTAAAATCCTGTGCTGAGCCATCCAAATCTTGATTAATGTGGCTTTGTAATACATTTTTCTTGTGGCTGCACCAAAATAGTGTTGCAACCACAATGCAAAATTTTAGTAAACCTAGCCCTAAATGTGTGAATGCACATTTGCGTCAGGTTTACACACAGAAAATGTTCAATTTGGAGAAAGATCGTCATGCGTACGTTTTCACATGTGAACACAAACGGACTGGAGTAGGTTTCCTAGAGTACTCCTGGGGTACTTTGTGAATCTTACGAAAGTCAACTATCTGCCCCAAATATATTCGCCATCCAGGAGTAATTTTTACTTTCAAAAAGATGTACTTTCAGAATCTGATACTTAATATATTTACCTGTGCATTATGCAGAAATTTGGAGTACAATTAAATAATGTCCCCAGTGCCCCCTGGCTGTAAATGGCTGGAGCAGTGGTACACAACATTTTAACATCAGTGGACCCCCACTTTATCATAACTGGAACCCGGGGACCCCCACTGAATCGTTATTGGAATCTGGGGACCCCCCCACTAAGTCATTACTGAAAGCTGGGACCTAATCTGTTAATATTATTTAATTTTCTAAGCAGTCGCAGAACCCCTGAGGAGGCTTTGGGAACCCCCTGTGGTCCCTGGACCACAGGTTAGGAACAACCAGTCTAGAGCACAAAAGCGAAGCCGTCCTTGCAATCTGTTTTAAAGAAATGGTCTGATTTTAAGCCACATGTTATTTTATCATGCTTCATAGGCAGATAAATCATGACACTAAAACAACCACAGCAGCATATACTGGAAACCCATGCTGGTTCCGAGCACGCTCTCATATGTTTTTAATTTCCAAATTCTCTGCTGTGAGCCTAGATTGATGCTCGCTAACAGGAAAGAACCTTGGCCAGCAAAAAATGGTCCTGAGGTGCTGGTCCACAGGAGCAGAAGTGAGATAAATATCTTAGGTTACTAAAACAACAGTAGAGATGGAATTTCTATGGTGACCTGGAAAGAGATGTGAGTCTCTATAAAGAAGGAGTGAAAAGATAGATAAATCAGGGAAAAGAAAAGGCAGAGATTGTGATCTGGAGAAACAGGGGAAGCATGCTTCATTTTTAATGTGTATTATATATATATATGTTACAGTCTGACAATTTATGTATGTATGTACGTATTTATTTATTTATCCATTTATTTATTCATTTATAGAGCAACTTTCATCCGAGGGCATAATTGATCCAGAAACCTGAAAAGGAGAAGAAACTAAAGAAATGGGTCTTCAGATCCCTATGAAACTTACACTGAAGATGAACCATGATTTGATGTTGTTGAACATGGAGTCCTTTTCAAAGTTTTGCACTCAATACACAGAACATTCAGATCCATGCAGAGGACCACTTTGGAGCATGGAATTTTTGGATGATGGAGTGTCCCAGATCTAAGAGATCTCACCAGAACGTAGAGGACAAAAAAGCTGGACTGAAAAAAACTGGTCACAGCTGTGATCAGCTTGATGGACAAATACAACAACTTGAAAATAATTATTTTCAGACAGACTGTGAAGTAAACCACAGACTGAAGAAGCAAAGTAAATGACCATGATAGCTGATGCTTCTGTTAGTGAGACAAAGTTGTAAGTAGGTCGTTCACCACAGTTATTGAGATCAGATCCCACCCGGCGCTGTGAACGTCTGGGTTAATAGACTTATGGTGAGACATGCAGCCCATCAACCACTAACAGCCCACACACACCAGTGGGACATAGTTCCAACGACTCCTGTGACTTATCTGAACAAGCACCCAGCAAGCAAGGACAATCTCCTGTGTGGATGGTTATGGGGAGTTTGCTGGTGGCTCTGACATGTGCCAGTGCAAGACTGCCTGCCCCTTTTGTCCTCAAAGATGCAGTTCACCCACCAGGAATGGTCCACACTTCTCTCAGGGCTCCTCCTGATGAGACCTGATCATCTCTGGTCCCTGAAATCCATACTAAACTTGGTACGGCTCCTTGTGACGTCGTTGCTCCTTGCTCTTTGAGAAGGATATCATGCTCTGGGAAAATTCAGAACGTACATATAATCAACGTTCTGCAGAACGTTTTAGTCATTTCACAGCAATTACTGTCACTCATCCTTAACATGGCCTTGGCATGACCATTTAGCTCATCAGTCTCTTCTAAGCTTCTTCCTAGGCCTTAAATCCCCCAGGGCTCTGCAGGTCATTGCACCTGCAGCAAGCTTTCTGAGTGTATTGCAGCCACCCTTACATACTGTACCCTGTGGGGAAGGAAGCCCTGCATTGAAAGAAGCAGTGAATGTTCTACCCCCTCCGCCTGGGACAACTCATGGTGGCCAACCTCGCTGGGAACCCCACCGACACCGACCAACCACACATGCAACCTTGGATTTGTCCTCAACTCCTCCCTTTCCATGTCTGAACAGGTCAACACTATCTCCTCCTCCTGCTACAACACCCTCTGCATGCTCCGCAGGATCTACAAGTGGATCCCGACCAAAACAAGAAGAACAGTGACACAGGCCCTCGTTAGCATCAGGCTAGACTACGGCAACACACTCTATGCAGGCATCCCGGCCAAGCACCTGCAACGCCTACAACGCATCCAAAACGCCTCCGCCCGACTAATACTCAATGTGCCCCTCTGTAGCCACATCACCCCCCACCTGAGAGACCTTTACTGGCTCCCCGTTGACAAGAGGTTCACCTTCAAGCTCCTCACCCACGCACACAAAGCACTCCACAACGCCGGACCAGCCTACCTGAGCACAGACTCAGCTTCTACACCCCCACCCGACAGCTCCGCTCTGCCAACCTCGCCCTCGCCGTCGTTCCGCGCATCCAACGTAAGACCTCCGGTGGCAGATCCTTCTCCTACCTCGCCGCCAAAACCTGGAACACGCTCCCTACCAACCTACGGCAGACCCAAGACCTACTCACCTTCAGAAGACGCCTCAAGACCTGGCTCTTCGAGCAATAGCAGCACCCCCCCTCAGCGCCTTGAGACCCTCGCGGGTAAGTAGAGCACTTTATAAATACAATGATTGATTGATTGATTGATACATGTAGGGTTTTTGTCAAATCCAGTGTTTATTTCAGGGTTTTCAGAACTTAAGAAATTCAGTGGCCGTCAATATTAATACAGTGCTCCAAATATTTTGCAGGAGGCAGTGTTTTCTCAGGTTTGAAAACCATGTTGTGTTTAAGCACAGAACCTATGCAGAGTATTCTTCAGCATTAGAGGAAATGTGTAAATGTATTTTACGTGTTGGACACTTCCTACCCAAAATCCAAAAAAACAAAAAGCATTGGTACCACCAATGGGTCAAGCCTTTGCAAACAGGTGCGATTGTTATTTTTTTCCTATTTTCAGGAAAACATATTCCACAGAAAACCTTGTTCCTCCTAAAGTTAGTGGAAATATGCTTTCAATAAAAAATGAAACTAAAATATTGAAGTATTGTTTAATTTACCTGTCTGGGTATTGCTAGTAACATTAGAAACCCTTTTTATAGTTTTCATGAAGACTGCCAGACTCGTAATGAGGCCCTAAATCTCTAAACTCACAAGTGACTAAAGAGGGTCATTCACTTATAAACCAGACGTATTAGCATTGACAATGCTTGTTATATATTCCATGGTAAGACAAATAATTTTGGCTTTGCATGCTGTGGTCTTGTTGCGTGCAACGATAGAAAACATGCCACACCTCAAGGAAGACACCACTTTTTCATCAGCTTCCTCGGAAATACCAACATTTTTGTCAAAACAAACAAACCAAATGGTAATAAATGGAAAGACGCCCAGCAAAACGTAAGGGTGGAATTTTATTTAAGGGTGTTAGAAATTGTAACATCTTTTTTCTCAACATTCACCAAAGGTCCTTCGAAAACTTTACAATTTTGGAAAGTTCAGGATGTGCTACTCTTTGGCAGGTCTGCATGATAATCACAACTTTTAAGATTATTCATTCCACATCCATCCTTTCATAAGTCCAAAATGTATCTGGAGAGACATGCTTCGAGGAAGCTGGTCAGTGTATGTCCCTGCAATGGCACTTTACACCTAAAGATCCTTAAAATATATCAGTGCAGGAAAAACTCAGCAATTTCCTGCTTGATAGTATGATCCAAATATATAAGTAGCTTGAATCACGTTTGGCCTGGCTAAGATATGCCAGCCTGAAATTGATCTTGCTACATTGATAAACAAGCATTTGCAATGCAATGGGTCTCGTATTTGCTTGAGTTAGAGATAATAGCGTTGTAAACTCCTAACCTGACTTTTCTTGCCACATAAACTGAAAATGAAAAGTACAACAGTTTCACATAAGCGAGCTGACAGCTGCCATGAGCGTGAAGGAGACACACAAAAGGAAACAGAAGAACGCACGAAGTCAAATGCATTGGCAAAAGTGCAATTATCCATGTAACCGGCAAAAGGGAAATTATTCATGTAAGAGGGTCGATGTCATGCAAATCTCTTGGCTACTGCCCAGCGGGATTGCGCTGCCTGTGAAATAAAATGAAAAAGTAGTACAGAACCCATGCGAAAAAACACGGAGCGTCGTCTGTTTTTAATAGTTTACTGGTGCTCTCAAGGAGGGCTAAACACTGGAAAAGGCATGACGTATGCATGCCTTTCACTAATGAAATCAAGTGAATTTTAAAAGGCAAGTCCACAAACCAACCATACTGATGGGCGTGACATGGGCGTGGTTAAAAGCGCACAGAAAGATTACAACAGGGGTCAGAGCCTTTCGCACTCAACCCTAAAAAGGCATGGCGGGGCGCGAGTTATAGTTACTTTAGGGCGTGAGTTATAGTTACTTTAGGGCACGAGTTATAGTTACTTGTATCCCCTATATCTGGCTGCACCCCTTACTTGTACCCTAGCCAAAGTCTGCAATCATAATCTGTCATCATCTCTGGGAACAAGAAGCCAATACCTGCTTCTTGTTAAAGCCCCTAGGAAAAGTACCACAACTTTATTGTTGAAGTGTCACATGGCATCAATGTCATTTAGGGGTTGTCAAGGGTTTCAGCTGTGACTCCTGGCATGCTCTTTGCAACCCTGGCCTCAGACGTGGCAAAATCATTGTCAAGCTCACAGGAGCAGTATGTTTTTATTGTTTTTATGGATATGCTTTCTCATTATTTTCTGCAATTTTTTTAATTACATCAATAGTGAATAATAGGGTGTTAGTCACTAGTAGTGGAATACAAAATGGAGCACCAGGAGCTCACTGATGTAATTTAGGGGTTGCTTGGGGTTGCATCTGTGATCCTTGGCTTGCCCCTTGCAACCATTGGCACTGCTTTTGTGTCCCCTGACCAGGTTCCTTTGCTTCCCTCATTCATTACAAATCACAGCATTTATTACCCTCCACCACATCCCAAGGTCATGACAATGCATTAATATGGGTGGTACCTAAAACATACCTGGTTATATTAACCATGCAGGTATTATGGAACTTCATCAGCAGGAATTATCTGATGTCAGGTCATGTGGCATCAGTTTTTGGGATGATTCGCAGTCAAATGTATCACTTCCTGTGATGTCATTATGGTCAATGGATGTGTGATGTCACTTCTTCTACCGGTGGCGTCCATGCAATTACCACTGAAAGGTTCTAATCAACTTTAGTAAGTATCCATTTCATCTCAAAGGGCGCTTAAAAAAGCAATTGAGAAGGTGGTTGTAATGTTAACTCTATTGGTTCTGTCACAAATGAAAAGTTGTCATTTACAACAAGGATCAGAGACAATCAGAATCGCCGCCAAGCAGTGCTTAATTTGTGCTTGTTGTTTCCGGTGCTGAGCACTGGCACTTATTTTTGAGAGCCAGAGCTTATTTTTGTGCCTCAAGCATTTGCTGCGAGCAAAAGACACATATGGGAGGAAGAGAAAAATGAAGAAGTGTCACAAAGGGAGAAAGCATAAGGCTGCCAGAGTGAGCTGAAGGGGCACGGATGGACTGAAGAGGCCCGAGATGGCTTCAGGATTACGCTGCCTCATTATTCCGTGCTCGTACAGCAGCTGTGTGTTTAAGAGGAGGGCTTTGGGCACCGGCACATTTTTATTTACAAATTAAGCACTGCCACCAAGGCAAACATTATACCAGTTTAAATATTGTTCAACCATTGGACCAAGGCAGAATAAGTATCAGGTCGTCAATACACAATATGTAGGAGTGACATAACACAAATTATTCGAGGCAACAATTTTCAAGTGCGGCGATCATGGTTTCCTTCAAATTTTGTGTTATTTGAGAGCACAACTTTCTTTCACCTAATGTAACACTAAAGGTGTCACTCAACGATGAATTGTTTTTCAGGTATTTCTCCCCTTATATTTCACAAAGCCACTGACTTTTGGATTTGAGCTGGGAGACGGGCGCAGATCGAGGTTGGCCTGCACAAAACATTAAGGCCCTCATTTACAAGGGCATTGTGCTACCGGACCGTCACTTTTACCAACTTTCTGGTGGTGCAATGCCATGCCCCATATCTACAAAGCAGCATTAAGCCACTTTTTGTGGCTTAACGCTGCCTTGTAAATACGGCTTCCTTACACGCATCACTGCATGAAAGGGGCGTGCAATGGGTGTTGCTGTGGGCGTTCCACTAGACACCCATTGCAGTTTGACGCTGCCCCAGATTTATGAGGATTCGTAAACCTGAGGCAGTGCCCAAAACTAACGCCACCCTAGGGGTGGCGTCAGCATGGCAGAACGAGGCAAAATACTTTTATTTCTCCTCGTTTTTGCTTTTCCTTTGTGTGCTGCATTCTGCAGCACACATAGAAAGAGCAAAATGCCATGGATGATTGTCTATGTGCAGGAAGGTTTCACTTCCTGCACATAAACAATTATTCAATAATGATGATTGGCTACTTCTATGTGTGCTGCATTGTGCAGCACACATAAGACTAGCAAATCAGCATTATTTATTGTTTATGTGCAGGAAGGAACACCTTCCTGCACATACACAATCTTTCCCTGCAACGGAGGCTCCCTTCCGCTATGGTGCAAGGGTGTCTGTGTTGGCGCTGGCAGCTAATTTTAGCACCAGAGCTAGGGAAAACACAGGGGTGTGCCGTATTGTATTAAATGCTCCGCATCCCTGTGTTTCTGAAGTGATGCAGTGTGGCGCTGCCAAATTTGGCACAGCGCCACGCTGCGCCACTTCTTAGTAAAGGAGGCCCTAATTTTCTTTCATTTTTTTTTTTTTTTTATTAGCTCTCATGCTCGTCCACTTCCTTGTTTAGTAACTACCCCAGACAGACACACTGTTGCCACCTTCCCTTATTTAAACAAAAACTTAGCCCCACCCACATCCTCTTGTTGGAATGCATCAGGACCACTTACCCAGGAGATAGCCTGTCACATCCCCAAGCTGATGGCCAGCCACAGTAAGATCAGACACCAAAAGGGAGGGAGAGCAGGTCTAAGGGCTGGAATCAGGAAGACTGAAGTCTGAGTAACAGAGTTATCGGTAAATCATTAAAACATTACCCCTCACCCACTTCCTCATTCCACTAAATATGAAGAGTGAGGGATATCAAACCAACATAACTGAGATGTGGCATTAAAATACCTGCCCCCAGGCACCCGTGCACTCAGACACCTCTCCAATGGGGCAGCAAATAACAAACCGGTGGCCATGGAGCACCTGGTTTGGTAAGTGGACTTACCTCATTAAGTAATGACTGGTCCCAAGAAAAGAGACGCAGAGAAACCTTGAAGGAGGTTGGGGAGCACAGTGGCTTCAATTAACTTTTTGGAAGACGAAGGCATAGAATTTCCTCATGCCTGAAAATGTGAACATCACCCAGTTTTTTCGAAATCCAAAGCATTTCCTTGATTACCCTTTTCAAAATCAATTATTAGTTCTTTTCTTAATAAAAAACGTGGAAATGTTAATGTAGTTGAAGGGCCGGGCAGAATCCTTTTCACTCACTTTTTAAGACTGAAATAAAATGGAAGAGGCAGTAGTGAGCCTCATAGGCAGAGCCCCAACCTGGGAGGCGAAAGATGGACAAATGTGAACAAACGCCAATGCCAATAGGTCTTGCATTTTGTGATACTCGCCAATGCTGTGTGAATGCACAACCGGGGTGTACCAGTGCATCATACAAGAAGGGAGCAGGGAGCCCAGAGACTGGAGTGTTATACGCAGGAAGCAAGCAGTGCAGGGAGAGCAGATCAGCATGCAGGGGAACAGTATGGAGGGAAAGCGTAGAAGAATAGAACGCAAGGTGAAACGCAAGGTGAATCACATTAAATATCCTTTCAAAACAAAAACAATATGTGAAGGATGCAGCATCCGTGGTCCACATCTATCCCGGATGGTTCTGAGCCCATTGCTGTGTCTGCTGGAGGTGGATTCTGTGAGAGATATCCAAGGCAGCAGAGGAGCAGAAGGACACAATCTTTGGTGAAGACTTGTGGTTTAGACTGGTGTTTCCAGCTGAGCTCATCTGAAGTTGCTGTGACCCATCTGGGGTTTTCCAGGGCTTGGGAGACCAAGTCGCAATAGTGCTCTGTGGATGTCCGACATCTCTCCTACCTTTAGAGTAAGAGTGGTGGCTATGGGAGGGCGGAAAAAAACCTACTGACGGTTACCCAAGAAGCACTGGGAATAGCGGCTCATTGGCAACCCCCCTGCTCCTAGCACCCCCAACAATGTTGCCAAAGATTAAGTATGGGCACTTCAAAACTCTGGGCCTAGTTTAGATATTGGTGGACGTGTTACTCCGTCACAACGATGACAGATATCCCATCCACCAACATATAAATCCCATAGGAAATAATGGGAATTCTATTTCGGTGGACAAGATATCCATCACCGTTGTTACGAAGTAACCCGTCTGCCAAAATCCAAATCAGGCCCTCTGTTACTCTCTAACTTCCCATGAAACACAAGGCCCACAACAAGCCTCCTCCTAACCAATGAAAGGAAAGAATATAGAGTACCAAAGATTGGGAAGATGCATGTCTTGTCAATCACAAGATGATGCATGGTACTGTAAGAACAATTCCATCTTCAGAGATTGCCATTTAAAACAAATAAACATGTACCTTGGTCATTTTCTTTATAAACATATTCACCCATAGCTGTTTTATGGCAGTGGGCAAAGTAGGCAGTTGCCCAGGGCCTCTACTTTATCAGTGGCCCCAGGCAAAGTGACGTGGATGTCCCAGAAGTTCCACCTTATTGAAATTAAGCTTAAAAGCATATTCTTTTTCAATTCGACAGCTGGGCTTTCATTCTTCACATAAACTGTGTATGAGCGCATAGCCTGACCAAATGTATCTTGTGAGCTGGTGGCAACACATATAGAAAATAATCTTTGTGTCTCATGTGTCTCTCCTCTCTTTACTTCACCAGTTTTACTTCACCTATCTGTGTTTATTTGTTTATCTACAACTCTATGTACCTCTCCATCTCTCACCTCAATAACTCGCCTATGTTTAATTCATCCCTGTCTTCTCTACTCCACCCTCAAGACCTTACCTCTCTCTCTACCACTCTCTGGGCCAACCACCACATCTCCACCTCTGCTCCACTCTCTGCCTCAACCTTTCCTTTACTTCTTACACCTTCTCTCTTCATCTAAGTGGTTGTTCCATCTAATTTCCCTGCATCTCTGCCCCATCTATTTCGCCTTTTGCTCCACGTCTTTGCTTTATAGCTCTCTTTGTCTCTGCTTCCCTACTCCCACCTCTGTAGAACTCTCTGTGAGCCCTAACATCACTTTGTATCTTCCCTAGTTACATAGCTTCTATCTCTACCGCCCATCTCTTTTAATACCTGCTGTCTCTAGGCTGCACACACTCTGTCTCTCCACTACATAACCCCTCAGTTTGCCTCACCATCCCATCTCTACCTCAACTCTCTCTCTCTTTCACTCTTCCTCTCCTCTCTCACTAACTTTTCTCATAACCTCTCTCTGCCTCCACTGCTTGTTCTCTGTCATTACCTTACCTCCTGTCTCTCGTGCTCTTTCTCATCTCTGACTGCACTCCCTGCTGTTTCAACTAACCCTCTCCACCCTGCCACTCTGTCTACCTCTCTCTCCAGAGAAATCTCTCTCTAAATCTCCTCTCCATTACGTCCACTCAACCTCACCACTCTTTCAGTCTCACACTCTCTCGCTACCTCTCTTTTAACCTCTGCCTTATTTCTCCAAGTCACCTGTGTCCCTTCTTCACCACTTTCCTCTCTGTACCTCCTCTCTGTTTACCCTTCACCCTCTGACTCTCCTTCTCTTGCCCTGTACCTTTCCCTCTGATTCATTGCACTTAACATGTTGCCTCTGCCTCCGTCTCCCTCCCTCACCCCTCTACCTTGCAGTCCTCACTCCTTCTGTACCTCACCTCTCCTCACATCCTTGTCTCTGCCCTTCCCTAGCTCACCTCTTTCTACCTCACCTCTTTCTCTCTACCTCACCCCCCAGTGTACCCCACCTGCTTTCTGTGTTTGCTTCTCCCTATCTGTGGCTCTCTCTATCTCACTAACCTACTCTACAAGAGGGGTGCAAAGAAAATGAAGGTGTCCCCTTGCACACTTATGTGAGAAGCCCTCAGTACCTACCCCAGAAGGTAGCTACTGTCCCACACCACCTGATTCACACACACACACCCTGCCTTTCGTGGTTTATCTTCCACACTGAAGAACTTATTATTCAAATTCATATGTGTGACCCCAAGATATAAGTAATTCTTCAATAACATTGTGACGATATGAGGCCATGCGGCCAAAATGTGTACTCACTGCCATTGTTGGAGGTGTGGATCGGCTGCGCGGAACGCAGTGCGTCTGCTTTGGGAATGTGGGGCGGTGACTGAATACTGGAAACAGGTCTGCAACACACCACGGGTGCAACTCAACACGATAAATGGCCTTACTGGCAAACTGGAAACCTTGCATGATTCTTCAGTCTTTCCAGAGCTGTCCTTCCACATTAAACGATGGGTATCAGCAGCCCTCCCAACAGCAATAGTGGAGATATTACGATTTGGACAACTACTAAGGTCGCAACTTTTAGACAGGGGCTGAAAGATATGTATGACATACCAAGGTTTAAAACTCTGATCTTGGTATGTGCATCCACACTCGGGAACGCCATCACACAACATATGAGGGAGACTGAACGCATGGTTGTGTTAAAAAACACTAGGGATCCCTTTCTCCCTGCACGTCTGCCTCTGTGACGAGCTATCACAGTTTGAAGATGCGTGGGGTAGATTTTTGAAACCGAACAAGTATAGATTTTAGTAGTAAATGTGGGAGAGACACAGGGGAGTGGGTGGGGAAAGGGGCAGATTTACTGTGAAAACGGGGTGGGATTAGGGAGGAGTTAGAGGGATTTATGAGGGTTCCGGGAGGGGCTTAGGGAGGGTCATCACACACCCGCAGAAGAGCAAGCCAAGTGCATTACACTGGGGGTGGAGACATGTAACTTACACTTTTGTAGTGTGTCTAGACTTGGAGTTTGTGAACACCAAAAGAAGTTATCCTACTAAAAAGTGTGTGAGGTGGGGGAATTGAAATAGAAAGAATAAAATTAACAAGCAAAATATAAGATTTCACTTCATGGAACGGTGGTAAGTCTGGGGGTAATACATTGGACTGGGATGTGGCCCAAGAATTGGCCAGTGGCTGAAATTAAGTCAAGCATTCTTTCCATTACATGTTCATTACTTGATTATCACTGTAGTCACAAGAATCCAGTTGAAGTGGAATTTATTTGTGATTATCAATATCTAGCACTCAAAATGTAATTTCAAGTACCGAGGTCATATATCATATTTTAATTTTATGTAATAGTCTACCAAACAATCAACAGGTCATGCTTACAGGTATTTCCAACACATGGAAGAACAGGCTGGTTAGACACTGAATTCCATGTAAAATGTTGCTGTTGCAAGGTAGAAGACAGAAAAGCTATAGATCGAAGCACAAAAATACATGGCTTTATCAATGTTTTTTATGCCTTATTGTGGTACTATTTGCCTGGCAGATGCTGGGCAGCCCGAGCTTTTGGCTCTTTTTACATGCCCATATCTCTGATTATTAAACATATTATCACATTCAATTAAATTAAGTTCAACATCACCAGAGATGAACACCAGTGATAGCCCTATGTATTAACATAACTGCACCACCCGTGCACAGATAGAGGGTTACAGGCTTGTTTCTTGAGACTTGGCTTTTATTTCTTGTTTTTTTGTTTTACTTAAGTATTTTCTGTAACACTGACTTGGCTCCAAGAAGCATCAAAGCCCATTACAAAAAACATTTCTATTTCAGCAGGAGCAGCTGGAGCCAGAAGTGATGCACAAAAAACTTATAATGAGATGGGCTCCTAAGGAGATAGTCACGTAATTGGAGTAGCACATTGGGAAGTTTGTTTTTAAATACTTACAGATCAGAAACATAGCATGATTGGCCGCGAATCACACAATTGTGTGGGCAGGCGATGAAGTTGTGATGCAGCCAGCGAGTTGGCCAGTAAGCCGTTTCCTCTCTTTTGAAGTTTATGAATTGGCGACCACGACAACAGGAAGCAGTCAGCCTAGTTAAACTTCAGTATAAAGGAGCATGCTACAGCTATTCAGAGAATCAGGAGCACACTTTAATGCTTATTGTTTGCTAAGTCCCTTTGATCACTGTATTTTTTTTGACTATCAATGTCTTCTCCTTGGCAGGACGTCTGAGACACCCCTTCCTTGGGATGCATCTGGGGGATCCAGGGGATGGATCCCCACCGGTCCTACCTGGGTCCTGAGGAGATGTCCTTGTTCTCTGCCCTGGGGAAGAGGAAGAAGGGCTTGTTTCTTCTCGAAAAACAACAGATTTATTTTAACATCTGCTCAAAAGGTCAGATCATGGTACTTCTCTCCCTTCAGATCTTACATCTTCAGTCATCCGACAAAAACGTGTTCTTTTTCAGACAAAACACACCATTTCAGAGCTGAGCTTATGTCACTGAAAGGTCAAGAGCTCCCATGGTAGAGGACATGAGAACATCAACAGAGTAAATGTATGAATTCAGCAACAGAAGCGGATTCAGCAGAAACAAAGTTCACATTTCAGAGCTTGCTGGCCGTCTACTGAAGCATTGTAGTCTGTATTTTATAGATCAGTGGTTCCCAACCTTTTAACTTCTGTGGACCCCCACTTTATCATTACTGGAACCCGGGGGCCCCCACTGAAGCATTATTGGAATCCGGGGACCCCCCCAATGTGTCATTACTGAAAGCTGGGGACCTAATCCTTTAATATTATTTAATTTTCTAAGCAGTTGCAGACCCCCTGAGGAGGTGTCGCGGATCCCCAGGGCTCCCTGGACCACAGGTTGGGGACCACTGTTATAGATTGTAAAAGAGTAGTGTCTGTGGGTGATGCATAAGAATTGAGCAAGGAACACAGCTTCATGGGGTACCACTGCATGCCAGATCATCACACATGATGCTTGAGGTTAGCCAGAAGGTCCCCTCTGACCACCCCAAAAATAAACAAGTGAAATGGGGAGGCGGGTCCTTCTCGGTACCTGCAGCTACACTCTGGACCACATCATCTGAGGTATGAGAGAGGCTGAAGACCTGGTTGTGTTAAAGAACACAAGAGATCCCTTTGTCCCTGCATGTCTGCCTCTGATATCAGCCCTTGATCAGTTTCCATATCTTTACCTTTTCAAAGACCTTCCTGCTCCCTCTCTTTGGCGCCAAGAGGCTGCTTCAATGCGGTAGGCTGTACTAGCCCAAAAAATGTATTTAAAGACTAGCCTTGGAGGGTCATTTTAAAAGTTGAGGAGGCCTAGTCACAAAGGCATATTGGAGTACCTGAAGTAGTTTCCCTATTACACGCTTTGTTAGTGGCCCCAAAACATCTAAAATTGGAATATTCAAGGAATATTCAGAGCAGTTGGAGCAAATGGAAAGGACTGTGCTCTTTTACTTCTACTAATAGGGCGTCTTGGGGCCGATTCACAATGGCAAGCACGAGTACCTGACAAGTACTCTTGTGTTACTACTTCCCATACTCAGGAAGACTGTTGTGACTAGTTCACGAACATGGTAAGTTTAGACGTAATTGCAGCTGCGCGATGTGCATTTTAATGTGTTTTATTTTAACCCTTGGGGTGTCCCTGCAGCTACATGGGGTGCCATCAGTGAGAGGCGTGTATGGCCGGTTAATACCAAAGAAAGAGCATTATACGGCTCCACATGATATAATGGCCCATAGTTATACTTTTTGATGCAAAACTGCGCCAACGCAGTTTTGCGTAAAAAAAATTAGCGCCGGCTAACGCCATTCTGAAGCACCATGCGGGCGCCGTATTTATTGAATGACGTTAGCCGGTGTTAGCCGCCGGCGCCGTCTGGTGTGCGTTAAAAAAAACGACGTACACCAGGCAGCACCGGCGTAGGGGGATATGGAGCTTGGGCGTCAAGAAATGGGGCAAGTCAGGTTGAGGCAATTTTTTCACCTCAACCCGATTTGCGCCATTTGTTTTCACTCCCAACCCCCATAGAAATGACTCCTGTCTTAGCAAAGACAGGAGTCATGCCCCCTTGCCCAATGGCCATGCCCAGGGGACTTCTGTCCCCTGGGCATGGCCATTGGGCATAGTGGCATGTAGGGGGGCACAAATCAGGCCCCCCTATGCCACAAAAAAAAAAAACACTTACCTGAACTTACCTTAATGTCCCTGGGATGGGTCCCTCCAGCCTTGGGTGTCCTCCTGGGGTGGGCATGGGTGACAGGGGGTGTCCCTGGGGGCATGGGGGGGCACCTCTGGGCTCCTTCAGAGCCCACAGGTCCCTTAACGCCTGCCTTTTGCAGGCGCTAAAAAACGGCACAAAAGCGGCCGTACGTCATTTTTTTTGACCCGCCCACTCCCGGGCGTGATTTTTGCCCGGGAGTATAAATCCCACGCACATGCCTTGGAGTCGATTTTTTAGACGGGAACGCCTACCTTGCATATAATTAACGCAAAGTAGGTGTCCAGGCAAAAAAATGACGCTAACTCCATGGACTTTGGCGCTAGACGCGTCTAACGCCAAAGTATAAATATGGAGTTAGTTTTGCGTCGAAATTGCGTCAAAATAAACGACGCAATTTCGGCGCAAACGGAGTATAAATATGCCCCAATATATCCACAATAAAGCATCGCTTGCTACGGTGATGGAATTCAGGTAGACATCAGGGTTCCTTCTGCACCTTGAAGTAAAGTGCGAGGATTCGCGGATCCTCAGCCGCACATACAAAGCAGGGTTGGAACGAGCAGACATTTTGCTTGCAGTGTGCGGCAAACTCCGTGTAACGTTTACAAACTCTGCACCGCACAAATATTGCAAAGTTTTATAAACTTTGCACAGATTTCCTGTGGAAAAATATACTTGCAAAAAACGTTTTCGTTGAAGAATTTTTTCTTGTTAGGTAGTTGTTAGGGAGTCGTTTTTCGGGGAAACCTGCCTTTTCATATGCTCTTGGTAAGGAGGTGATTACTGTGAACGTTTTCTGGGAAACCTGCTTTCACGATTCTTTTCTTTCACCTTCAAAAGGTTTGAAGAGGAAAACCTTTCAACCACTGCACTCTGCAAAATCAAAGCCAAAGGTCTGCTTCATGTGTGATGTATACAGTTAGGATGTCTTCCAAGAAGACAGTTATGCAGACTAGATGTTATGATGATGTAAGCTCATTAAGGAATGAGGTAGGAATTGTCATGGGTCTGGTAAAGGATAGTTGCAACATAAACTTGGATGGTTGTGCTTGTGGATGGTTGTGGCATAAGCTTGGATGGCTGTGCTTGTGGATGGTTGTGGCGTAAGCTTGGATAGTTCTGCTTGTGGATGGTGGTGGCATAAGCTTGGATGGTTCTCCTTGTGGATGGTTGTTGCATAAGCTTGGATGGTTCTGCTTGTGGAAGGTTGTGGCGTGAGCTTGGATGGTTCTGCTTGTGGATGGTTCTGGCATAAGCTTAGGTGGATCTGCTTGTGGATGGTTGTGGTGTAAGCTTGGATGGTTCTCCTTGTGGATGATTGTGGCCTAAGCTTGGATGGTTCTGCTTGTGGATGGTTGTGACATGACCTTGAATGGTTCTGCTTGTGCATGGTTGTGGCGTAAGCTTGGATGGTTCTGCTTGTGGATGGTTGTGGCATAACCTTGAATGTTTCTACTTGTGTATGGTTGTGGCGTAAGCCTGGATGGTTCTCCTTGTGGATGATTGTGGCCTAAGCGTCGATGGTTCTGCTTGTGGATGGTTGTGGCGTAAGCTTGGATGGTTCTGCTTGTGCGTGGTTGTGGCATAAGCTTGGATGGTTCTGCTTGTGGATGGTTGTGGCATAACCTTGAATGTTTCTACTTGTGTATGGTTGTGGCATTAGCATGAATGTTTGTGCTTATGGAAGGTTTTGGCATAACCTTGGATGGCTATGCTTGTGGGTGTTTGTGGCTTAATCTTGGATGGTTCTGCTTGTGGATGGTTGTGGCGTAAGCCTGGATGGTCCTGCTTGTGGATGGTTGTGGCATAAGCTTGGATGGTGGTGCTTGTGAATGGTTGTGGTGTAAGCTTGGAAAGTTCTCTTTGTGGATGGTTGTGGCATAAGCATGGATGGTTCTGCTTGTGGATGGTTCTGGTGTAAGCTTGGATGGTTCTGCTTGTGGATGGTTGTGGCATAAGTTTGGATAGTTCTACGTGTGGATGGTTTGGGCATACGCTTGGATGGTTTTGATTGTGGATGGTTCTGGCATAAGCTTTGATGGTTCTCATTGTGGTTGGTTGTGGCGTAAGCTTGGATGGTTCTGCTTGTGGATGGTTGTGGCATAAGCTTGGATGGTTCTCCTTGTGGATGGTTGTGGCGTAAGCTTTGATGGTTCTGCTTGTGGATGGTTGTGGCCTAAGCCTGGATGGTTCTGCTTGTGGATGGTTGTGGCATAAGCTTGGATGGTGGTGCTTGTGGATGGTTGTGGTGTAAGCTCGGAAAGTTCTCTTTGTGGATGGTTGTGGCATAAGCTTGGATGGTTCTCCTTGTGGATGGTTGTGGCATAAGCTTTGATGGTTCTGCTTGTGGATGGTTGTGGCCTAAGCCTGGATGGTTCTGCTTGTGGATGGTTGTGGCATAAGCTTGGATGGTGGTGCTTGTGGATGGTTGTGGTGTAAGCTTGGAAAGTTCTCTTTGTGGATGGTTGTGGCATAAGCTTGGATGGTTCTCTTTGTGGATGGTTCTGGTGTAAGCTTGGATGGTTCTGCTTGTGGATGGTTGTGGCATAAGTTTGGATAGTTCTACGTGTGGATGGTTCGGGCATACGCTTGGATGGTTTTGCTTGTGGATGGTTCTGGCGTAAGCTTTGATGGTTCTCATTGTGGATGGTTGTGGCGTAAGCTTGGATGGTTCTGCTTGTGGATGGTTGTGGCATAAGCTTGGATGGTTCTCCTTGTGGATTGTTGTGGCATAAGCTTGGATGGTTTTGTTTGTGGATGGTTGTGGTATGAGCTTGGATGGTTCTCCTTGTAGATGGTTGTGGCATAAGCTTGGATGGTTCTGCTTGTGGATGGCTGTGGTGTAAGCCTCGATGGTTCTGCTTGTGGATGGTTGTGGCGTAAGCTTGGATGGTTGTGCTTGTGGATGGTTGTGGCGTAAGCTTGGATGGTTCTGCTTGTGGATGGTTCTACTTCTGGATGGTTGTGGCATAATCTTGGATGGTTCTGCTTGTGGATGGTTGTGGAATAAGCTTTGATGGTTCTATTTATGGATGGTTGTGGTATAAGGTGGAGCATTCAGTAGTGTCCTTATTATTTGCTTCTCCTTTGAAGTCTGACTTTGGTTAGATGAAAGTCTCTGCTTTATGAGCTGCACACTCGGTGTTACAAGACCATACCAGGACCATGCCTCCATGGTTTCTCATCCTCTGTGACAAACCCCCCACCTGAGGACACACTAATGTTGTCATGAGCCGACTTCTCAGCGGTGCGAGGAAAGGTGAGGCACTGAGGGCTTAGACATTGATTCTTTTAGCAGAGAGGATTACAACTCTACATAGTGAGTGGAGCTATATCAAGTAATGAGGTAAGAAGAGGCTCATCAGGTGAGAGCTGTGAGTGAGGGCAGGGTTTGTTGGAATGCACTTAAAGCTTTTCATTCACCCAGGCCTCTCTCAGCAAAACTGCCTCATGTGGGGCAAGTTGTTCTACTTTCATGCAACCTTCATTAGCCTCAGTCGGAGTGCACTGATCATGGCAGGATTGCAAGATCCACTGGAAAACCACAGTCTGCTGTTTTTCCTCCAGACCCTTGCTCTGCTCAAATCAGGTAAATGGACAACATTCTGTGCATAATTAACGAAAAGCATGTGGGAAATAATCTTCAAACAAGATTGCCCAAAAACATTCACTAAGGACTATATTCTACTCCTCAAATTTTAGATGGCAATGGTATTGATAACTTGGGGGCACGTAAAAAACTGAGCCATTTTCTGGTCTTCTTATAATTGAGCTCACAACAAATAGCCTTATGATTATCAATGTATGTAGCTCAATCATATAGGTACTCTATTAAAAAGTAGCCTAAAAGACTAAACACAGAAATAATATTCAAGTGTCTTTCTTTGTCCATCCCTTTATTAGCACCTAGGATCTAAGCCCAGAGCCAGGATAGTTGTAAGCAAGTTATTTGACCTGATAATCGAATTACCTGCTCCCCATACAAGACAGTTAGGACACAAAATCAGGTTCTATACTCCTTGATAGCCAGTCAGAAGTCACAGGGAACTTCAAAACTCTTAGCAAAGCAGCACAAAAAGGCAAGACCTCTCCTCCCCCCGAACCCAGCCAATCAGGACCAATATGCAAATTCCTACCCCTCACCAGTCAGCCCATCTAGGTGCAGGAAGGGAGCCCTTCCACAAGAAGACTTATAAAAAAGAAAGCCAATACTGTCAGCAACAATCCAGATCCAAAATGGTCAGATGCTTTTCATGTGACCTAAACAGCTGCTTCCTATGCCAACCAATCAGAACACAGAAAGAAGTTGCTGTCATTACCCTTTCTTCTGCTGGTTAACCAGAGCAGACGAAAATCTAGGAACCCTTATAATAACTTTACATTTATTTGCTAATTCCTTGAGATTTTTTACACACTATCACACATTTATGCGTGTGTGTTTTGTGTTGTGTGTGCATGTGTGTTTGTGTGTGTATGTGTATATATATATGTATATATACATACACTGAAAAAACAAAGGTCAAAATAATGTTAGACTTAGGTGAAAAGTTCAGTGACAACATAACATTTTATACGTACAAAAGCACTGAAATTATCCAGTTATAGTTATATCAAGTAACTATAAATCATGCTCTAAGGTAACTATAACTTGCACCCCCCACCATGAACAGTTTTCTCATTTTTCATTGCAAATGTTGCAGTGATTATATCAATGTTGTCATAGAATATATCATGAGTGATGTAATATGTGAGTAAATTAGCAATGCATGGCAAGGAGACGAATCCAACCCATTCATGCCCGGAGACCTCATCCCCTTGGGCCTTTTTTTTTTTTAAAGGGAAGAGGGGTGCTGGCCCCCATCCCCAAGCCACATCAGGCCCGGCGACCCCATGCCCTGCAGCTTTTGTTGCTTTCTTTTAAGGAGCGGAGATGCACAGCCCCCTTCCCCAAGCCACTTTGGGCCCAGGGACCCCCTGTCCCCAGGCCCTTTGATTTATATTAAGGGCAGGGTGACATGTGACTCCCTCCCCAAACCACTAAGGGCCTTGGGGACCCATCACTCGGGGCATTTTTTTCTTATTAAGGATAGGTGGCGCCCCTTACTCATTAATTTTTTTCTCATTAAGGGGAGGCAATTGCTGCCCCGGGACCTAATCCTCTGGGGTAAAAACATGTTAGTTAAGAGGAGCGTGTGCCCCTCCCCCCCCCCCAACCGAACCACAAGGGGAGCAGAGACCCTATCTCTGGGGTCAAAACATATTTGTTTAGGGGATGGGGCATGTGGCCCCCTCACCAAACCAAAAAAAGGCCCTGAGGGCCCCATTCCTAGGGTCTTTAAGGGGACGGTTGCATAAGGCACCCCTCTCTGAGCCAATTCCTCAACCTCCTGAGCCTCACTGGGTAAGCTTGGGTTACCCACCTGGGGCACCCACCTTACAGTAAATTTGAGGCTCCGGGTGGGAGTCTCAGGGCCTTTGTGGCACCACCACCTCCCCGCATGCACCCATCCCGGGTGCTGTTTGTGGGTGCTGTGGCAGCCAGCATTGTTCCCTCCCGGCTGGAGCAGCTGTTGTGATTCTCCTTGATCGCAAGAGCACAGACAGGGAAACAAAAGTCTGCTCCCACCTGATGGGAGCATTTTTAAAGCTCCCACAGAGTGGGAGCATATATGTCTTCCTTGCCCGCATTCCAGCAAGCAAGGAAGTCATGTCTGCTCCCACCCAGCAGAAGCTTTAAAAATGATCCCTCCAGGTGGGAGCAAACATATGTTACCCTGTGTGCGCTATTGTGGGCAGGGAAACTACTGTGACCTGGGGTGGGCTCTCTGGGATCCATAAATGAGCTGGTCCAGAGGGTTGGGGTATCATGGGCCTTTTCAGGCTCAGAAGTGAACACATGCTCCCCTCCCCTTTAATTTTAGATCAACCACAGGGGCAAATGACGTTGACACTCTCAAGCACAGCGTGAATAGCACTGCGCTAATCATATGCATAAAAAAACTGTAGAGAAAAATACATTTCAGGTGAGCAGATTAGGAGTGGCAGTGGTTTTGTAGGATGCTCCATTTTAAGGAGCTGCTCTCCACCTAAACTTGTGAACTATCCATAGTTATTTGCTTCCTTTTGCATAACTCTAAATCTGCAGAGGTATTGTCTTGACTCGTACGGGGTGCTCACTTGTGTCTGGACAAAGCTATTCCTCTCTGATGAGCTCTAACTAGAGCAAAACATGTACCACAGTTGCTTTTATTCATTCGGGGTTGGTACCAATCCAAAGCTTTAAAACTGTGTACATTTTGTACATTTGGCTTCATATTTGCTTCACTCAGTTTGCTTTGCAATAACTGGAAGCAACACCTACATTTATTCAATTTCATGGATAACCTTTAATGCTTTGGAAGAAGTTACAACATAATTAGAACCACTGATGCTATTCAAATGTTATTTCGAATTTCTTGGACTCCGAAGCTCAAGATAATTTTAGGCCCTGTCTAAGACATCTCAAGGTAGAGTTAATTGGAATGCAGATAAAGTCTTATTAAAACTAGAAGTTTTCTTTAGTACAAGAGTTTGGGTTGGAGAAGTATCAATTCTATCCACTAGCACGAAAAAAGGAAGAATCATATGATTAATGTTTAACTGTGTCGAAAAGTGGATCCTATGTATGCTATATTGTTGTATGTGTGGAACAAATGCTGAGAAATCAAGTAGTGTTTTTTACTATAGCCTTATAGCCTGCCAAAGGAGAGGGCCTTTAACAAGGGAGTGGGCCTTTAATAGCCTGTATAGCCTAGCTACCGTGGGCTATAAAGCTATTAAAACATTTCACCCCAGCAGGGCAGAATGTTCTAATTAGTAAAAAAAGAGGTTTTGTGCAGCCCGAGTGGATTGAAATTCCCTCGGGCTCCACAAGGCCTATGTGCTCAGCAATAGCTGTGAATGACAAACATTGGAATTTTTGTCCTGAGACGGCCAGCCAAACACACATGCACACTGAGGGGAGTGCACAGTGCACTTCCCCTCGTCCCCGTCACCCCCCCATGGCCCACCCCTTTAACAACGAAATGATAGTAAACGCAGTTTATTATCATTTCATTGTTAAAGGTTTGCAGCGGCTGCTGCTGGTGGGTGAGGCGACGCTCCTCCGCCATAGCGGAGGAGCCGTCGCTAAATATATATGAAAGATTTCAGATAGATTGTCGATTTTAGTGAATCTGTTCCTTGGGGAGGTATAGCCAAAGCTAAAGGTAACAAGAAAATGCTCTTACGGGTCAGAAAGGCAAGTGATGATAAGATTGAGGGAACAAAAAGTGAAGTATGCAGTGTGTTAAAACAACCGAAAGCAGGAGAGTGATGTAAAGGAAAAGACTGAGGGCCTCCTTACGAGATTTGCGGAGGGGATATTCTGTCACAAACGTGACAGATATCCGGCCCGCCGTATTACAAGTTACATAGGATATAAAGCCCTGAGTCGGTTTCTCAGAGTTGTGTTAGTTTTCTCACTTTGCCTCTTTCAAACAATGCCCTGATTTTGGTCATGAGTTTAAAATTCTTGATTCAAAGGCCATTTTGCCGGGATACTAGGATAACAAAAGATGGAGATGTTAAAAGATTTATTAAACGTAAGGTTGTGAGTATCTAAAAATATATAGCATGAAAGAGCGCATATGGTTATAAAGTGAATGTCCCTTTAAATGTTTATTCTCACTATACAAGTGGATGTAATGATGGATTCAACTTCACCCCCTACTACTATTATTCAAAGGCCTCTTATATCACATCTTAGGTATAGAATTCATTAATTTCATCACTAGCTGTGTATTCTGATGCATTCCATGATTATTCATTTGAGCTGATTGAGTATATCAGTACTGATGTACGAAACTAAAGGAACAGCTCATGTTAATTGTATAATTTATTCATGGAAGCATTTTTTTTATGGTGTGATATCAAATGACGTGGAAAATCATTTAGGATCATTGATAAAAAGAGCAATTGTTATCAGTACAGGGTATTAATAAGAAGATAAGTGTTGCAACAAGTATCCTTTAAGAATTTGATTAATAGTTGGGACGCCTTTGTAGTTATGCCCATAAAATGGGTTTATAATGTTAATTATGCATGCATCCATAAAGCTTTATTCGATTTCTTATAGTAAAATCATAAAAGCCATAAATCACAAAATTATATATACAATATACATTCATTGAGTAATAAAATATATACAGCAATATAAAAAAGATAACAATATATTACATATTAAGAAACATCATAACATGTTTGCCATACAATGACAAATATATATATGCCCATTAAAAACTGTAAGAATAAATAGGCAGGGTGACATTGTTTAAAACCAAAAGACTTCAAAATTGGTAAAATGCAAAACTTGCTCAAATCCTTATAAAAATTACAAAATAAAACACAATGCATCGTACTCTGTTTGGAAATGTGATCACAGGGACACTTACTTAAATTCCTAGACCAGTCATTGGTTAATGGAACATTGATTAAATGATGAAATATATCCAGCCTGAAACATGTTAAAATAAATGTATGCTGGTCATTGAATACAAATTGTAGATAAGGTTGTAAACCAAACAGGGTAGTTACGTGCCTATGAACAGTGGACTTCATCAATTCGCAAGTCAACTTTGATCATCGCTCAAAGCCAGGCAATCTGCTTTCTGTTTATGGACATTAAAAGTTCCAGCTGGTCAAAATATTCCACATGTCCCAAATCAGTCAAAATGTTTTTAAGATATCTTAGCCAGGGAAACTGAGAGGCAGCTTCTAGCTTAAGCAATCCTTGACAATGTCCCTATTTAGAGAAGCTTGCTCAGTAGTCCAAATCTTGAGCCATAATAAAATAGGTTGAATTTTCACTAAATCGCTAAGGAACGGATCCCGAATTCAGCATGGCACACATAGGTGGAACAACTATCAGGAACTGCAAGAATAAACCACAAACACGCATTTTCTACCACTTGCAGCTGCTGACAATCAGAATGTCTCCATAAACCAGCACCGTAAATTGGTGTGGACACACATTTTGTATTATAAATGGATAATAACTCCTTCACAGGTTTCCTCCCCAGCTTTCTGGAAAAAATACATAGTGCTGTAGTGGATTTACTACAATGGAGCTTCCTGGTATACAGTTAACTTCCAACTACTCATCTGATCAAACATTATGCCTAAGTATGCAAAGGCTTTGGTAAACTCAATACGGGTGCCTTCAAGAGATGGGTTACTACATTTTACAGGTCTTTTGGCACATTTCATAACAAAGTTTTCCCCTTATTAATAGAAAGCCCCAGATTAGACATAAACTTTGCAAACGTATTCCTCAAGCTCTGTAAACCAATGTGGATGCTGGCCATTAGTACTGCATCGTCTGCATAGAGAAGGGCCGGAATTGGGCAATGCACGACAAAAGAGAGGTCAATACACTGCTTAGTCAAAGCCTGCCCTAAGTTATTAATATATAAGGTAAATAGAGAAGGTGCTAAAATTCATCCTTGCTTGACACGTTTTTCTTTGCAAAATTTAGGCAAGCCCTTAATCCCATATCTTACCTTAGCTGTGTTATCTATATACAAATGCCTCAAAAAATTAATCAAGGGGGGTCCACTCCAATGTCCGTCACTATACACCATATTTCATCGTGAACCATACAATCAAAAGCAGATGATAAATCTGCAAAGGCCAAGTAAAGATTGCTATTTTTAATCTGCGCATATTTCCTTAAAATAAGGGCCAAGTTAAGACCCTGTTCAACCGTACCAGTACTGGGTCAAAACCCATACTGAAGCTCAGATAAAATCCCCTGTGATTCAGCCCAGTCCTCTAATCTGTTCATTAACACACACCCCACAACCTTCACCAATGAATCCACTAGAGATATTAGGCAATAACACTTCTTATAAAGTGGAACTATGAGGGATTCAGACCAGGTAGTTAAAAACCCAGAATTGGCACAACGGAGCCCACAGGGAAATATTGGCCTTATAAAGGTGTACTAGGATGGAATCTGGGCCTGGGGCCCTTCTACATTTACTAGATTCTAGAGCTAGTGTAATCTCTTCCACTGAAAATAAGATCTCACTTAAACTCGAAGATGGTTTACGCGAGAAAGGCTTGTAAATAGCCAAATGGGGTGATATCCCTCCAGGGTTCTTGTAAATACCTAAAACATAATCAACCCATTCAGATTCCTTATTAGCAATCTCCAACTTAGGGGAATCTTCAGCTTTCAAAAGAGGGTTGTTTACCCCTGGCCAAAACGCCCTATTGTCTCCTGTCAGGCAGCTCCAAAAAGTGACTCCCAAGCCTCATCTTGCAAATTTCTCTTTCTCTGAACCAAAGCTTTCTTATATTCTCTTCTGAGGAGCTGCACCTGGGCACATTTTGCAGAGCTAATTTTAACTTCTTATGAGCCTGTGAGCACAATGAGTTGAACCAGTCTTTTCTTTTCGCAGAATAATTTTTGGTATGCACAAGTAAGCCACTTTTAACTCCCTCTGTGATTTTAATAAAAGCCCTAATAGTATCCTCCTGAGCAGCTGTCTCGTCTAAACAAGTAGTGGAAGCATCTCTTTGGGAAGCCACCAGATGTTTTAGGAATTTAGCCAAATCAATCTGGGTTCATCAAAGATTACATCTCTTAGTCCCAGTGGTTTCAATATTGTGAACGATATGAGGTTTGCAACTACTTGCCAAAATATCTTCATCACCCCACACTACGAGGAAACTCTGTGGGTAATGGTCACTCATGACAATCCCATGAGTGACAAAGTCCTGTATCATCCCAGAGTAACGCAACGGAAATAGCGCATAATCTATGATTGTATTGGCCCCCGTACCATTGAAAGTACTAGTAAATGGGACAGGTGGATGACAGAATTCATTACAGAAGCCTAAATCATACCGAGATAACAAATCATTAAGGAGATTACCATATCCAGAGTGAGTAAAATGTGATAATGCCCCACCATCATAATTAAAGAGCCCACAGATTTTAGCCGATTGAAACTGACACAAGTTGACATTAAAATCACAACCCCACAAAATTATCTAAGCCACATTAGGTATCTTGAGCAATGTCGTAAGTTCACAATCCAATTGCTTGAGTGTACTACATACTTCCAACATACTCAAGTTATTACAAAAGTTCACCACAGCTAGAAGAAGCTTGGCCATTAACTTGGCAGTAATAATCTTAAAGCACACATTAGATACTGCCAAAAGGACCTCAGTGAGAGGGTTACAAATAGCCACATAAGTACAAAGGCCCCCTTTTGCTCTTCCAAAGGTGGTTTGGGTGGTTGAGGTATGAAATGTTTTATAACCATTACAGTGTATAGGATCCACTTGCCAGGTCTCTTGAAAACGCCATAGTTGGAATCCTGCAATCAACTCAAACCATTCAGCAATTTGTAATTTACTTTTTAAGCCAGCTATGTTCCAAAAGGTGATCCTAAACCTCCCAGGACCCTTGCAGTAATTGGGGGCATTCTGGCTATCTGAAAGTTTAGCTGTTCCATTGTTGGAAAATGGGGCCACTTGTGGACTACGTAATTGACAATTTGTATGCAAGTTACATACAGCCCACATAAAGGGACTTAAGACGGTTCTATCAGACTCCAAGTAGCACGAGATGGAGTTAGAATACAGTCAATGAGACTGCTGAATCTATTCATTGTGAGGACTGTAAACATTGGACCATGTGAAAAGCTAGAATTCAAAATATTTTTTACCCCTGAAAATCCCCGCAGCATAAAGGGTTGGTAAAAGAAACCTAGGGGAAGTGCCATAACATGATTATCCAATACCCTAGGGACACCTATTAATTCATTATGTTCAACAAAAAAATGTCAGACATACGGCTAAATAAAATAAATTAATTTAAACAAATGTTAGAAAATACAGTGAAGGACTTTATTTAATACAGTAAATTGAATTTTTAATACCGGTACCACTAATAGCTTTGGCTAAAATAAAAGATGGCAATCTGAGTTTTCTTGTAGAATTGATAGTATTAAAAACAAACATTATGTTTGACTCCCATGCTTTGCCAAAGTAGGTGAAATTGTAAGTATGGTGCAGTGAGCTTCAATATTTTCCAATTTGCAATTTAAATCATCATACAACCAGATAAAGCATCAGGGGATTTAACTGACTTTGTTATATCTCTTGCTTTTCTTCAAGGCTTTTTAACAATACATTTTGACTTGGCATCTGTATGATATGTTTCCCATGGAACACTGCATCTTGTGTTTATATGGAAGGCAAGGTGAAGCTCTCATAATACCTCTGAGAGGATATGGACGCAGGAGTGGCTTGCAGGGCTTCGAAGGGGCGGGGCGCCGCGCGGGGGGGGAATAAACATTAAAATAAATTTGTAAAAATAAAACACTTACATCGCTCCTCGCCGCGCGTGCGCCGCTCCTCTCCCGTCTTGCTGCAGGCACAGGCTCCCAGCCTGCCCTGCGGTCAATCCTGACGCTGCTCAAAGCAGCGTCAGGATTGGCTGGGAGCACCCAGTTAGGGTGCTCGCAGGCAGACTGGGAGCCTGTACAGGCTCACTCCAGCCCGGCAACATTGTTGCCGGGCTGGAGACAGCCTTCTGAGCATGTATGTTTGGCCGGCCCGAGACGGCCAGCCAAACATACATGCACTCTGAGGGGGAGTGCTGAGCATGCCCCCTCTCTGCTTGTCACCCCCATGGTCTCGCCCCTTTAAAAGAAAAGAATAATAAACAAAGTTTATTATCCTTTTCTTTCAAAGGTTTGCAGCGGCCGCTGCTGGCGGGGGGGCAACGCTCCTCCGCCCTAATGGAGAAGCCACCCCTGCATGGTACAGAGACTGAGCGATAGGATGTATTTCTACAGAAGGTTAAGAGATTTCTCATTGAAAACTGACTGGTATGAAAAGTAAAGAGGTATTGCCCAGGCATTTGTGATTGATTATAGTGTGCAATTTGTGTTACAATGCACAAAACATTTTGGGGAAAAAGTTGTAAAACAACATCTCAGATACACACTGAATTTGTCACACTACAATGGATAAATAGGAATGTTTCAAGAGAGTTTTCAAAGAAACTTTAGAGTTGTCATTTTCCTGTTGTTAAGCCTGGATGGAAGTAATGTATGAAGGGCTGAGGTCATACCACATCATGGATTATTTTATTTTCTGTGAGAGTTCTTTACACTTGCTAAGATAAAACAAATCCATGCAACTCGTTTCCCTTTGGCGGTTAAAAATCTGTTAGTCAAGTTAGAATAAAACATTTTATAGTAAAAGGTTGAAAAGAATGGGGCGGATTTACTAATATCTCACGCAATGCAGCAGAGCAACCAAGATGTTGTGCCTCGGTGCATGACGGGAGATCGGGACAGTACCATATGTACTAAGATATGACGCTGCTGCTGCTCTGTTTCCAAGCACTGGTGCAAAGTTAGGCTGTTTTGCTCCACACGCACACAGATGCTCCACAGTTTTGCACTTGAAAGTAAATCCCAGATCAACACTTTGTGCCATTCTGTGTCGCTTTTGATGACTTGGCACAAAGTGCTGATAAATCTAGTACAAAGTGTGTTTCATTCGACAACGCAACATAAAATGATGAGGCTGTGATCACAAAAGTAAGCTTCAT
Organism: Pleurodeles waltl; assembly: GCF_031143425.1. Lineage (NCBI taxonomy): Eukaryota > Metazoa > Chordata > Amphibia > Caudata > Salamandridae > Pleurodeles > Pleurodeles waltl. The sequence continues at coordinate 59,740,391 of NC_090438.1, forward strand.
AATGAAGTATGATTTTGTGAAAACTTTGGGCCTGATTTATAGTTCGGCACACAGGTTACTTCATTCCAAACGTGACAGATATCCTGTTTGTTGGATTACAAGTGTCATAGGACACAACAGGCTTGTGATAGAGCAGATGAGATGTGATTGCCTTTGTGATGGAGTAAACCCTCCCCCAAACTCTAAATCAGACTCTTTGACTCCTAAACATGTTAAAAAAAAATAACTCAATGTCTTGCAGAGCTATTGAGGTCATCTACCTCTGTAGAAATAGTGTCAGTAGAAGATGGTAGAACATGCATAGGCCCATATTTATACTTTTTGACGCAAAACTGCACCAACGCAGTTTTGCGTCAAAAAAATTAGCGCCGGCTAACGCCATTCTGAAGCGCCATGCGGGCGCCGTATTTATTGAATGATGTTAGCCGGCGTTAGCCGCCGGCGCTGTCTGGTGTGCGTTAAAAAAAACGACGTACACCAGGCAGCGCCGGCGTAGGGGGAAAATGGCGTATGGGCGTCCAGAAATGGTGCAAGTCAGGCTGAGGCAAAAAAATTGCCACAACCCGATTTGCGCCATTTTTTAACGACGCCCATCCCCCATTGAAATGACTCCTGTCTTAGCAAAGACAGGAGTCATGCCCCCTTGCCCAATGGCCATGCCCAGGGGACTTCTGTCCCTTGGGCATGGTCATTGGGCATAGTGGCATGTAGGGGGGCACAAATCAGGCCCCCCTATGCCACAATTTTTTTTAAAAAAAATACCTAACTGGACTTACCTTAATGTCCCTGGGGTGGGTCCCTCCAGCCTTGGGTGTCCTCCTGGGGTGGGCAAGGGTGGCAGGGGGTGTCCCTGGGGGCAGGGGAGGGCACCTCTGGGCTCATTCTGAGCCCACAGGTCCCTTAACGCCTGCCCTGACCCAGGCGCTAAAATCCAGCGCAAATGCGGGTTTAGACCCACCCACTCCCGGGCATCATTTTTGCCCGGGAGTATAAATCCGACGCAATAGCATCGGAGTCATTTTTTAAGACGGGAACGCCTACCTTGCATATCATTAACGCAAGGAAGGTGTTCACGCAAAAAAATGACGCTAACTCCATGAACTTTGGCGCTAGACGCGTCTAACGCCAAAGTATAAATATGGAGTTAGTTTTGCGTCGAATTTGCGTCGAAAAAAACGACGCAAATTCGGCGCAAATGGAGTATAAATATGCCCCATAGTGTCTCCAGATGTAATACAACGTAATACTAGTTGCAGCATTTATTGGAGGTGGAAGAACATAAATGAGAAGTGCAACTTCCTGATTAGAGATTCGATTGTAATTGCAGAGAGGAAATGAATAGAAGAATGAGAAATATCAATGGAGAAGTTCATGACCATGATGAGTACCGTGATGAAACTTTGACTAACATTATGGAAACCTTATGGAGAGTGGATTACAATTACAGGAGACAGACATGGATTTCTTTGCAGGAGTGAAATCTTTTTATAGCAGCCAGTTTCCAGGGATACTGTTTGTATGAATTATTTAAAGAACAAATATGTTTTATGTTCTGCTTGTCTTTATGCTTTTGTGAGTTTCATTTATTCTATTGCCAACATGACTCTATATCTCCATTCAATTGAGGTTGATGTGTTTACACCCTGCTGCATGCAGCGTGTTGTTGCCCTCCTGTGTTTTCATGCTCCCCCGAAATGATTCATGGTGCTTGGGAGAATTTTTAGGCGGTAAAGGAGTCATTTCCTTGCCCCATTAAAGTCTTTTCTATTACTTACCTTGCTTCCCTGGTTTGTGAGAGTATTGTAGAACTTCCGGTCTGAGACACTGCTAAGTTATAGAGGTTTAACCATTCGGTAAGCAGATCAGTTATATGTGTTGTGTACTTGTACCCCATTTTTGCATTTAATACGACACAAAGGCCTTGGAACTGCTTGTCCACCCCCCAAAAATGCATCACCTTCAAAACCTGCATCACCTACAAAGTAGCAAGATTCGGCTTCTCAATGTACTGGTCTGAAGCCCAACATGATACATGGAGTTAAAATATAGCCAGACTCAAAACCAAGAAGTGTAACCAAAAATAATCCAGGGGTGAAAGTGTCTCCGTCTGTGCACCTAGGAAGGTGAATAACTTCCCTCTGCACTCTCCTGCAGGTCAAAGAGGGGCAAACCACCCTCCTCTTCAAAGAGTCCCTCGGGACCCTCGCAAGTCTTCTGGCATATGTCCAACAAAAGGAATAATCCGCCACACTGCACTTAGAGTGTCCTGAGGTAGAGAAACAGGCAGAAGTGAGATAGAGAGAGAGTTCACTCTCCCGGGCCCCTCTGGAAGCGGGGAGCGCCGGGAAAGTGCCCACTTTGTCCATGCCTTAAAACATCTCTGACTACCAAGCAAGATCTTCAGTCATTCCATGAATGTCATTTAGGGCTCGCCAGGGGTCAGAGTTGTGACTCTTGACTTGCCCCTTGCGACCCCTTGCATTGTCTTTGTGACACCTGGCCTCAGGGGTGGCAAAATCAGTGTCAAGAACAAGTAGGGGCTCCTCATTCTATATTTTATATTGTCTGCCTGTTTTTCATTACACTAATAGTAAATAATATTCTATTATTCACTGTCAGTGTAATAAAAAAAGGAACATACTTAGCATCTATGATCACAGCTGTGTTAAGAAAAATGAATTTAAATATATGTTGCGTGCGTGCCTGCAGGTGTGTTTAAGTGAGAGAAAGTTTGTGTATGTGTGAGAAAATGTTTCTGCATGTGTAAACATGCGTGTGAGTGAAAGTGGATAAGAGTCAAGGGTCAGGTAGTGAGTGAGATTGAGGCCTAGGTATACTATTCTTTGACGCAAGGCAATGCCGCATTTCGTCTCACCCAGGGCACTTGTGCACTTTTGTCAGCCATTCTCCAATGTACATACGCTTGAGCCAGAGTGCAAGGGGTGTGCATTCTCTGACAAATAGGTTTTATACGGAAAGGGGTCCTTTCCAGTACAAAAACTATCCTTTAACCCCTTCTGTGCAGCGGACGTAATGGTTACGTCCTGCAGCGCAGTTCTCATGTGCCGAGGATGTAACCATTACGTCCTGGGCACTGAGCTCAGAGGGAGCGCTAGCGCTCCCTCTGTGGGCTTCCCTCCCATACCCCTCCCCAGGCAGGGATGGAAGGGGAAGACCTTCCCCCCTGACCACCCCCAGTGACGTATTTTTGTTTGTTTTTTTGTGTGTTTTTTTTTTTGTTGGGGAGCGACCCCTTAGGCAAGGGTCTCTTTCTGCCCCCGGCCTATTTTTATGAGGCCAGTCTGCCCGAAGGGAGGCAGAAACCACTAGACACCAGGGAGTATTTTTTTTTTTTACGTCAGATTCATGGAAGGGGAGCGACCCCTTAGGGAAGGGTCGCTCCCCGGGGGGGGCACATTTTTTTAGGCCATTTCTGCCTCACCGGGGGCAGATTGGCCTATTGTTATTAGGCCGATCTGCTCCCAGGGGGGGCAGAAACCTCTAGGCGCCAGGGCAATTTTTTTTGGGGGGGGGGTTTTAGAGATGGAGAGCGACCCCTTAGGCAAGGATCGCTCCCCTGGGGGGCAAATTGTATTTAGACCATTTCTGCCCTCCTTGGGGGCAGATCGTCCAATTTTTGTTAGGTCAATCTGCCCCCATGGGGGGGCAGAAACCACTAGGCACCAGGGATCTTTTTTTTGCGCCAATGTCACGCAAGGGGAGCGACCCCTTAGGCAAGGGTCACTCCCCGGGGGTGGGGCAAATTTATATTTCATCATTTCTGCCCCCCTGTGGGCAGATCGGCCTATTGTTATTAGGCCGATCTGCCCTCGGGGGGGCAGAAGCCTCTAGGCGCCAGGGATAAAAAAAAATATTTTATTTTGTTTTGTTTTTTAGAGGTGGGGAGCGACCTCTTAGCCAAGGGTCGCTCCCCTCGGGGGCACATTGTATTTAGACCATTTCTGCGCCCCTTTGGGGCAGATCGGCTGATTTTTGTTAGGCTAATCTGCCCACGAGGGGGGCAGAAACCACTAGGCACTGGGGATCTTTTTTTTTGCGCCAATGTCACGCAAGGGGACTGACCCCTTAGGCAAGGGTATTTTTTTGCTTTGTGAAAATGTGATGTGTCCACATTGGGTTTTGGGGCAGTTCCTGTTGCGGGCGCTAGGCCTATCCACGCAAGTGAGGTACCATTTTTATCGGGAGACATGGGGGAACACAGATTAGCAAAACAAGTGTTATTGCCCCATTGTCTTTCTCCACATTTTTTCCTTCCAAATGTAAGACAGTGTGTAAAAAAGACGTCTTTTTGAGAAATGCCTTGTAATTCACATGCTACTATGGGCACCCCCGAAATTCAGAGATGTGTAAATAACCATTCCTTCTCAACACCTTATCTTGTGGCCATTTTGGAAATACATAGGTTTTCTTGATACCTATCAGCAAATGAATTGCTGTATACCCGGTCTAGAATGAAAACCGATTGCAAGGTACGGCTCATTTATTGGCTCTGGGTACCGAGGGTTCTTGATGAACTTACAAGCCCTATATATCCCCGCAACCAGACAAGTCCAGCTGATGTAACGGTATATTGTTTTTAAAAATCTGACATCGCAGGAAAAAGTTACAGAGTAAAACGTGGAGAAAAATGGCTGTTTTTTTCATCTCAATTTCAATATGTTTTTATTTTAGCTGTTATTTTCTGTAGGAAACACTTGTAGGATCTACACAAATGACCACTTTCTGAATTCAGAATGTTGTCTACTTTTCAGAAATGTTTAGCTTTATGGGATCCAACATTGGTTTCTTACCCATTTCGGTCACTAACTGGAAGGAGACTGAAAGCACAATTTTTTTTAAGAATGGGGTATGTCCCAGTAAAATGTCAAAATTGTGTTGAAAAATGGGGTTTCCTAATTCAAGTCTGCCTGTTCCTGAAAGCTGGGAAGATGGTAATCTTACCACTGCAAACCCTTTGTTGATGCCATTTTCAGGGAAAAAACCACGAGCATTCTTCTTCAGCCTTTTTTTCCCATTTTAAAAAATAAAAAAACATTTTCACTGTATTTTGGCTAATTTCTTGGTCTCCTTCAGGGGAACCCACAAAGTCTGGGTACCTCTAGAATCCCTAGGATGTTGGAAAAAAGGGACGCAAATTTGGCGTGGGTAGCTTATGTGAGCAAAAAGTTATGAGGGCCTAAGTGCGAACTGCCCCAAATAGCCAAAAAAAGGCTCGGCACAGGAGGGGAAAAGGCCTGGCAGCGAAGGGGTTAAGGTGTTTCCCACTTTGCATGTGGACAGCATATTACAGCATACATAAAAAGTTGGAAAAACAAGAAGAAATTAAAACATTTCTACTCGAGTAGGCATCAGGCTTTGGTGCAAATTCCCCTCTAACAATGTTTGTAGATATGGATTTTTGTCACACCCATGGGTGTTTGTATGGGAACCCCTATGCACCATCCATGGAACACACCCTTAGTACAAAATAATGCCAAGAGGTGAATTGTGCAACTTTGCCTTACTTTGTGATACTATCCAAGGCACATCCTCATTTGTTGTGATATTAGGTCATGTGACCTGTTTTCTTGGGAACAATCAGGGTCAAGGGTCATTTGATATCACTTCCTGTGATGTCGTTAAGGTCAAAGGGTATGTGCTGTCACTTTCGCTACCCCTGGCATTTTGCTGAGCCGACGCCCATGAATCATTCCTTCCCCTTCTCCAACATAGATTCATTGTCACCTTCTTGCTATGTACAGTGCTCCAGTCCCCCCCCCTCTAGTTAGCCCTATTACACTACCAAGACACACATACAACCAGAAACAAGCTGAAGAACCAGCAATATTTTAGATGAGTTGAAGCACAAATAAGGCACACTATGGCCCATATTTATACTTTTCTAGCGCCGCATTTGCGTAATTTTTTTACGCAAATGCGGCGCAAACTTACAAAATATTATTGTATTTTGTAAGTTTGTGCTGCTTTTGCATCAAAAACTGACGCAAATGCGGTGCTAGAAAAGTATAAATATGGGCCTATATGCTGAGCGAGAAACACAGCTTGCATGCTGTTTTGCTAATCTTCATTCGTGGCACACTGCACAGTATATAAAGGGGGTAGCAGCACCTTGGGCAAGCTGAGCTGTTTCTTGGGCACGCCCATGCTGTGAACAAAGGTTCACACATGGTTCAAAATTTGGAAAGCTTACAGAGACCACACACAGCAGGTGTGGAATGCTCGCTCCTAGGTTCGTGCTTCCAAGCTGTGTGTCAGGCAGCCTGCTTCTGTGCTGAAGTGTTTGGTTTAGATATTTAATTTCATGCTATAGTCAACCCTGTGCGACCAAGCTTCAATAGGGTTCCCTTTCATTTCTGTGTGACTCAGTCTTCTCCAGAGCAGTGGTTCCTAACCTGTGGTCTGGGGGTACCTGGGGGTCCGCGAAGCCTCCTCGGGGTCCATGACTGCTTAGAAAATTAAATAATATTAACAGATTAATCAAGTGTATATACATAAAATAGCTAAACGTACAATTGAAAATTTTTAACAGTACTGTAACTGTCAAGGAATTTGAAACTGGAGGCTAAAAATGAAATTAATATCCGCGTATTGATTCCTGGGAGCAGCGCAGGTGCGTCAAACTGAATATAGTATAGACGATGTGCGGCTTCCACTGAATTTAGAAAAGCTACAACCTTCCGATTCAAAATAAAAATAATTTTTTTTTACATTTGTTTGCATTTTAAATAAAATATGTTATAATTTGTTTTATGGAATGTGTGTTTGTTGAATTTTTTGTGTATTGTTTTGCTGTTTTAATCATCTACAATGTTTAGGCCATAGTCCCTGGCTTCCAGTAATGACTAAGTGGGTGGTCCCATGATTCAGTGGGAGTCCCCGAGTTCCAGTAGTGAAAAGGTGAGGTCTAAAGAAGTCAAAAGGTTAAGAACCACTGCTCTAGAGCACATCACACTGATGTAAGTGGTCCAGTGCTCTAGAACTATTGAATGACTAAATATCTCACTAGGGCTATTAGCACAATTTTGTACAGATATTTGCAACAATTTTCAGAACAGCAAGTGAAAAGTGTAATTTTTGTTCTGCTCTTTCAATGCCAGTATCACTTTTGCACTTGTTAAGTGGTGCGAATGTTGATGCAAAGATGTTCCAGTATAAATGTTGGTGAAATACTACACCGATGCAACCTGTACATTCTGGCCCATAAGGCACATGCCTTTAGATATTGATGAATAGATTGAAAAAATGTCTAATTGTAAAGCCAGGATATAAGGACTTGTTAGTGCTCAGGGCAGAGATCCGATATAGTGGTCATTTTAACTTAACCCAGTTGACCAACTTGTGTGATTTTAGATAAATCTCTTTATTTCCCTCTACCTCACTCCCCTTGCTGCTCAACCATTGGAGTGCCTTGAAGTAAGAAGCAACTTGGAGGGTCATTTAGAAGTTAGCAGATGCATGGCATATGGCAAGAAATGGTGGATGCCCCATCTGTCAACCTTGCAGCTCCACAACCTCCTTTAGAGGTTGAGGAACCGGTGGATTCCACAGGGGGAACCTCAGAAGGTTCTGCTGTCGCAAACCCCAGAACCTGGTCCTCAGCCATGGTCTCCCACCCTATTGACGCAGCCACCATTACTGCATAGCTATTCCTGTGACCCCCAACGGAGGGCATGGCTGTCCCGGAAGGAAAAACAGTCAGTGGCTCTGACGCGTAAGGAGAATCCTACTGGTGAGTTAGGACCATCGTGTGTTTTGTTGTTCTAAATCAAAGCACCACTTTGGTGTCTTGTTTCAGAAAAATGAAAAAAATGCTGAATGGTGCAAAAAAACACATGGCATCCAGTTGGGATCGGTGCTGCTGGTTCAGTAGATGGACTGGAGGAACAGAGGGCACCTTCAGTGAAGCCAACATCTCTTGTTAAGCCAGGCAGTCCTAAGTTAGAGGACAGAGTCTCAGCCAACACAGCAGGTCTGGTGGCCCACCCCCTAATGCTGAAAGGAAACCCTTGTATCATCCAAGGAAATGAATTCTTTGCAGAGTTTTTTTCAGAGCGAATTGAAGGAACATATGTGCTAATTTATAGTGATTCTGCACACAGAAGAAGAAAGGCCAAACAATTCATTTTAAAATGTCCTACAAAATGTCACAAATGCTGCTGAAAGGGCGAGCAATTCAGCACTGTACCCTTCAGGCTTGATGCAATAAACTTGAAGGATACATCAATGGCATTTGTTTGTAACTGATGACAACAGCACAAACACTGCACCGGCACGAGCCAGGTTTATGGAGGGCAGCTCGCTCTTATGAACTTTATACTAACTAATGAGGACTTATCCACAAAGAAACACATGTTTGCATTCAACTGATATCACTCCAACAGGTAAGTTTGCGTATTGTGCTTAATATGCTAGGAGACCACATTTGGGAGGCACTGAAAGGTGTCTCACTGCCCTGTCATTAGGATCAGTTCTGCTCTATGCAGAATTTAATTCTGGTGTGCACCCCTTTTAAGCGAATCATTCTTTTTTTGTTATAACCCTAATTTACATTGAGAGAGCACTAAAAAAACACAAATTGGTATGCAATCATTCACTATCAAACTGATATCACCTAGTCGTGCTATTCTCTGTGCAGATGGATTGAAGCAGTTTCTCTCCTTAAGATCGTGCGATTCCAGGCAGTTCCAGTCCCAGCACTGATAGCAGACCATTCCCCAATATAGACCCTATTACCTTTAAATTGTACTACCTTACTTGCATATTGCTCTTCATACTACAGTCCGGCTGCTTCTAAGCACTGTAAAGGACAGGCATCATTAGTATTACATACCAACTTAAAAGTATGGATGCCTGAATTTGCTTTGCCTGGGCTCAAACACGTGGCTTAAAATCACTGGAAATAGTAATGCGGATTTACACCTCAGTCAATGAATCAATCAGGATTTGTAAAACATGGCTAATAGCCCAATGGGGTATCCAGGCTCTTTCAGATCCCGGAGATTCATTCGAACAGCCAGGCCTTGCGGGTCCTTCAGAATTCTGGTATTGACATGATAATCTGGATGCGTGGGGAGGCTGCACCAAAAAAAACGGGGAAAAGGCATCGATAAAGCAGTGAGAAAGAGGAAAAAGCAAGGAGAAGGCACATAAAAATGGGAGAAAAAGAAAGGAGAAAGCAGTGAGACCGGGGGAAAATCACGAGGAAGTCACTAAAAAAATGGGGGGAAAGGCAAGGAGAAGACAGGAGCAAGAGAGCGATGCAGCAGCATGGCGAGAGCTGGGACAGTGAGCCAATTTTAACCAAAGGTATGGACTTAAAACATTGACATCTCTAGGAAACTATGAGCCGAAGAACTCCATTCTAGGATGCAGATGACCACGTTTCTTCAATATTCTTGGGTTCTGTGCTTTACACTTGTTCCGCAGACTGAAAGCCAGCGAGGGCTATGCAAGGGGATGAGAGGTGGATCCTTCTAGGGAGCTGGGTGATGAGTCTTGCAGCGTCTAGAGCATGCTGACCAGTTTCTTGGATAGTCCTCAACAAAGGGCATTCCAAAGGACAAGAATTGTCCAATGATTGCTCTAGGGACAGCTACAGCTGCACAGAACAGTTGCACTACTCACTATATGGCTTATCTGAACATGGAATGTTCTGTCTTTCAATAGCCTTGGTATCTGGAAACTTCCAATACAGGAGGAGTTGGTGCAAAATCTTCCAGCACACTGCTTGGCGTTGCTATCATCATGTCTGTTTTGTTAGTGCTTACTGGTAGGCAGCTAGTATCCTTCCATGTTTGAACCATGGACACAGTCTACTGACGTGTGATTAACCAGAGATGTAGGTGTCGCTAGTAAAGAGAGTACAGATCCGCCATGGCCTAGCAGCACTTTCCATCAGTGGGGCTTCAGGAGCCACCATAGCAGGTTTCCAGAGCATTGCCCTCTCCTCCAGAGGTAGTTGTGAAATAGTGGACCCCATTACCTTGCATTCACTACATCACCCAACCACTGCATTGCATCCTCCATACCATGGGGTATAACATCCTTTCAGGTAGGTTAGTGGAGGGCAAGCTTTATTTAGTAAAATGTTGGGTAACATAAATGGCACTAAATACAAAAAGTGAGTACTTGTTTATCTCCCCCTGCGACAGTGCTTTGTCCCGTGCAGTAGTGTAGGGTGTTCAGTTGTTAGTGATGTTGAAGTAAGGGACACTGCAACATAACACAATAAAACAAGCTCATGGCACTTGGGTTTCTTCATTTTGCTTGTAAAGAGTTACCACAAATTGATTTCAGGAAAATGGGCAGTCTAACTACCAGTGGGTGGCAGTGACATGCAAGGAGAAGAAGGTCCTGTGCAGACCCAAACCCACCTTACATCCAAGTTACAGCCCAATCGGTCTTGCGTAACTGGACTGTGGTGAGGAGCATGTTTCCCATGCAGTGGAGCACCATGTACAGGAGCTCTGTGGCAGGTGGGAAATACCACCGTGGTACACACCACTGCAGGCATGAAGCCGCGTGCATCACACCACCTGCCCTCCTTGCTTAGTCCGCAGTAGGAAGCTGCCAGGGAACACATTGTTACCACCGGCAGTGGCCTGTCACCCTTATGTAGTAGGGCTAGTAGGCTTTTGAAACTGATAGGGGCAGATCTATAAATCCAGCCATCTAATCCAGACTGCTGAACTCATCCTAGGTCACTGAATCAGGTTTGATTTCTTTCCCTTTATTCATATACTTTCGAGTATTACCCCTTGTCATTGGCAGTTCTGTTAGACACTTTGGCCCAGATTACCAAACAGGTGCTGGGTTTGCATCACAAAAGTGACACAAACCTGGGAAAAAAAATGTTTTATTTACTTTCCAGCTCAAAACTTGTTTTGTGCTGGAATGTTGCCAGAAAGTAACGCAAAGCAGCGCAAAGGATGCTTTGCTTTAATCTGCATCAAGGAGGTGTTACATGGGTAGTAGATGGGCGTTCCCTTCTTGCCACCTATGGATTTTGTCACAAAACCCTATCTTCCTAAAATAGTAGACAAGCCTTTGCACCAAAAAATAATGGCCCTTTAAAACAGGTGTTAGAAAGGAGAAATGCTTTTATTTCTCCTAACTTTCCCCACTTTGCTCATGTGCTGCACTGTACAGCACAGAGCCAAAGTGGGAAATGTTTTAAAGTTTTTCTAGCCATATTATTTTGTACTGGAAGTTCACCTTTTGAGTACAAAACCTATGCTGGACTCATGCGGACGCCCTTGCACTATGGTGCAAAGTTGTGTTGGCGGCTGCCTGATTGTGCGTTGGCGGTAGGAAGAGGGGAGGAGAGATCCAAACATCTGTAGATATGGCATTTTCATACTCTCTCCTTCTCACACAACGCAACACAGCAACTTTGGGTGCCAATCTGCGTGAATCTTCAGTTACTAGGAGCCTTTGTTTCGTGCATCTCAAACAGAAGTGAACAGAAGTAGTAGCGTGTGCATGCATCATTCTCTGCACCCCCCAAAGACCCTGAAAATGAAGGGGACTGTTTACTAATCTTTCAGGCAACGCATGGCAGTAAGCAAAATCGCTGTGCTGCATTGCGTGAAAGATTAGTAAATATGGGCCTTTGAGGATGGTACTACCAAGGTAGGGTGTGGGAACTAAACAAAGTTATGGACTCTTAGAATTCTGTTTCATTTCTTACCATGCTGCTGCCTTCCTGCTCTCTGACACAAGGCGTTGCAAGGGGTATCACGAGTCGTCGGAAACCCAACCAATGAGATGCATGTGCCCATGTACACCAACCATCAGTCACATGCTTCAATCTTTCACTCATCCACAGGATGCCACTATGGATTGGTGAACAGACCTGGATGAAACAGAGCTGCAGGCCAGGCCCTGCAGCATGGCAACTAACCTTGTGGTGGAAAAACCAAGTCAAATGAGTGGTAAAAAGTTGGTTATCGAGGTCACCAATGCACAAACCATGGATAGCGGTGGTTTGTCCATGAACATAAACTGGGGACTGATCTGTGTGGTAGTGAAGTCCAGAGCTATCAAAGGCATAAAAGTGCCTGCCCTGATGCCAGCGCACTTTGGCATCTCTGAGGCAAAGTGGTCCAGAGTTTTGCACCAGCTATACCTAAGCACATCTGCCTTAGATCACACATCTACAATGTGTGCCATGGAGAAGGGTGAGCTGAGGGAGCTGTGAAAATGTATACAGCAGTATTAATAGGAAGAAGGTGTACCACACACCCACCTCGCTACACATTCCTTCTCCGTTTGTGATGGGAAATACTGTAAAATATAAGCCCTCAGCCAAAACCCACAGAAACAGCCTATAAATCTGCTTGTGCACAGACACACACCTGTGTGCTGCTGCAGGGCTGAAGGCAACGCTATGCTCGCCTCCTGTGCATGAAAGAACTTGTTATAATCTGAGCAAAAATGCTGCATTGTTCCTTAGGCCTGGCTCTGGGTGGACCAGCAGATCAGATTACCAGCAGTCAAACCCTGTGAATGATGGCTCCTTACTCACTTCTGTTTCAGCATCCGAGACAAGGCACCTGAAGGCAGGTGAGAAATTGTCTAGGTTTTAACATATTTTTCCCATTCCCACTTCGGCTTGCCGCAGAGAGGGAGGCAAGAGCTTTGAAAAGCAGAGTTGGGGTTACACTCTGGTTGAATAGGAATATTACTGCTCATTTATGTAAGTCTGTTTTTTAATATTGTGCTTCATCCTGCACTCCACTGTTTTTAAACACTGTAAACATGCATTACCCTTATACAAGTTAATGGTACTCAATTTACCAACCTCAGAAAGATGGAGTGCCTAGTAGGCTTTGCCAGGATCCAAGTACATTACTTCAAGATTACAACATGTTTCATTGGCAAACGTTCAACTCACTGAGCCATCCTGCTGGTCAAATAGCACGGAGACCCCATTATGGAGTGTCCTTGATTCTCAATATTGTTTTTTTGCCCCAGAGTGGCGTTGCATGCTCCAGTCCACTAGGGATTGGCTCCACAATGTTGATGGTTCTCACCAAATCAAGTGATTCTGCTAGACGAGCTGTGCATCCAACGTGTACCCCCACCCAGCATCAGGACTGACACATACCCTCTCCTTACCATGCTATGAAAAGACAGGCATTTGATGGCAGCAGTTTGATTATAAGGCACACACCTGGTTTACTGCACCCTAGTGGGAGCCTTCCTGATCCCAGGGGTGCATCATTGTCATGAGATTCGAAAGAGTAAATCTCAAATTTCTCAGTTAACAAAGCTGTGGACAGCAGGGTGAAGGCGTGAGATGATGAAGGGTTATTGCACCCACGAGAGGTCAGAAATCTGGGGGTACAGCTTCCTGTTTTTTGTACTTGGCCAGGTGACTGTTTATCAAATAAATACTTTGGCAATGTGTGCTGTCAAATGAATTGTTAATCTCCAAATTTCATTCTGATTGTGTTAGGAGAATAACCCAAACTCTTTTGGAAAGGGACATCATCTGTGATTATTTAGTGCAATAAGGGAATGGGATTAAAACACTTTCCAGGTCTGCTGTTCGCTCCCAGTCTCTCTCTGAAGTATGAAGCTAAGAATACCAGGAGGAGTGTTGGGTTCTTTTTGTCCTGGTGCCCCATGTACCTCCCACCCAAAAAGAAAAATAGAAAATTTGACAACTGTTATCTACATTGCCCTCCTCCATATTGACATTGTGGACCCAATTGAGAAACTGAAAATGTAGGCCTGTCAAATATCAACAAAATTACCCCTGTTAAGAAATAAACTCTGCAAGGCTTCAAGGTAGATTTTTCTCCAAAACATGCACCACCGACAGTGCCAGCCAGCTAGGTCAGCTCACAGCCTTCGACTGTCTCAACTGGAACCCGCATCCATGGGGACCATGAGGATTCCTCGCATGTGCCACTTCACATCACTCAAAGGAACAACTGGGAATATGCAATACACATTAAAGTGTAGTTATAGAATGTGCAACTATAACACACCCTCTTATCCAACAATAATAAACAAAGCTGAAGCAGTATACAAAATAAGCAAAAATTACCTATAAAGAATAACATAACAAAAAGTAACACACAAAACACATTTCATAATATAGTCTTTGAACCAACATGGGGTTTCTCCTAAATCTCATAGAAGACGGTTTGCGTCCTCTTCTCTGTAGAGATCTTCTGATGGAATTCTACGCTCATCCCCACAATTCAGATTTGCGCCTTTTTCCACATATTTCACGAATCTAGACATGCTTCATGTACCACCTGTGTTCACAGCCACCACATTTTTCTTGATGGCAGTGATCAGAAATGAACCCATGAATCCAGTCACTCCTTTCCTTTCCCACCAGAACCAAATCTCCTACATTCCATTTTCTTTTATTTATTGAATTATTTTCATCATATCTGCGTTTGTACTTTTGCTGATATGACTTGAGTCTGGACCTTTTTTCCACCTCATCCTTATATACTGTTTTCTTGGCTGGCAACCACCCAGGATTCAATTGCCACTCTCCCTCTTAAGGATTCAAAGGGTGATTTTTGGGTGATGCCACATGTCTCTGAGCACTCCCTCCAGAGGAACTCTAGTCTTGCTGGCCCTTTGTACACAAGCCTTCACCATTCGATTCATGCGCTCTGCTAGGCCATTGGTCTGTGGTGCATAAAGGGCCATTCTTTGGTGCGTTATTACAAACTCGGTCAAAAATTCCTGCATTTCTTTTGATGTAAAATTCCATTACCTATGCTCAAGTATTTAGGTACTCCTTTACAAACAAACTCATCTTTAAGAAATTCCACTACAGTACTAGTGTTCACTGTGCCCACACTGATCCCACACATCTGGTTGATACCCATTTAGAGGGATAATCCACGAATAATATCACAAACCTCTCCACGTGTGGCAGTAATTCAAAGGGCAGGCACAAAGGCTGCCTCACCGTAATCAAAAGTACAATTATTATTAACCTTAACCTTAATTATTTCACAAAAAATACATAATGGAGCTATAACCAAAATATACAGGGCAAAACATTACACAAAAGATTATTTTATTATTATTACCTGTAGTTGGGGTGCATGAACTACAGGTGCCAATCATTCGCATGCCTCAATTTCCTCAATGATCTTCATATCTAATAATCTTTCCAACTCCTTTCTCAGTGGCTCTACTCTCATGCTGGGAACTATGCATACCTTATGTACACAAGGTTTGGCATCTTTCTTTAATATAATGCGATGCTCCAAATTTTTTAGTAAACACAATTCTGGAATTTCTTTCTATATTTCTTCTACCTCTCCACAGTTGTCTACTAGCATGATTTGATCACAAGGATTGCAAGCATTGGGATTTAGAATAATTCCCAAATCCCTCTGATGCCTCCAGCCGAGGAGGTTATCCCCCTCTTTGGCACCTAGATTTTTCCTATGGTCTCTCTATTTCTGAATTCAATTCTTTTGACAACTTACCCAATACATCAATATGTGATTCCCCCATAGCTAACAGTGTTAATATCAGGGGGTTGCAATTGAACTCCTTCCTTGGCAAGTTTTTCATCCCACTCTTTGCTTCAATCATGGTAAAAAGAGAAACTGAGTCTGTCAATACAAGGAACAACTTCCCTCCAATGTCTACCTCACATTCTGGCATAACCACCACACCTGCATTCACTTCACCCTTAACTGGGGCTTTCTACGTCCACCTCAATGAGTGATGTACATGTATCTGATTGTGTGATGTATACACACTGACGCCAAACAGTGATTCCTCCCAGCAGGGTCAGTGACTGTGAATTTAACCTTCTGCGGGAAGCAGTCACTGATCATCTCCAGGGTGCCTTTGCAGATGGTGCAGGATAACCACATTCAATGAGCTCTAACCAGTTCCAGCCTGTCCATCCTCCTCTGTTGCATGTCAAAATATTGATTACAACGATATTTAACTTTGATGTTGACTTCAAGATAATGAATTGGACAATTTTGTTAAGTAAACATAAAAAGGGATGGTGCAGGTTTACTATATCTTTACTATATTGTGCAAGTTGGTATTCTTCAGTCAATCTTGTTGCAGGGCATTATTTAAAAGCTCATATTGCGGTATCACATCCCCTCTACTTCTAGTAGAGAGAGCCAGGGAGAAAGACAATTCAAGTAGGCAGCGGTGACGTAGGATAGGACTCAACATCTGTTTAAGGTCCCCTGGATGCTGCTCTGATGTTGAACTTCTAAAATATCTATTTAGGAGAACTGAGAGTGAGAGCTTACCAGGCTCCTGAAGCTGGCACCAACTGTGATGGCATCTCCTTTAAACCTGCTACACCACGCTGTATGAAAAGAATCTGACCTACTGTGACAAAAGCTGCCCCCATTCTTCCAGGACAAGAGGATGGGGCTCAGCTGAGACTGACCACCATGGAGAGCCTACTGGGGAAATAATCAGCCTGGGGAACCACTTGGACTGGTGGTCCAGGTGACCATGACCTGAAAGCATGACTGAAGCCTACTGAGGAAACAGTTTTCATTATTAGAGGTCTATGGATGTTTGGATCAGCAGATGCCACATTTAACTCGTTTTTAATGCTTTTTTGTGAGGAGAAGAGTATAGCCTCCCTCCCTTTATGAGGACCTAATGGAGGCTGACATGTGGTTTGTGCTGACACATTACAGAGGCACACACGAGCATCCCTTTTTGATTCAGCCTGGATGTTAGTTCCTCTGCTTTATAGGAAAGCTGCCAATGATGAGAAAATTAGCAAGTTGGTAAGTAACATCCAAGAAGCTCATGGTTGTTGCTTACGTGGGGCCCTTCCTACATATACATTTGTTTGCACAATTTAGTTGAATAGTATTGATGTCAATGACCTGTGTCACCTGGCCAAAGCATCACACACTGGGCTAGTTTTCAAAAGGATACTGGACCCGAACCATCCCTATCATAAAAATGTAAATGATATGGCTTTGCCTTTGGAACTGAGTATACGGTGGAATTATGTGCAAGGGCTTTATTGTGTGCACAGTGTTTCGAGTGGAGGGAGCCCTTGGCGTGATGTATTTTCCCTCTCGAGCTCCTCTTGTATTGAAGGCTTGTTACTCTACCTGCTATGCAGTGGGCACCCATGTCCTGCAGGTTTCTATGCTGCAAAAGGCCGTTTCTTTGTGTCCATGGTCAGAGAATCAGTTCGATAAATGTCTTTCAGTGTGAAGAAAGTGGTCCCCACAGTGGTCGGCAGATTGCAGGCAGACATTGATTTCTCTCCTTTGATCTGTATCTTTCAAGGCTTTATTTGCAGACGATTGTGCCTCAAACTGTATTTTAAGACAGCAGTTCTAGAAATGAAATATATGGATCCCATGCACCCACAAATTTTGGGGTGCCACAAAGAGGATGGAGTATGGAAAGGAAGAGTCATGATGGGCAGAGCCATCAGAAACACAGCGAGTGACAGTCAGCATGTGGTTACCGGTTCATATGTGCAATACCTTTTCATAGTCTACCCCCAAAGAAGGTGACAGTGAGGATTAAAGCTGTCCTGGCTTACTTTGTCACAAATTAACCATATTTGGAGATACTTAAGGGGTTTAAGGCACCTGCTGTAGAGGGTGCTGTGTCTCTGGCAAATCCCTGGATAAAATACTGGTTAGAGAGCTCAGGTGCTTATGACAGGAGCTAAAATGATTGATGTGTGTATTCCCTGATTATGTGCTGGCATCATTATGAACTAGTTTAGATGGTTTGGCCCTAACGACGAGTTATGCATAATTCCATGAAGAGTTTACCAGTCACTGAAATTACCGCTCTTGGGTGGCATCTCCACTTGGAAATCTGTCTATTATGAGCTGGACCCTCAGGAATGAGGAATAACTGTGCGGACACAAAATGATCCTGTTAAATTCTACAAAATATCCCCTATTTCGAGGGGTTTCATACTCCAATTTACCACCTGCGCTGAAGAGATGGTAAAGGAGAGCAGTGGCTTCCTTGTGGCAAGGGGTGCCAAGTGGGGGAGCAGGCGGGTAAGGGAAAGAAAGGGAAGAACAGTTTGTCAGGGTGGAAGCATTGTGTACTCATATTGCCAAAGAAAAACTCTGGGGCATATTTACAAGCCCCATAGAGCCACCAGAGCGACACTTTTTGTGACGCTCCGGTGGCGCTGTGCATTAGGCATGCTTACAAGTGGCGCTAAGCCACTTTGTGTAGCTTAATGCCGCCTTGTAAATATGCCCCGATGCAGTTTTCTGCTGCAAGGGGGTGCGCAATGGGTGTTGCTGTGGGCGTTCCGCTGCAACACCCATTCCTTTTGACGCTGCCCCAGATTTGCAAAAATCTGTAAATCTGTGGCAGCAGCAAAAACTAACGCCACCCCAGGGGTGGTATTAGCATGGCGCAACGAGGAAAAATGCTTTCATTTTCTCCTTGTTTTTGCTTTTTCTATGTGTGCTGCATACTGCAGCACACGTAGAAAGAGCAAAACCGCCATGAATGATTGTTTATGTGCAGGAAGGTGTCCCTTCCTCCACATAAACAATCTTTCAAAAATGACATTTGGTACTTCTATGTGTGCTGTATTGTGCAGCACACATAGAAGGGCCAAATCGCTATTATAGATTGTTTAAGTGCAGGAAGGAACACCTTCCTGCACATAAACAATCTATCCACTCAACGCAGACACCCTTACTCTTTGGTGCAAAGATGCCTGCGTTGGCGCTAAGGAGCTAAATTTAGCCCCAGCTCAGGAGGAAACGCAGGGGTGCGCCGTATTCTTGTAAATACGGCGCATCCCTGCGTTTCAAAACTGGCAGAGTGCGGCGCTGCTGATTTTGGCTCAGCACCGCGCTGCACCAGTTTGTTGTAAATCTGGCCGTCTGTTTGATCTCGGGAGACAAAGCTTGGTTGATGTTGCAGTCAAAGACTCGTGGTTTTAACAGCCAGAATTACCGGCTGGGTAAAGTAGGTCAGCGTTCTCGCACCTGGGAAACCGGGGTGGGATCACCAGGCAAGTCGCGATCAGGCAGAACAATACTCCACATGGTAATTCCCGATTTGTATTCAGGGTCATAGTGTTCTTCCTGTGGAGGATTGTGTGTAAGGTCTTTTCTATAGAAACCATTAATTAACTGTTGGTAACTGGTTCCTTTCTGGGATGCACTGCATGCACAGCACTGCATAATTTGATTTCTTGCAGGCTTCCACTCAATCTCAGAACTCCAGCCTGGGATAGCCAGTGGTAGCAACATCTAACTATTGTTTAATTAATTAGACTATCGAAAAGGAGAATATTATGCTTATCCTGGAAATTCTGTGTATATTCTGCTGTCTAGTATTCTTTGAGTCTGTTATTAATTTGTAAAATAGGATTTGGTGTTCCACTAACTCTCCCTGTCATGGGGGGCGGAGCTTGCCAAGCCGAAAGATGGCCGCACTTTAGCGGAGCTCCGCCGGCTACCAGAAAATCCTTTACAATCCTGCAGACCTAACCCGAGTTCTCGAATTCCCTGAGGGAGCAACTGATGCTTGTACATCAGGGGAGAAGAATCTGCCGTCCGGGAGCGCCGATGAGACCCAGCGTGAGTGTCGGGCCGGAAAATCGGAGCGCGAGGGCCGGAGTGAATCAGGCGAGGCCCGGACACTGTGAGACGGCGCTAGCGCTTGCACGCGGATGTGGGGCAGGAGAGATCCCGAGGGGTGCGGCGGTGGGAACAGCGGTGCCCGAGACAAGAATGTGGGCGCATAGAAGGCAGCCCTGGTCGGCTCAGCATAGCTGCTGGGGCCCCCGGGTGGCATAGAATGCACATGGCATTGCTCCCCTCCCAGATCGGAGGCGCAGTTGACCTGGCGAGAGAAGCAAAGGCCTAGAGGTGAGCCGGGGTGTGTAGAAAGAAACCTACCGCTGTTGCTGTCGGGGGAACCGAACGAGATAGCCCAGAATTGATACGGCTGCAACAAAACTAGGAGGGACGCATCAGTGAGAGCCGGTGCGGCGTATCGCGCGCACACACAACAAAAGTAAGAAGGCCCCCAAGTGAGCTGATTGCGGCGCGCTAATCGTGGCATCCCTGGAAACCAGAGCTGGGCATAAGATCGGAGGCATTGACCCTTTGGAGCAGCCTTTAGGGGCAAAAGTTCGGGACACAGAGAATACTAATACCTACAGGAAACAGATTGCAAGGAAAAGTCATAAGCTCATACCAACATGGGGAAACATGATAAAGCACAGCCTAAATTGCATTTTGAGAGACGCAAAACTATGAGTCAGACCGATGAAGGAGCTGAAGCCAGACCTGAGGGGACCCCAGAGGCCCCAATTCACGATGAACAAAACCTGCGCCACATTTTAACAACTATGCAACAAAGTCTAACTCAAATAGACAGTAAAATCGACTCTCTATCATACCGAGTGGATAGAATGTCGGAAAGATTAGATAAGCAAACGGAGCGCTTGGACCAAGTGGAACGGCGTGTGTCAGCTGTGGAGGATGGACATACTACACTAGCAACTGGACAGCTAAAATGAAACACAGAACTGGATATCCTTAAACACTAAATAGATGATTGGGAATCCCGCTCTCGATGGAACAATCTTCGCATCGTAGGACTTGCGGAGTCCACATCGATCGTAAATATGGAGAAATATGTTGAGAACTTGCTAATACAACTGCTGGGGCAAGACACTTTCTCGACGTTCTTCGTAGTGGATCGAGCACATAGGTCGCTGGCGATCTGGCCTCCGCCGGGGGCCCCACCTCGCCCAGTGATAGCGAGGCTGTTGAACTATAGGGACCATGATGCTGCATTGAAACGGGCACGTGAGTTGAAAACATTGCGACACGAGGGAATGGCTCTCTCGTTGTACCCTGACTTCACACTGCAGGTTCAGGAAGCGAGGAAGCAATTTCTGCCAGGAAAGAAACAGCTAATAACTTTGCAGCTAGACTATAGAATGTTATACCCAGCTAAACTGAGAGTAGATGTAGATGGGAACACAATA
Source organism: Pleurodeles waltl (assembly GCF_031143425.1). NCBI lineage: Eukaryota > Metazoa > Chordata > Amphibia > Caudata > Salamandridae > Pleurodeles > Pleurodeles waltl. The sequence goes on from NC_090438.1 coordinate 59,761,401, forward strand.
TTCTTTACCGACCATAAAAAGTTGGAACAATTTGTTAACCGTAAACTAGCAGATAAAAAAAACACTCCGAATACTGACCCGACAAATGGCTAATCAAAGTCTAGATTTTAGTCTCTCTCTGTAGCAATTTGTTCAGAACACCAGGACTGAGAAAGTTATGTGCAATATAGTTGTAAATCAGTGACATGTGAATATCACCCACAATAGGAATGTCCGAGGCCTTCTAGTACCAGAGATAAGCCATACGTATATTACGTATTGAGTATGACGTCCCCAGAGATATAGGGAAGGTCTGTCAGAAAAGTACATTGGTAGCCAAGATAACAAAACCATTGTTAGGGCGAAGCAACATCCGCCCTCGTGTGTGTTCCACTAACGGAAATGTTGGGGTTAGCATTTGGAGGGGTAGTACGTGGGAGGATATCAAATGTTACTATCAGATGGGCAGGTTGGGGTTTAGCCTATTGTGGGAGGGGGGCTGGGGGGGGTAAAAGCTACAGCAGCAGTATGGTGGAAATGTAGGGCAAAACAAAGCAGACAAAAGGCAGACGAGTACTATACACAATCAGGCGCAGAAAAACTATTTAGAAAAATAGATGACTCCGGTATATACAACTACTGACACACAAAACGACCAACACAAACTTAGGTTGGTCACCTGGAATGTGAGAGGTCTTAATGACACACGCAAAACCCGGGGGTGGTGGACACAAGGTGGATATTGCAGTACTACAAGAGACACACTTGGCCCCAGATAGTCTTATGCTCAACCCTCGCAGAATGAAAGGACAATGCTTAGCTGCAGGAAACACAACACACTCTAGGGGCGTTCTACTATGGGCCTCCCGCGCATCGACCATTGAGTTTGATAGTGCAGAAGTCGACCCCGGAGGGCGATACGTGATAGCAAAGTGTAGGTGTAGATCTTTCACCTTTATATTAATAGGAATATACGGGCTGAACTATGACGACCCCAAGTTTTACAAAGATTTAGCGGCGCGAGCAGGGAAGTGGAGAGATGTTCCACAACTTTGGTGTGGAGACTTTAATTGCACATTATCTCCTGAATTGGATAGATCGGGGGTAGGACCAGAGGCCCAGCTGCTGCAGCACGTGCAATACGAGACATAATGGTAGTCTCAGGGCTGGTAGATGTTTGGAGAGACAGACATCCGGAAAGGGGAGGCTACACCCATTACTCATCAGCACATGACCTGCATACACGCATAGATTATTGGTTAGTCTTCCACAGCATATCGCACAGAGTTATGCCAGAGGCTCCATGCCACGAACTTATTCGGATCACTCTTCTGTTCCGATATTATTGATAATGGGTTGTGTTCCACCGCCACCGTTCTCCTGGAGATTCCTGCCATACTCACTGACAGACACTGTGTTCAGGGAGGAACTGGCCAAGGCAATCAAAGAGTTCTTCCAACTAAATAAAGGAACAGTTACCAGAATAGGTACAGTCTGGGAGACATTTAAGGTATACATAAGAGGAATTACCATGTCCAAACACGCGGGGGTACTCCGATCAATAAGGGGAAGGCTACAACTACTCGAAAGGGAACTATCCCTGTTAGAACAAGAACATCGTGATATTGCAGATACAGGTACACTGGGTTTCATACGTTCCAAGATACAGGAGTATCAGGTGACAGCACTATCGGAAATTCGTCATATGGGGAAATATGCCGTCGCCCGGACATACGGGGAGGGGGACAGACCTGGCAAAGTCCTGGCAAACTTAATCCGCCCCAGTCGCAGCACTAATCTAATTAACACAATGACAGCAACAGATGGTAGCACACTCAATGACCCCGAAGATATAGCTGCTAGATTTCGTGAATATTACCAGACACTATACACCACAAGGGGGAACTCGGATCCAAACGACATAAACGAATATCTCACCTGCATGGTATTACCGAAACTTTCGGAGAACGATAGGGAAGCTCTGGGGGGCACCATTCACTTTGGTCGAGATAGCAATAGCACTGGGAAGCATGGCTGAGGGTAAGGCCCCGGGCCCTGATGGCCTGACTGTATACTTCTATAAAGCATATCAAATACTAATACTTCCGTATCTGAAAGAGGTATTTGAGGAGATGATCAAAGAGGGTTGCATGCCTCCATCAATGAGGGAAGCCATGATAGTTACACTGCTTAAGCCAGGGAAGCCAAAAGAACAATGCTCCTCCTATAGGCCATTGTCGTTATTGAATGTTGATGTCAAAATATATGCCAAAGTTTTAGCGGTACGACTGGCCAGAGTACTGCCTCTGCTGGTAAAACCTGAACAGGCAGGATTTGTCCCTGGCCACAATCTAACCATGAACCTACGACGTTATTCGGCATAATACAGAACATTAACCCCGACATGCAAGCGATAGCGGTCTTTTTGGACGTGGAAAAAGCGTTCGATTCTGTGGAGTGGGACTTCTTATGGGCAGCACTGCGAAAATTTGGAGTTGGGGACCCTTTTCTACACTTGATAGCCACATTATACAGGGCACCCCAGGCCAGGGTTCGGGTCAACGAAGCAGTGACAAAGGCACTGGGTATCACCAAAGGTACTAGACAGGGATGCCCGCTCTCCCCCTTGCTGTACGCACTGGTGGCAGAGCCGCTAGCTTGCGCACTGAGGGAATGTCATGGACATCGGGGACTTGACTTCAAGCACTACAAAGCAGTAATCTCTGCATACGCAGATGACACTTTACTGTACATTAAAGAGCCAAAATGTAATGCGGCACCAATGCTTCAAGAAATAGTACGATACGGAGCATTATCCGGCCTTAAAGTCAATTGGGGCACGTCTTTGATGTTCCCGCTGACTCCCTCCACAGCGCAGATAGAAGTGGGATTCCCGCTTAAGTGGGAGACTGACTCAGTCAGGTATCTTGGTATTAAGGTACACACTGACCCCAACATTATAGTGATGGAGAATTATGACACAGCAATAACTAAACTAGCAACAGATGTCGAGAAGTGGATACGACTCCCACTGTCCCTCATAAAACTAGCCTGGGCAGGCAAACAGCCCCAGGTGCAATGGCGTGTACTGACTTTGCCATATGAACTAGGTGGCCTGGGGGCTCTGGATTTGGAAGCCTATAGCGTGGCGGCTTGAGCTGCAGTGGCGCAGGCTTGGCTTCAAGGCCCAGGAGATACCCCATTTCTTGGAATAGAGAGGGAGCTGGCATTACCAGCTCCGTTACAGGGAAGACTATACCATACCCCAAGCAGACAATATAAAAAATTAGCATCCCTGGACTCAGTAGCAAAAGCATGGCACGAGATTATGGATAAACAAAAGTTGGCTATACTGTACTCCCCGCAGATACCAGTAGATTGCTGTACTTGGTTCCCACTTTGGCGTGACAGTAAACTGATATACGCCCTTAGTGAACTAGGCATTAACACAGTGGGGGACCTATTTGAGAACAGCAGTATGAAAAGTTGGGACAAAATAAGAGAGGGAACCGGTGAGACTACTCCCCTACACCAATTCCAATACCACAGGACACGACATGCTTTAACACAATTGTTGGGCGATGACATGCAAGAACCTCCCGAGATCACATTGCTTTCTATGATCCTGCAGGGAAATATTACGAGACACTTGGTGTCCCGTCTGTACGCAACAATACAGGGAACAAGAGACCAAGAGCTCTCAAGACCCCGAGTGGAGTGGCAAAGAGATCTGGAGGTACAGATCACAGACGCGCAGTGGCGATACTGCTGCACTAAGACACGCTCCATTTCCTTAAATGGCAGACACCATCCCATTCACTTTAAATTCCTTAACAGAATATATTATACCCCAATCCGTTTACACAGATATGGGTTGCGTGAAAATTCAAACTGCCCCAGATGTGGGGTAGAACAAGCCGATTTTTTACATATGGCATGGGCGTGTGAGAATATGCAAACTTTTTGGAGAGCAATATTTAGAGAATTGGAAACTATAACTAGTATACAAATAGATGCTGAACCACTTTTGGCCCTTATGGGGTGGGATATCCATTTACCAAAATCAATACGCAAATTGGTGGCAATGGGTCTGGTACTAGCTAAGCGTAGAGTTGCCATGCGGTGGGTCCGTGGGCCGATCCATAAAGTCGACGAATGGCATAGAGATATGGCTTATTGCAACACGCAAACAGACACTTACAGTGAGTTACTCCCTCCCGCTAACAAACCAGTGAAATTCTGGGACATATACAGACAGTACCTTATAGGGAAAGAGACTGGAGAAGCAGAGGGAGAGACAATTGACTGATAAACAAAACAAGATTGTAGTTAGATATATAGTCCAAGACCCCCAATGGTTTGTATACACAATTAAAAGGCTCTGTGCTGCTAAAATACAGAAGGAGAAAATGTCTATTGAAATGATACAATGTGCTGTTTAAATTGTATTAGTCTGCAAAAACACGATTTTACTGTACTTCATTTGTTTGTATAAAAGCATAAATAAAGGTAAAAAAAAAAAAAAATCTCTCCCTGTCATGTCTCAAGGGACTGACATATCTTATGCAAACATTGCTCAGTGGGTTGTGTATGGGTTGCATTCCAACTGTTTTTCTCATTCGGATTGGAACACTGACTGAGTGCCCTCAGAAAATCTAGAAACATTTAGAGAAAGTATCACATGGAGTCATAAAGTCAAAGGGAAAACAGAAGATGTGCAGGGCTTTAGGAAACCTATTTGCCTGTTTTCCACTCCTTAGCCTATTCCTATCCCCACTGCAGCAAATAGGAGTATGTTAAGGGGCTAAGAGACAAAAATTCAATGTTGTGATATAATTGAGAGTCAAATAGCAAATGATACCACGTCTGCTGTCCAAAGCATCTTACAAATAAACTTTCATTTCCCATTCCTGCACGCTCCTGTACCAAACACACGGTGAGCCCAGTTCACAATTAAATGCAAAAGTAATTTTGGAGAATTTCTGTCTCAACTGAACCTTTTTAGAAATCTCAGTATGTTACCAGGGTACACCTGGAAACCTGCACATATCCCTGGTTTCAATGAGTAATGCTGGAAATGTCTTGTGACTTTCTTTGGTGAGGGCAGTCCCCTAAAATTGTATGCACAATAAAATTCTGCATTGAGGAAAACTGCACTTTTTTTTTTTTTTGTTAAACCTATATTGAAAACATTTTTCTCAGTGAGGGAACCTCTCCAGTTAATTCTTCCTCCCACCATAAAACTTGGTGGTGAAACCTTTTACTTTTCTACCCTGGAAAAGATTTACTCCAGCCCTTGACAGGTGGATTATCTCTGGCCATGTTCAGTGAGGGGAAAGGGTCAGAGAAGAGATTGGGAATGCCCAAAAACTTACAGGACTAACCATGCCAACAACCCTTCCTCTTGCTGGGATTTACTCCTGCACAATTCTGGCCGCTTAGAGTATAATTGAGTGGGAGTAAATGCATTTACACTCACTATGTGTCCTTTAGTGGACCGTAGCACACATAAATATAGCTCTTTTCAGCAAGAAACATTGGATTAGGGTTGAAAAGTGCTTCATGAAATGGGCCCTTGGGGCACAGGTTTCCTGTTTGTTTCTCTGTGTCACAGGTGGTTGTGACAATTTGCCACCTGGAGCTCTGTCTCAGTAGAAAAATAACTGTCAGAACTGGAATCTGTCATCTGTCATCTGGTCCATCTATGCCAACAATATATAATCTCTAGTTTCATCATATACTATTGTATTGTAACATTTAAAAGGCACATGATACCTCTGCGTGGGGAACTGAAGTTCTTGTCTATGGGAAGCACCATATTTTGTGTGAGGTGTGTGGGGGGAAGTGACTTAAGGATGCAGCGCTTGGCAGTGTGATGAGCGAAGAATCATCACAGCCCACTGAGATGCTTACTGCACAAGGTTGTAAATTCTGAGATTTGAGTTTAGGTTTTTCTTCCTGATGAGGCTTAGGCTGGAAACAGAGATAGTGATGGCGTCTGTTGGGAAGGAGTTTGCTGCAATTATTCCTTATTGGAATATCTTTTTGAGATGCCAAGAAGTGGTCATAGTACGTAGTTAGTTGGAACCTGCAACAGTGGATTAAATCAGCATCAATGGAAGGGCAGCAGCATGAGACAGATCTCTTGAATTATTCCATGCCTACTCAAATGATGATGGGTGGAACCTAGAGTGCAGTTTCCTGTTTTGTTTGTATTGCTTGAGGTTTATTTTTAGGTATGGTGGTCTTTTTCCTTTGGAGGTTCTGTGGATGATGCAAATGGCCTTGAACATTGCTCATTTAGGGCCAGATGTAGCAAAGGTTTTTACCCATTCTGTGTCTAACGGAAAAAGTGTTCGTACATATGGCCCTTAGCTCCAGGTCACCGGTGTAGTACTTGCAGGACTGGTGTCATGCGTTCTCTACGGTGGAGGCAGAGAAGGAGCCCTGTGCTAGTGTTTTGGATTAGTTGTATTTTACGTATGATTAAACTGCATGTGCCAAGATATAGGCTGTTGGCATAATCGAGCCTGAAGATCTTGAAAGTGAATATAAGTTATAGCTTTTGTTGATATAAAATGTATGGGAAAGTGTGCCACAGTGTAAAACATGCTTTTGTGACCTTGGTGACGTGTATCACGTCACGCTTAATTTGTAAAAGAATATGTGCTGATGCCTAAAGTTTTGCCCAGAAGCCAGTGGCTGTACTATTGAATGAAAGGGATGCCAACTACCAAGGCTGCACTCTCTTGATGCCACCTTATGCCTCCTTCATCGAACACCCGACAGTTATTACCCGTTTATCTCACATTTCAAGTTTCTGACTCTTCCAGGCTTTCTCATCACAACTTTCTTTGTCACTATTTTTCTGTCTTTCTCTTCCTCTGTTCTCTCTTTTGAGTTTTTCTCTCACTTGCTCTGGGTGAAAGTCTGATGCAGAAAAGTAAGTTCCAGTCCCAAACTATGAGTGCCAGTGGGCTACATCTGCCACCTCCAGGTTGCACCTATGTTTCTTTATCAACCTATGTTTCTTTATTGACCTGACAGTGACATAAAACCACCATCATAGCCTTCTCCCGTGCCACCGTGAGAGCCTGTCCCTGGGCTCCACATCTTAAGCTGTTCCTCCATCAGAACCTGCACTGCCAGCTGAGTATGCCCAGGCTAGAAGAACCTTTCCCAAGACAACTTCCTGGGACTCTGACAACCACTACTAGCCGAATGTATCCTTTAAATCTTCCAAGCCACATGCTTAATTTGAGCCGGTAGTTTTCAGTGCTTGGCATCGGCACTTGGCTGTCAACAACGGAGCCTGTGACACGGATAATTTAGAAAGGAGCACATTAAAAGTTAATTATTAGATCAACATGCATTCAAAATGACTATCACCTGTTGGCCAAGCCATTCTTATTGTTCTGGGCCCTTAGAATAGTCTGAATTGTCACACTTTTAGGAGTGTGCTGGTTAGTAGTTGTGTTGTTACTATCATTAGCAGCATGGAAGGGGAATGGAAGGGGCAATGTGTAGTGCTCACTGCAATGGCTTCCGAACGAGAGACCAGGCACTTATTGTTTACAAATTAAGCACTGCAGATGCTGAGCCTACAGCTAGGCTACTAGGTCATTTAGTAGAACTAGCTCAACCTACCCACAGACCATCAGGTGAAACCTGCCTCACAGAAACCATCACCTGAACTTGCCCCCAGACTGCTACCTAAATCAGTACCAGAGACAGCTTCCAGAGATACCACCTGAACGACCCACAGAGCATCACCTGGGCCTGTCACCAAGCCCCATCAAACAACATTCAAGGGTAAAAAAGGATCAACTCCCCAAGGCCATTGACAAGAAAGGATCACATCACCCGGGCACCTGGTAAAACAAATTAAGGTGTATGAAATCCTTGCCCTCCCAACAGAGGTGGCACCACCCTTAAAAGCTGTTGTTCACCCTAGAAAAAGACAGGACAAAACATATGTCAACTAGTCAACATTATAGATATATCCGCCTTGACCCACGTCCTGAATCGATTGCACTAGAAATCCTGACCTATTTTGTCAACCCCAGAGTCAAGTTAAAGGTTGGAGCATCACATGAGCTTTGATAAGAACCGGCCTAGTATTTGTGCAGTACACAGGCCTAGTTATCTCCCATAATGTCCCTGAGAAGCTGCAACTCACAGACCATCTTTCGTAAGAACTTGAAAACTCGGCTGTTCTAGTTTCATCCTGACTTGTCTTGCCCTACATGTTGCTAAAGCGCTGGGAAACCCTTTTTGGGTAGCTATGCGCTATATAAATTAATTAAACACAGAATACAAAACTCTGGTGGATTTAGGATCTTTTGTAGAAATGGTGCAGAACTCATGCTGTTCTTAACCCTCTCCGTGCCAGACACGTATTCCCCCCACAGTCTGGGCTGAGCCACCCTGGGAACCGGGGTATTAAATTCAGCTCTCTTTCATGGCAGGGGCCCTGCTCCTGGCACTTCCGGCCTAGTGAGTTCTCAAAGTAGCTAAATCTAATTTCGCTAACCTGCTTTCTATTTCCCTCTGCTCGTTTTACGTACATGGTTTGTTTGTTTTCCTTGGGCAGCGTCTAAACTTACATCTCCGCCTACCCCCGCCCTCCCTCTCGTCCCAGGGTGCGCACAGGGGTCTGGGAAGACGGATCCATCACGTGCCAATGGAGCCAAAGGGAAGCGCATGGAGGGAGGGCGACGGAAATGAGTGCCATGGGGGGCGCGAGGCGACCCTGAGAAGCTGAAAGGGCGCGTTCCCTCAGCGATGGCGCCATCACTCCATGCCCCATACCCGTCAGAGAAAGTGGTATTGTAGTCCACACTAGCAGTTGAAACTCGTGTGGGGCGCCCCGACTGCATTCTACACTCTAGTCCAATCGTTTTTTATTGATTTAGAGAGATGAGAGGACGGAACCAGTTCACAATACTCGCTGGTGACATTCCTATTGAAAGGATTGTGTTGTGAATGTATTTTTATATATGTAGCGCTTGCTGCCCCTGACGAGACATTGAAGCGCTTTATGGTGGACACTCCGGAATCCAAGGTGCGTGGAGCTATTGATGAATGGTAGCGCCCGCTGTGAATTAAACCACTTCTAGCGCCACTGGCTTTTTTTTCCCTGAGACACCGTAGTTTGCTCAGGATCACAGTATTCGAGCAAGCTTGGATGCTGGGATCCAACAATACAGTCCCCAGGTTTTAATGTGTGAAATAATTACACTAAACAAAATGTCCTCACCTCTGGCTATGACTAGGTGGCTTGTTGTTGTGCAGGCCTGCAAGGGGAGCTGACAACTAGAGGGGGCTGGGGGTATGAGAACACCTGCTAAAAATAATCCCCAGTGCAGGGTTTAGCTCTCCTTCTTGGGTGCTAATTCTTTCTGGTTGTCTAAGGGCACTTTTACATGTCTTAGATTAGATAAAAGATGAGATATTTCCTTACTGCAGGGAGCTTCTTATACCTGACTGCAAACCCTGTTTCCCATTACAATGAGGCCATTTTGAGTCCATTGGTTGCATCTGAAAGCCCTATGTTGACAGCGACATAAGAAGTAACATAATGGAGGTCCAGTGCATCTTCCTTGGACCACCAGGGGTGGCAGTGGGCGAGTAATCATGCCTGAGCTCTACAGGAGCTGATCTGACGGCTGGTACAAGATAAAGTAAATTACATTTACCAATAAAACCAACAAATTGGTTTATTTAGTTTTACTAAAAAAGTTATCTTTTCATACCCAAAACAAGCAATGTGTAGTAAAATATGGCATACAGAATAAAGCCAGGAGTCTTCAGCAGTCATGGTTACTAGAGGGCTGTGAAGCTCAGCTTGCCCTCTGCAAACCAATGTTTCGTTGCCTCGCTGGGGTCCTGTGCCCCCCCCCAGACTGGCAAGCGGTGGACTAGAGGACTTGTGGCCATGGTCGGTGATAGCCTGCCCACCTTTCCCCTGGTTTAGCCTCTTTCCAGCTGCAGCTCCGTGGCTCTAGCAGATTCTTTAGAAAACTTCAAATTGAGAATACGAACCTGATTAACCCAGACTTTGAAACTCTCTTTAGGAGAAATCTCAAAAGAAGAAAAATCCTCTTCCATTGGAAAAATAAGTTGATTTTTAAACAAACAAAACAGAAAAGTGGCAGAAGTAGAGGAGGGAGTAGTGGTATAGTTGTAGTTAGATGCACAACTGCCTAGGTGGGATAGCAGTGTTAGAGTAAAGGCAGAGGTAGAGGTATGGTGGTATTGGGATGGAAGATTTAGGGTACATGTACGGACAGGGACATTAGGGTAAGATGTATTATGGTAGAGGTTGGGCAGTGTACTAGACTGTAGGCAGAGCCACTGGAATTATGTGACTGTGTAGCTGCGGCAATTTTTGCATATTTATAGGTTTGGCGCATTTGGCACATAACTCCTCATCTGCTGCATAATCTGCAGATGTTAACAAAACAAATTGTTTCTAGCTCAGATGTTTAAAAGTTACTAAAATGCAGCAACACGTGTTGCCGTGCAGTGGAAGGCCTTTTGAAAAGGTTGACTGCTCACCTCTCTGTTGCCTATTGTTTTATTTGAGTATTAAACTGGTCCTAATGAGGTACAGACAATGCCCAGAGATTGTTACTAGGTTAAAAAATGAGGAAATAATGAAGTAATACTATTACAAAATGTGCTGTATTAGGCCACATAATTTGCCTTTTCTTGCCGCATAATTTATTCAACCCTGCTGCATAATTTGGCCCTCTCATTCCACATAATTCCAGTGGCCCTGACTACAGAGTATACTCAGGGATAGAGTTGTGAAGGTAGGTTTAGTGATATGAGGGTATGGAATAGAAGCTTTAGGGTACCGGAATGGATGGAGACGTTAGGTTATTGGTAGGGTAAGATTTATTAAGGTAGATGCAGGGGGGTCAATGTAGTAGAGCATAGAGTACACTCAGGGATAGAGGTACTAAGGTAGGTATAGCGGTATGGAATAGAAGCTTTAGGGCACTGGCATATATGGAGAGTTTAGAGTATTGGTAGGGTTAGAGATATTATAGTATACCTGGGGATTAGTATACTAAAGTATAGAGTATCCTCAGGGTTAGAGGTAGTAGGTGGGGCTAGAGGCATAAAGTTCTCATTCCCACCAAATCTGGGTTTAATTCATCATTTTTTTGCTCGCCATGCCTTTCCAGTTTGGTCCCAGCTATATGCAAATCAGTCTTGACCCTGCTGCCCATGGGAACAATCCAGCCAAAACTGCCAGACCAGATCCTTCCTGGACTGGAAACAAGCATCCTGGGCCCAGTTTCGGGGTATCACCCCTCATCAGCTAGGCTAGCTTTAATCCTATGGCACAGTGAGCACAGGACCCACAACTGGGCATACCCTTCCCACTTAGGACGATAAATGCAAAAAGGTTATACGCCTAAACCAGTCCCAGGATGCTTGTTTCCAGTTCAGGGAGGAACTGGCCTGGCAGCTTGGGTGGACTCTTCCCATGGGGAGCAGGGTCAAGACTGATTTCCATAAGGTTGGGTCCAAACTGGAGTGGCATGGTGAGCAAAAAAAGATGGATTAAACCCAGATGTGTGACTGGGGGTGAATGTTTGATTTGTTCAGCATTCTGCCCATCTGTTTTTGCTGTAGTAGAAGTGATATTGTGCATCCTTTGAACCTAATGACGTCACAGGCTTGACCATTTAATGCACACTGTGGCCCTGAAAAGTTTGGTATTTAACGCGGAGGTGCCTAAAAATATGAAAGTAATGGCAAATACAAAATATAAAAAGAGTAATAACAACGAAACAGCTTACTTTTCTGTTGCTGACGCTGCCTCCTTGAACCAAGATCAGGACAGCAAGAAAAGTACCATGGGTACCACAGAACAACTACCCGTGGCTACACCTGAGTAACAGCCCAGCCCTTAGCAGGCATGTCTCTTAGGAAGCAGGAAGCCCTGTCACTCTTGGCCTACACTCCAGTTATCACTGCGTCTGCCCAGACAGCCAGTGCTTAATTTGTGCTTGTTGTTTTCAGTGCGGAGCACTGGCACTTATTTTTGAGGGCCGGCACTTATTTTTCTGCCTCAAGCATTTACTGCGAGCAAAAGAGACATATTGGAAAGACGGAGGAGGAGAAAAACGAAAAAGCATCACAATGGCAGAAAGCAGAAAGCTGCAAGAGTGAGCTGAAAGGGCAGGGAGTGGCTTTAAACCGATGGAAGAGGCCTGAGATGGCTTCAGGATTACGTTGCCTCAGTATTCTGTGTTTGCCCATTTAATTGCAGCAGCCACGTGTTTAAGAGGAGGGCTTTGAGCACCTGCACCTTTTATATACAAATTAAGCACTGCAGACGGCAGAATTAATGGCCTGCTTCCAGGAACAAGATGGCCGCCACTTCAGACCACAGAAACATTTCAGGCGTCGACTGTATGTTTCCAGCCTAGCACATGTCATTCCTTTAAGCCTTTCAAAGCTCTTAGAAAAATAATGCATTAAAATAACACCCAAGGAAATGGAGGCCATGCCTGTGAAATCCCTCTGTCTGTTCCCTGACTGGTCCCCCGTGTTCTCCATTTTACCCGGATCATTTCTGTTTAGCACATCTTAATTCATGGTGGAAATGTTCTCTACTGGTTGGCAGATTCATTTCTCTTTCTCCAAGCCACTAAATCCCCCAGCTAGCGCTTTGAGGGCCTGACAGCTCCCAGTACGTTTCCCAGCCTCGGCCTCTCTCAGGGTCATAGCTCCTGCATAAGACATTACTCCGGGCTTTGCGGCGGAGGGCGGCTTCTCTCGCAGCCCCGCCTGCGGTCGGGTCTGTCACGCTCGAGCAGCGAGACAGCATCCTTAGGACCGGAGTCCCCTCAGCACCTCAGGCTTAGCGCCTCGGGGCTGCAGGTTAAGTGAAATCGGGCGAGGCGGGCAGAAGGCGTCAGAAATAAACTGCTTACAGCACCATTGACTGGTAATAATTCTGTTAGTTGGCATACCATTATGTGGAAACACTGCAACTGTAACGTGCAGCAGCCAATTGCTGAACCCCAAAATAAGAATCTAACTAAATGCATGGCACAGTTGTTTGTCACGATTTTGGTGTCAGAAATATCGCCTGACACAAATCGTGTGCCTTAAACATCGTTTACAAAAATATCTTCCTATTGGCTGTATGTTTTTTGTTACTCCGATATAGTGCTATTTTTGTAATTGTGTAATAAACTCAGGTTCTCAACAAAGCGCCTTAAAGCCAACAGGTCAAGTTTGCGCTTTGTAAAACTGCAAAATAAATAACTAAATATATGTATGTTCTGGTGCCTGACTGATTGAAAATGACATAACTCTGGTTCGTACCTCTGTAAAAGTGTTTTCATGTCTGAGTTAGGGAGAGTGAGCGGGACATCAATTTTGTGCAGAGACACAACAGATTAACATCATATTTGGGACCTCTGGGGTCGTCTGGTTGGTTGGGGAAAATACCACCGACTGGGGTTATTCTGCATTAGCAGTGTGAAACATGATTTGATGCTTAATTAGCTGATGTCAGGAAAAGGACAGGCGGTGCAGATTCTGACAGTCTATATACCTTACCTGCGTCCTTTTCCGGTAATGTTAAAATGAACCTTCTGTACTGCCTGTACCTATAACACAGCTTAGAAATGTATGTAATTGGCGCCCAAATACACACGGACTTCCCGGGACAGAAAATTGGCCCGGCCACCAAAATAAAAGTGGTCCCACTTTGCAAATCAGGCAGCTGAGAGAGTGGGCCAAATTTACAAATTGCAGCACTTTTGAACTTTTATATGGGTGTTTTGCAAGGAATGGGAAACTACGGCCCACATTTATGGGCAATTGGCGTAGGGCAGTGCCACAAGTCTTCTTGCTGTGCTGCCTGATGCCAATGTGAAAGGGCAGGAATGCACTGTATTTGAGAAATACAGTGCATTCCTGTACTTTACCTTTGCACCAGTGCCCAATTTGCTGCTTAGCACCAACGCAGGCACCCCTTGCACCATAGTGCAAGGGTGTCTGAATTGCATGCAGGATTGCTTTTGTGCAGGAAGAAGCACCTTCCTGCAAAAAAACAATTTCGAAAGGCATTTTCCTTTCTCTATAGGCCTCTTCACAAGAATCTGACGCATCACCCCCAATGCATCAGATTTCTTGTGCTGCCCTACAATCCCCTAACAATGCCATGGATGCACTGTATTTACAAAACAGAGCTTCATGGCGCATGTTTTCACAGATGCGTCAGAAATTCTGACGCATCTGTTGGTACTTAACTCACACATTGCTGGACTAGTGCCAAAAATATGATGCTACTCCAGTAATGCGAGGAGGCCCCCATAGAGAAATGCCCTGCGTCAGTTTTAGGCTTGCTCGGAGCAGGTGGTAAAAATCTGACGCAGTGAAGTCACAGAATGACGCAGTGAAATGTTGTAAATTTCACTGTGTCACTTCCTTGTGGCTTTTTCCATGGGATCACCTACCCTGCATACATTATACCTGGCCCAGGTATAATTTGATGCAAGGGTTTACAAACTGATTTATTGGGCCCAATGCATCAGTTTGTAAATCTGGAAGAGTGTAAATAAAGCACTGCTAACGTCATCACTGCATCAAAAAAAAAAAAGACATAACGGTGGCACAAAGGCCTTGTAAATGAGGCCCCATGTGTGCTGCAGAGTGCAGCTCACATGGAAAGAGGACAAAAGGAGGAGAATTACAAATATTTCTCCTTGTTACATGTACTCTGGGGAGGGGTAAGGTATTGGCGCTGCCCCAGGTTTACGTGATTTTGTAAATCTGGACCAGCATCAAAATCGTTGGTTTTGCGTGGGAAAACCCACTGCAAAGCCCACGGAACCCCCCCTCTGGCACAGCGTAAGGCAACGCAGTGACTTGTGCTGCCTTGCCTTCTCCATATCTATGAGGCCATGCAAAGTGGCCTTGCGCGGCCTCATAGATATGGTTGAGAGGCTTGCACCGCCAGAGCGTAAAAAATAGTGAGGCTCCGGTGACGCAAGCCTCTCATAAATATGCCCCTACATGTGTTTATTTATGCTTGCTGCCGGGAATGTTTGTGGTAGTATCACAGAGATCAGCAGTAAAATACAGTCCCCCTGACCATAACAAGGCCCACAAAAAAGACATAGAACAGCCCATACACCGATCTGGGAAACCAGTCTTTCGTGCAGCGCCTTGAGACCCTCACGGGTGAGTAGTGCGCTTTACAAATGCTTTGATTGATTGATTGCCCTAAAGACCAGCCCAACCTCCTGAACTTTTTAACAATCCATGTACTCGTTGGCAGGTCCTGGCTCACTTAAAGTGAGTGACTGACCTCCGAAAATGGGCCTACCGCTGTCATCCTCTCAAGATATGCACACAGCGGATGGCAATCATTTTTTAAATGATCATCGTCACAGAAACTGTGCCTTTACCATTTATTTGCCCGTCAAGGCACTCTGTCCCGGTTGCTTCTGCTCAGAGTTATTTTATGCTATATTTTGCACATTTGTATAGCTCCTCCCGCCCTTTGGATGGTTCCGAAGCGCTTCCGCAATCTAAGTGGCCTTTGGTGTTCTAGGATTCTCATAGGCAGAGGTCCATGTGGTTCAGTGAAACGGTCACTTTGGTAGCTACAGCTGAAATCTGTGGTAAGTAACTTGCTAGTCATTTTTGGAGTAAATGAAACAACTCGCCAAGTCTCAAAATCTGCACAATAGCCTGAGTGGTTTCCCCAGCCTTCCCAGGGCTTGCTCCAGCACTATGGAATGACCATCTCCCCAAACATTACACTTGCTGAGCACCTAATCATATTCAGGAAACACTGAAAAGTCACCAGGTAGATCTCAAACTAAATGAACATTTTCTCCTTTTTCCATATCTCAAAACAATGCAGTTTTGTCTCATTCACCACTAGTTCTCGTCACCCCCAATTCCTAATCTCCGCCCTGCCTTCCTCTTCCCTGACTTTGTATAACCTGATACCTGCATCCTACCTTCTTTACTCACTCATCTTTAATCCCATGAACCTCTTCTCATCCACAGTCTACTCTTCCCTCAAGACTCAACATGTATTCCTATAGGGTAAGCTATTATACATTTATGTACTTGGATCCAATTACTGCTGGTTTCCTCTAAGTCATTACCACTCTCTTGTTATTTGTGCAACACTTTGATACTTTTGTATGGAGTGTGCAAATACACAACAATTTTTTGCAAAGACCACAGTGGGCCAGATGGTAATAGCAAGGGAGGGGATTAAAAATAAAGAGAATGACTAGTGTAAATACTCTAATTTGGGACTGGTTTGTCCCTTGAGTTGACACCATCTCATGGACATAAAGCGCCTACACAGGATTGTGGATGGTGTTGAACCTCAAGCATGTACGAGGCAATGTGTCTGTAAACTCCACTCAAGCACAAATGAAATAATTCATTTTTCAAGGAAATAAGCGCTCTAGAGGCCGATAGCAAATTGCAAAAACCTTGAAGGTTTATTAAAAGATTAAAAAAGGCATTAAGCTAGGCAAAAAATAAGGTTCTTCTCATTGCAGGCAAATCATAATAGGGAATTAGCATAAGGCTCAATTTAATGCAGCAGAAGCATGACATGAAGTCAGGATTCAGAGGAAATTGGTACGAGACAGACCGACAAGGGTTCAGTCTCCAGAGCAAGCGAGTCAGAAGATTGGCTCACCTCCAGACATTCACAGTAGAAGTCATCTTTACAGAGACATTCACAATGGAAGTCAATGGAAATGGCCCAGTCAGCATTAGGCGAACAAAGCCACAAGAATCACAATACAGAATTATACAATGTCATCTATTGCCACCATCCTAGGACATTATCGTAAGTGAATGTTAATGTTTCCTATTGTAAGCTAAAGACATCGGATGTGGCAGTGCAAATCTAGTTACACCAACAACGGAACTCTTGAAAAAGGAATACAGGCCTACAAGAAGAGCCTCAAATGTCACAAAAGGCCCCCTCTGTAGTCCTGGGATAGCATGTTAGCACAGAACATTTCAACAGTGCACATATTGGGTACATGAGGTGAGAGGAGAAATGAAAACATACTACAGAAACCAAAATGGAGTTGAGGCCTAGTTCAGGCCTAGTTTGACCAAGCATAGGAAAAGCACAGTTTTTGCAAATTGGAGTGTTTTATTTTTTGTGCAGAGATGTCCATGATATTAAGCACATATCATCCTTCATGCCTGCATTGTGTAACATCTCTCCTAACATGAGTGCCCAACTGCGAGTATCTGATATCCTAGTTTTTGGAGTTTTCTTCCCAGCCTCTCACTAATCTAGCATGTGCATGGAGGACTAGATTGGTACCTTGATATAAGTGAGGTCCTTGCCCATGCTGGACTGGGGGGACGCACCAAGGGAACCCTGTTTTGCAACAGCTAACTAATGTCCTTCACAGGAGTTAGCGTGTAGAGGAATGGTGCAAGCATACCTTGTTCTTGTGAAGCAGTAGCCATGACCAGACTTTTTTACCTGTGTCATGGGAGGGAGAACCTGCTGGCTCTCTCATGAAAAGTTCTGCTTTTACAGGCAAACCCAATTACTAACGCTAGTATGCTTGTGTCTACATGTGTGATTATGCAACACATACATGGAAGGGGTGTTGTGAATGAACCAGAGGGAAGGAGACCTGCGGGTTCCATTTTGTAAGCCCCTGGTCTATTAATTTGCACACAATGGAGGGAAGTTGCTTTCCTAGACAGTGGACGTGTATCTCAGACATTCTTGAGATGGGGAAGAGGGCTGAAATATTGAAGTGGGAGAAAAGGAGACAATGCTGCCCTTAGAAATAGGTCCTTTTATTGCAGATGGCTGCTGATTAGTTTTCGTGAGCACTGCCATTTGATAAGTGGTGGAAGCAACACCTGGGACTTCAGTCTCCGTTATGTTTCCAGTAGTTGAGGATAGTCCTTTGCACCTCTTCCTTGCCACTGTCATTTTGGCTGTTGATTGGCTGGTGCAGAATGCTCACACCTCTTGATTGACAGGTGCAGGATGATTCTGTTGGTGTCTGGTAATGACTCTGCTGTGACGAACATCACTCCACACAGGGTGGTAGACAACCTAAGAAGGAAACATGAATGGAGAGCTGAGTCACATCAGTTCTTAGGGGACAGAAAGAGAATGGACATCACCTGCCTGCTCTACCTGCATAAAAATGGGAGCTGCTGGCCAACTTATTGCTCCTCTTCCAATTTCTCTCTGACCAAGGAGGGGTTGCTCCAATAATAACCATAGGAATGCTAGGCAACCAGGTGGATGTCTGCCTGACAGCCAGTTCCCCTGATCTGAGGGGAGGTCACCTGGAGTTTGACCTGAAAGAAGAGCTGTTGTGAAATACCGTCCCTGTGAGAAGAGGGAAGGGGTGAACCAACTCTCCAAAAGGAGCTGACCGCCAGAGTGGACATAAAGTGGGTGACCCCGGTCCTGAGAGTCTATCCACCAGACACTCATAAAAGCATGACTTTCATGCTCCTAGATTGGCACCTGCCACCTGTGGAACCAACTGTTGCTTAGTCTGTGGCAATTGTCTGATGTGTACCAGATGAGACTGTCGACAAGCCTTTATCACTTGCCTGAAGTGTGCTGGGCTTTGTGGTGGTTAGCCGGCAGCACTTGCTCACAGTGAGCCCAAGTGGACTGCACCACTGAATGTGATTGCTGCTAAGCCTGTGGCACTTGCCCGAAGTGTGCAGGAATGGAGGCTGGAGCTGGTTGTCTATGGCAAACGGCCAAACTGTGCCCAAGTGGACTAGGTCGTTGTAATGCATCTGACCAAGGCACTGACCAAAAGTACTCCCAATCAGCTAGGGATGCCACTGGAGAATTAAGAACTGAAGCGAACTGCATCGCTGCCTTGACAACACGACCTGACATTGTACTCGCCAACTAACCAGCCAGCCATATGGAAGAAGAAAACTGCAGTGACATGTGATCTCCAACATCCCACTGGCTCACAGTGTTCCCAGAAAAGGGCTGTCATGGGTCCCTTTTAGTTAGTCTCTTGGGCACAGTGATAGCAAAGCTTAGGATTGCAGCATGTGCCCTTTTATGCATTTATTATGCTCTGTATTTCTGAATTTATTCTTATTCATTTTGTTACTACTTCTGCTAGTGGCATTGTTTTAATTGCATTATCAGCTGCTATTCAGTGAAAGCGTCATTATCGGTTCTTTGGATGACATACTTAGCATCATGTTCTTTTCCTCGGAATCACAAGAACGGAATGCAAGGCACAAAGAATAATATTTTGTATTGCCGGGCCCAAGACTGCGTAAACAGTCCAACTCTTAGGTACATACCAGAGTCAGGCTTCTGTACATGAACAAAAACATGTCCATGTTAAACTTGGCATCCTTGGCGTGGTCTCTCCTAACTTTTTGCCTCTGTTTCCCAGGTTGCTTCTGTGTGCTGGACTCTGTTTTTGCTGTTTTTGTTACTCTGGGCACTTTACCACATCTATCCAGTGCTAAAATGCAAGTGCTCCCATATAAAATATGTATGTAATTGGCTTTCCATGATTGGCATAATTGATTTACTAGTAAGTCCCTAGTAAAGTGCACTAGAGGTGCCCAGGGCCTGTAAATCAAATGCTACGAGTGGGCCTACAGCACTGGTTGTGCCACCCACATTTATAGCCCTGTAAACATGGCTCAAACCTGCCACTGCAGTGTCTGTCTGTGCAATTTGAAGCTGCCAATTCGACTTGGCAAGTGTACCCACTTGCCAGGCGTAAACCTCCTCTTTTGATACATGTAAAACACCTCTAAGGTAGGCCCTAAGTAGCCCCAGGGGCAGGGTGCAGTGTATGCAAAAGGTGGGGCACGTACATGTCCTGACAGCGAAATACTGCCAAATTCGGTTTTCACTGTTGCAAGGCCTATCTCTCTCATAGGTTAACATGGGAGCTGCCTTTAAATCTGATTAAAGTGTCGATTCCCTTTGGGAACAGATAGTCAGGTGGAGTTTAGGGTCTCTGAACTCACAATTTAAAAATACATCTTTTAGTAAAGTTGTTTTTTAGATTGTGTGTTTGATATTGCCACTTTAAGAAAGTAGGCATTTTCTTGCTTAAACCATTCTGTGGCTCTGCATGTTTTGTGGATTCCCTGTCTGGGTCAGTTTGACAGTTGGGTTGCTTGCACCTCTCTCTAGACAGTGACACAAAAGGGGTCTGGGGAGTAGCCCGCATATCCTGATGAACCATTAGAGCTGGAGGGGAGGAGTGGTCACTCACACCTGAATGGGCTGTGCCTGCCCTCTCACATTGCAGTCTCCAACCTCCTGGGGTGTGGCTGGGGCCTGGCCTGGACAAGAAAGGATCACACAGAACCTTGAGACTTTACTTTGAAGTAGGCCTACTTCAAAGGCAGAAAGGGGTATAAGAAGAGCACCTCAAACCCCAGACTGTAGATTACTTCAAGGATTCAATAGAAACCTCTGCCTGGAGAAGAGCTGAAGAGCAGAGGAGAAGTGCTGCCCTGGCCTGTGACTTTGTTGCCTTCCTGCTTGAGAAGTGACTCCAGGGGCTTGAAGTAGCGCTTGCCTCCTGTTTTGGAGCCTCAGGGACAGCAAAGGCTTCACTATCCAGACCTGAGTCTACCGGCTGTGGACTCTAGCTTGTCAGAGGGTGCTACTCCAGTTCCTGGACCCCTGAAAGTGAATTCCTGGAGAAAAACCAGTCTACCAAAGTCAGACGCCACCGTGCGACTTCATAAAGGACCCCGCTGCCCGGAACCGCGACTCCGCTTGCCCCGAGGACGTGGACCTCGCTGAGTGCGAATCCAACAACCCTGTGAGCTGATGCCGCTACCCAGGAACCGTGACGCCGCCTGCCCTGAGGCCGCGGACCTCAGAGAAGTCCGATGACCCTGTAGGCCTTGTGTAGCTGCAACCGCTGATCCTGCCGGACACCAGAGTGTCGTAAGTCCAACGCCCGTGATGATCTGACGCCATCGCAGCACCTGCGGCCCTGTGACATCATCGCAACCCCATGAGGTCGTCCTGAAGCATCGTAACGCCGCCAGACTTCACATCTGCTGGAACCATGGAACCGACTTCACATCTGACACCACCTCACCTTCACCACCCTGTAGAGAGGACCCAACGCCGCTGCGCGACGCCGCAGTCTTCCTGCCCCGTGGCACCGGAACCAACGTCGCATCAGATCCAGCTAAGCCCCTCTCCCCGACTCTGTGCACCGGCCTGTTTTCTACTTGTTCTGAAGGTACTGTACCTGGTGATTGACCAACTCTGTGAACAACGCCATTGGCATCGCATTGTAGGAAACGACGCCGTTACAACGCTGTGTTTTACCAACATGCAGTGTTTTTACCTCAAATCACTGTTTTCCTGCTTTTAAGTGCTAACTTCGTCTTTTTAACTGTATGTTGTGGATTTGTTTTATCGTATTTGGTCTTGTTCATTTAGATAAAATATTTAATATTTTTCTAAACCTGTGTTGTGTCATTTTGTAGTGGTTCACCGTATTACTGTGTGTGTTTGTACAAATACTTAACACATTGGGGGTCATTCTAACTCTGGCGGGCGGCGGAGGCCGCCCGCCAGAGTTCCCCCGAAAGAACACCGCTCCGCGGTCTAAAGACCGCTGCGGTGATTCTGTGTTTCCCGCTGGGCTGGCGGGCGACCGCCAGAAGGCCGCCCGCCAGCCCAGCGGGAAACCCCTTCCCACGAGGAAGCCGGCTCCGAATGGAGCCGGCGGAGTGGGAAGGTGCGACGGGTGCAGTTGCACCCGTCGCGAATTTCAGTGTCTGCTAGGCAGACACTGAAATTCTTTGTGGGGCCCTCTTACGGGGGCCCCTGCAGTGCCCATGCCATTGGCATGGGCACTGCAGGGGCCCCCAGGGGCCCCACGACACCCCATACCGCCATCCTGTTCCTGGCGGGCGAACCGCCAGGAACAGGATGGCGGTATGGGGTGTCAGAATCCCCATGGCGGCGCAGCAAGCTGCGCCGCCATGGAGGATTCCATAGGGCAGCGGAAAACCGGCGGAAGACCGCCGGTTTTCCCTTTCTGACCGCGGCCAAACCGCTGCGGTCAGAATGCCCTTGAGAGCACCGCCAGCCTGGTGGCGGTGCTCTCGTGGTCGTTGGCCCTGGCGGTCAATGACCGCCAGGGTCAGAATGACCCCCATTGTGTCCGAGTTAAGCCTGCCTGCTTGGGCAAGCTACCAAAAGTGTGAGCGGGAGTTAACTGAGTGTGATTCTCCTTTACCTTGACTAGAGGGAGGGTCCTTGCTTGGATAGGAGCTACCCTGCCTGCCAACTAAAGACCCCATTTCTAACAGTCCTCTATAAAAACACCTTGTAGGACAAAGGGCATTAGAGGGGGGTCCATCCAGAATTTTCATCCATGCTTCATGCCGGTTTCCAGTAGACCTCAGCCTTTGTGTCTCCATGGATCCTGGTCTGGAGACTGGCTCTCTGACCTTGTGCCAAGGTAACAGGTGTGGGGTGTGCTTCTCATGGATACTATATGGACAGATTTGGCTTACGTTACCATGCTCTCGCTTAGGGGCTAGAGATTAGGCTTTTAGGTAGGAACTATATACTCATGTTATTACAATATGATGGGGTTGCTTATATTAACATCTCTAATTTTCACCATACTAATTTTGTTATTCATCATTATCCTAATCATTGCAGCTCATGCATTTTAGCATAGATTGCAGTCTTTTCAATGAAAGAATTGAAATCTGCCCTGCATCTCTTTTCTTGCCTATGTGTGTGTAAGAGACTTTGGGGGTTATTACAACTTTGGAGGAGGTGTTAATCCATCCCAAATGTGACAGATATACCACCAGCCATATTACAAGTTCCATAGGATATAATGGACTCGTAATACGGCTGGTGGTATATCCGTCACTTTACCGTCACTTTTGGGACGGATTAACACCTCCTCCAAAGTTGTAATAACCCCCTTTGTATGTGGAGCGAAACGGATCAGGCTTGTTTCACCACAATTTTCCCTGAGGGTTTTTTTCAGAGTTCCATACATGGCTGCCACAAATCAACTTTATGGGTTGGGTTTTTGGTGAGGTGCTGCGAGTGAGCAGGGAGGGTTGGGTCAACAGCTGCCAACTGGTGTGGGAATGACTCAGTCCCCTACAATGCAGAGGTGCTGCTGCCCCAAATCCAGCAGTCTCGTCGGAGTACGAGAATCCTTATGACAGGGCGGACACTCTGCAGGCATCTGGCAATCCGGACAGAAACTGCCTTTTGACTTTGTTGTGCAGCCCCATAGCATCTGCTTCTGGGAAGAGGTCCGAGCGCCAGTGCAACTCTGGCCGGCACGTCTTCCCCAAGCAGAGGGAGTGCACAGAATAGTGCGTGCTGAGGACTTGCTGAATTTCACCATGAAGACCTGCTCTTGGGAAAACTAAGAAAATACGTGCACAATTTGCCTGAGTGGTGGAGCATTGCACTCCTTCTCAAGGCCTAGACTACATATGCCTTACCCTACAACAAAGTGAGCAGGTAAGCGTTGAGGGTAGCCTTGACTGAGGTACAGTGGTCCTGCACAAGAGATTCACAACATTTGCATACTGTAGTGTGTTGTTTTGCATGTTAAAATGTAAAAGAACATTGGAATGTTGGGAACTCCACTGAAGGCAATTGGATGGCTTAGGGTTAACAATGGATGGTATTGATTGTCTGGTCTTATATTCAAAAGGTTGCATTTCTGTTCCTCCCGTCTTAATTTAGAA